>NC_069715.1:18143475-18490975 GCF_027358585.1 Pangasianodon hypophthalmus | reverse complement strand
GATTTTGGCAATTTCTCCCATGCCTTAATGCAGGTTTACTCCAGTGCTCCCAAATTAGATGTAGAACATTGTTGGACAGCATTTGCATTTTCAGGTCATGCCATAGATTTGCAGTTTGATTTAACTTTGACTTGGCCATTCCAGAACACAAACCTTCTGTTTTTCAAGCTGTTCCTTCATAGTTTTTTTCCCTGTACTTTGAGTCATTGTCCTGTTGGGATATAATTTTTCTCCCTAGACACAGGTTTCTGGCTGACTGGACAGGTTCTGCTCAAGAATTTGCTTTGTATTTTGCTCCATCTATGATGGCCTTGATGGCAAAAGTATTTCCAGTTCCTCCTGCTTTAAAGCAACACCAGATGGTAGCAACCTCCTTGCTGGTAGATATACACCGATCAGCCATAACATTAAAACCACATTACTTATATAGCGTAGGTCCCACTCGTGCCGACAAAACAGCACACGTACCTGGCCATCCACATGATATAAAATAAAACATGATTCATCAGACCAGGCCACATTCTTCCATTGCTCCATGGTCCAATTCTGATGCTCATGTGTCCAATGTAGGCGCTTTTGATGGTGGACAGCATGGGCACTCTGGTCTGCGGCTACGGAACCCCATATGCAGCAAGCTGCGATGCACTGTGGGTTCTGGCACTTTTCTATCATAGCCAACATTAACTTTTTCAGCAATTTGTGCTACAGAAGCTCTTTTATGGGATCAGACCAGATGGGCTAGCCTTCGCTGCCCACATGCATCAGTGAGCCTTGGGCTCCCATGACCCTGATGCTGATGCTTGTCTTTCCTTGGACCACACTTGGTAGGTACTAACCACTGCATACCAGGAACAACCCACAAGACCTGCCATTTTGGAGATGCACTGAACCAGTCGTTTAGCCTTCCCAATTTGGCCCTTGTCAAAGTCGCTCAGATCATTACTCTTGCCCATTTTTAATACTTCCAATGCATCAACTTTGAGAACTGACTGTTCAATTGCTGCCTAATATATCCCAAATCTTGACAGCTGCCATTGTAATGAGATAATCAATGTTAATCACGTCACCTGTCAGTGGTTTTAATTAATTGGTGTAGGTACTTACTACTACTAGAATGGCCATACATGTCTTTAAGTAACCAGTCTCATAATGTTACTTGGATATTAGTATTCAAGGCTTTAGTTATTATTAAATTAATTAATGATAATTAAATTATTATGAATTAATCTTGCCAGTTGCAATTGCCATAAATCAACAATTATGACTTAATGATTAATTGAGAACAATAATAGTGACATAAAGTTATCTGAAAGTTTAGAGTTCTTCAATAGTAGCTTAGCTTCAGTTTTGGTATGAGTGACAACAAACACATGATCTGTTTAATACAATGACATTTATTGAACACAAATCAGCAAACAAAAGTTCTAAGCAATGCATAATAGAAATGGTAGTGGATGTTTTGAATGAGTGGGTATTTTGGTGTGTGTGTGTGTGTTGTAATGTGAGTGTGCACAGTGCGTTGGTATATAGCTACGCATGAACAAAGGGTGTGCTCACCCTTAGCTTGAGAACAAAGCGATTTGATGCCCACTCATCCATCCACAAATTAGGAGCGAAACAAATACAGGGAAATTTGAAAAGGAAGGTTTGCATGCCACATGGGCATTGGGAAGGGACCTTCAAATAACTGTCATGGACTAAAAGAAGCTCTAGCTCAAATCAAATGGTCCCAATTTCTGAATGAGTCGATTAAAAGGTGAAATAAGAGCAATGCAATAACTCCAGAAACACAGTAACACTGTTCATGGATGAACGTTATCAGCTCTGAATGTAATAAACAAGGATAATTGTGGAGATTGAGCAGAAAAATTAGTGTTAGGATGAGATCACATGCAGCAGGAGCTCACAGAGATACGAGGAGAGAGAGACAAAGATCAAAGCAGCACATTGTATAGGCCTAAATGTTATATACACTATATTGCCAAAATGTCTGCCTTTACATGCACATGAACTTTAATGACATCCCATTCTTAATCCGTAGGGTTTAATATGGAGTTGGCCCACACTTTGCAGCTATAACAGCTTCAACTCTTCTGGGAAGGCTTTCCACAAGGTTTAGGAGTGTGTTTATGGGAATTTTTGACCATTCTTCTAGAAGCGCGTTTGTGAGGTCAGGCACTGATGTTAGACGAGAAGGCCTGGCTCGCAGTCTCCGCTCTAATTCTTCCCAAAGGTGTTCTATCGAGTTGAGGTCAGGACGCTGTGCAGGCCAGTCTAGTTCCTCCACACCAAACTCACTCATCCATGTCTTTATGGACCTTGCTTTGTGCACTGGTCCGCATGCATGTTGGAACAGTAAGGGGCCATCGCCAAACTGTTCCCACAAAGTTGGGAGCATGAAATTGTCCAAAATGTCTTGGTATGCTGAAGCATTAAGAGTTCCTTTCACTGGAACTAAGGGGCCAAGCCCAAACCCTGAAAAACAACCCCACATCATAATCCCCCCTCCACCAAACTTTACACATTTGCACAATGCAGTCAGGCAAATACCCTTCTCCTGGCAACTGCCAAACCCAGACTCGTCCATCGGATTGCCAGACAGAGAAGCATGATTCGTCACTGCACGTCTGCATAACACGTCTCTATTGCTCTAGAGTCCAGTGGCGACGTGCTTTACACCACTGCATCCGGCGCTTTGGATTGCACTTGGTGATGTAAGGCTTGGATGCAGCTGCTCGGCCATGGAAACCCATTCCATGAAGCTCTCTACGCACTGTTCTTGAGCTAATCTGAAGGCCACACGAAGTTTGGAGGTCTGTAGCTATTGACTCTGCAAAAAGTTGGCAACTTCTGCGCACTTTGCGCCTCAGCATGTGCTGACCCCGCTCTGTGATTTTACGTGGCCTACCATTTCGTGACTGAGCTGCTGTTGTTCCCAATTGCTTCCACTTAGTTATAATACCACTAACAGTTGACTGTGGAATATTTAGTAGTGAGGAAATTTCATGAATGGACTTATTGCACAGGTGGCAACCTATCATGGTACATTTAGGCTTGAATTCACTGAGCTCCTGAGAGCGACCCATTCTTTCACAAATGTTTGTAGAAGCAGTCTGCATGCCTAGGTGCTTGATTTTATACACCTGCGGCCATGGAAGTGATTGGAACACCAATGATTTGGAGGGGCGTCCCAAAACTTTTGGCAATATAGTGTATCATAAGAAACAGTGAACAATCAGGTCAAATTCAGGTTACAGAATAATACATCACTTTACTAGAAATAGAAAACAAACTATATTTCCTGTAGTTAATTAAGCCCAGATGCTTAGTCTCACTTGAAGATCCCTTGTGCATGTCATGTGATATGAGGCTCGCTGGGGCAGAAGAGGTACAGGAATCGATAAATCAAAGCTCAGAAGTGATTCCTGATCCAAGGAATGATGCATTCAACAGGATTCTTGTGAATCCGTTCATCCTGGGGAAGAATAAAAGAGAAGCGCTCATTATACTCTAAACTGTTTTAATGGTGGTTGGGTTAAACTTTCAAGTAAAAAGAAAGCAATAACAAATGAAAGAATATAGCTGCAAGCAGCAATTATGGGGCCAAGCACACAAATGGCACACAAAAGAAGTTGATTTAACATACCATTGTGGTGGTGTTTTTAGGCCAGTGGTTTAAAATCCATCAACAGAATTATTTATAATATTATAAAATTGCTTTTTATCTTGTGAGCACTACGTGGCATTATTCTGAAACTGTGTAGGTACCCTCAAGTCATTATGGCTATGAGATACACCAATTTTGGTCTGAATACGCTAAGGCATTACGGAGATATAGCCTCATGTCCTTTTAGGCGTGCTTGCCATCAAATTCGTTTGCACATTATTCAAGAATGGTTTGGTCTATCAAAATGCTTTTAATAACTTTTTGCCAGCATAGTCTAACAATATCTGAGTCAGATTTGGTGAAGATGCAATGAACCATCTAGGAAGAGTTCGAAAAAGTAGGTTTTTCAGAAAATTCAAAATGGCAGAAAATCTAGTCAGGCAGAAATTGAAACCATGTTATACTTTCGACTCCTTTCAGCACGAGCCAAGGAATCAGAGGAAAAAAAGAATATTGTTTGTAGCCCTTATGATTCAAAAGTTATTAGCATAAACGAGTGCAAATTTGAGCTGTTGGTGGCACTAGAGAGTTTGAGATAAAGACTCCAAATTTGCTATCCTAACATTTCAGACTGACCCCTATCTTTGTGCCAGATTTCATAACTTTTCTATGTACAGTTCTATGGGCTGCAATAGACTTCAGTAGTGGAAGAAGAAGAAGCAGAATAATAATAATAATAACACTAACTATTACAATAAGTGCCTATGCACCTTTGATGCTTGGACCCTAATGAATGCATTTCATTTTAGTGGAATCTAATCTTGTTAGGCTTAAGTGCACACAAAGACTATTGGCTTTTCTAAGAAATTGTTTCTGCAGAGGGTGTCTTCTTGTCCACTCATGATAGGCCAGACAGAGAGAGTGAGACGATGTCCCTTGGGGGCTTTTTTCCCAGGGGTCTCAGGCAGAGTCTCCTTCCCGCTTCTTCCCAGAAGATGCAGGAAATGGTGGTGCCTACTAGTGGCAGCTTAGGTACCTGCATTCCTCCTTTGTTTCTCTGGAGAATGGCAGTGTTTTAGTCCTGAGGAACAGAAACCCACTGAGCAAAGATACATCCAAAGGACGCCTTTTGAGCGTCTTTGCCACACATTGAAAAGACGTCCCCTGAGGAGCCAGAATCAAAGTTATTATGACAACTTTTTATGACATTTTCTGAATGTCCGATGTTGATGTCCACAGGACCCCTGTACATTAGGTCAAATGTGGTCATTGTGGACATCTTTTCTATGTCTTTTAACACCAGATGCAGACTCATTTTAGACATCATTTATACTACTGCTTCTGGACCAAATAAACAGTTTCAAGCTGCATTCAGTTAAAACTCACTTTTATTTCAATGTACTTTTCATTTGTAATTGCAAAGCAACTCTACAGACAATGTGTGTGTGTCCAAAACTCATGAAAACAAAAGTGAAACTTAACTCAAGCTGCAGTGGATAACAATTAACAAATAAACGATCCACCTAGAGCATACGCTTCAGAACTCATACGACCATGTCGCGTTTATTATAGAAAAAGTTCTTTAAAGTTCATTGTGTGTGTCCCCCTTTCTCACTGGTGCATGCTTAAGTTGCTCCAAAGCATGCTGTTTGATCTCCTCGGGTGCATCTTTGCCGCATTTCATTACTGCACCTGCTAGACTGGAAAAAGACAAAAAATTATAAAATGTGCAAAGGCAACTTGTAGTCATACACCAAGTCCACATATTTGTGTGAAAAAATATCAAGGTTTGAATCCCTTGTACATCCCACCTTCCCAGCTGTTGCACTACCAGCTGTACTCTAACCTAGCTATGACACGTTAAAGGTCATGCCTACTTTTACCAGCTTTGTGACCAAAAGAGTACCAAATTAAAAAAATTGATAACATGCAGCTTTAATAATGTTGTCTGCTTTCTTGCATGTACCAAAGGTGGCATCCAGTATGTAGGAAAAACAACTTAGATTTAGAATTAATTACTTTTGAAAGGATCCAACCAGGCATTACTTTTGAAAACTGCCATAGCATAAGAAAAAAATTAACTGTAACAATGATGTCTTATGTTAGCTCAGTGTGTTGGTTTGCTTGTGCTTAGTTATTTAGACAGTGCTTGTTCAGTCACTTCTGCTAATGTTACAGTTGTGAATATTTTTTTTTTTCTGCTATGGCAATTTTCAAAAGTAATGCCCAGTGAGCGCTTAATGCTAACTATGACTGAAACCAACATTTAGCTAACGTTCGCTAGTTACCATGAGGGGATAGCTTAAGCTAGCTTAGATGGTAACACTAATTAGCCACTGCAGGTTGAAGTTGGTTTAGAAAAAAAGGCAAAAAATCTAACACTAAGCAAATTCATAAACATAACATTAACTTTGACTTTACCTTAGGTGTGTTCAACTAGCTTGATCAATTTGCACTTTTGCCTTGCTGTAACATAGTCTTTGCAAGAGCAGCACATCACATGTATTGCAAGCAGTGAGGCTCTTGAATGAGTCACTGCTCCCTCTGAGTAGTGCATACGTGCATGTGTCCGCTGGCAGCACTACTTGGACAAACACGCAGAACTGCGGTAAAAGTTTGTTATAGTTATGATTTTGATTACATTTACTAATGACTATTTCAGACAGCATTGCATGGTTGCCTGTCGTAGCATAGCATTTTTTTTTTTTTTTTAATTCAGTAGGGCATTATTGGCATGAAAGTTTCAAGAACAATGGTCAAAGCATCAAACAATTCGTCCAAATATTTGGACAGTTCAAAACAACAGCAATATGAATATTATGCTACGACAGACAACCACACACCGCAACTGACACTGACAACTTTTGAATGGAATTGACAATTCATATGTCAATTTCCTGTACCTGTCTTGCATGTCCATGGGTGTCCAACAAAAGTTATAGCCAGACATTTAAATATTGAACTGCATATCTACATGCAAGAGGGGTCATATTCAGATGTCTTGAAACTGAACCTGATTTGCACATTGTGCAGACGTACAGATATGGTCCTGGACCAGTCAACGCAATATAGACATTGCTGGGAAGGTTACCTGTGCAGCCTACAGTTGTGAAATTTGTGGGGTTTATACCCATTAAGTGTGTCCACAGTCTGTCAGTTTCCATGTCCATGATTACCTGTTAAATCCACAGTCGGTTGATGCCCCATATAGTTTTTGGAAGACTGTTAGCATCGTCTAGATAGTTCATCACTGTGAGCATTTCTGCAGTTGATATTACATTGTCAGCATCTGGGCTGTTACTTTAAAACTAAGCACTACACTGATCAGCCACAACATTAAAACTATTGACAGGTGAAGTGAATAAGTGATTAGCTCATTACAATGGCACCTGTTAAGAGGATATATTGTGATTATATTGTGGCCAAATTGTGATGGCTAGACAACTGGGTCAGAGCATTTCCAAAACAGCAGGTCTTGTGGGGTGTTCCCAGTATGCAGGGGTTAGTACCTACCAAAAGTGGTCCAAGGAAGAAAACAGGTGAACTGGCTTCATGGTCATGGGCACCCAAGGCTCATTAATGTGAGTGGAGAGCGAAGGCTAGACCATCTGGTCTGATCCCACAGTAGAGCTTCTGTAGCACAAATTACAAGAAGAAGAAGGAGCTGAATTTGCTGAAAAAGTTAATGCTGGTTATGACAGAAAGGTGTAAGAACACACAGTGCATCACAGCGTCCTGCGTATGGAGTTGTGTAGCTGCAGACTGGTCAGAGTGCACATGCTGACCCCTGTCCACTGCCAAAAGCACCTACAATGTGATAATGTGAGCATCAAAACTGGACCATGCTCTGATGATTTCTTTTACATGTTGATGGCTGGGTGCTGAGTCACTTGCCTAGGGAAGAGATGGCACCAGGATGCACTATGGAAAGAAGGGAACCTGGCAGAGGCAACGTGATTCTGGGCAATGTTCTGCTGAAAAACCTTGGGTCCTGGTATTCATGTGGATGTTACTTTGACATATACTACCCACTTAAACATTGTGGCAGACCAAGTACACCCCTTCATGGCAACGGTATTCCCTAATGGCAGTGGCCTCTTTCAGCAGGATAATGCACCCTGCCACACTTCAAAACTTGTTCAGGAATGGTTTGAGGAACAAGAGTTCAAGGTGTTGACTTGGCCTGCACATGCCCCAGACCTCAATCCAATCGAGCATGCATGGAGTCTGATCCATGGAGGCCCTACCACGCAACTTACAGGATTTAAAGGATCTGCTGCTAGCATGTTGGTGCCAGATAACACAGCACACCTTCAGACGTCTTGTGGAGTCCATGCCTTGATGGGTCAGAGCTGTTTTGGCGGCACAAAAGGACCTACACAATATTAGGCAGGTGGTTTTAATGTTATGGCTATTTGGTGAAAGCATAACTAAAGTCACACAATCAGTATTAATTAATAAAGCAAATAAAACTACACATCACTAAATATTGTTCTCCAGAAAGGGTGAAATGAAGAAAATTATAGAAAAGAAAGAAATTTAATTTTGAGTGCAGCTCTGACCATTGGTGAGGAAAGAGGGAGAATATCAAAGGGTCTATGGTGTACGTTTTCAGGAATATGGGTGATTGAGTCAGTTCTGCAATGAAATGTTTGACTGTATATTAAGAGCATGAGGCACACACTTGCAGTCATGATCCAACCAGTGATGATAAGTACAAGAGCAAGAGTGTTTACTCTGCTCCAAATGTCAGATGACTTCCTGACCACTGGATTCATGAGTGATGCTTGTCTGATTTGGTCTAAACTAAGTTGAGGAGTTTTAGTCTCTTAAAGCAGGAGCTGCTGTTGGGCGTCACCGAGTTTCAGACTGTAGTCTCTAAAGGCATCTATTAAATCAATCTCTGTCTCATACTGTTCAGGCCTAAGGTGGTACAAGATAATGTCCTCCAGGTGAGCTGTGATACCTGGTGGAAATTCATGAGCTTCATCATAGTGGCTGTGTTATGATGGTCATATGTGAATGTGTTAATGAACCATTTATCACCTGCTTTTTCCACCCTGGTCTCTGTAATGTTATCCCTAATAGACAGTCTAGTGGCCCCTGCTCTCAGGCCACACAGGCACTTGGCCATATCCCTAATGAACGGGTTGCTTGAGCAGACTCAGTGGACATCAATAGTGGCAGTGCACATGTCTAAATTAGGAATGAGATGCAGAGGTGTGTGGTGTCTGAGGCACTTACTAAGAATGGCCATAAGTTTATTTAAGTAATCAGTCTCATAGAATTACTTGGATATTAATATTCATGGCTTTAGTTATTAATAAAAAATTAATGATAATTAAATTATTATTAATTAATTTTAGTAATGTATATTTCCATAAATAAACAATTATGACTTAAATATTTATTAACATTAATAATATTGACTTATAAAATGCGGAGTTCATGAGTGGATATTTCATTGTGTGTGTTTGGGTATGTGTGTGTTGGAATGTGAGTGTGCATGGTGCATTGGCATGTGGCTGTACATGAACAAAGGGTGCATTCATGCTGGACTTGAGAACAAAGGGAACGTTCCAATGCCTACTCATCCACGCAAAGGAGGTGTGAAAATATTGGGAAATTTGAAAAGGAAGGTTTCTACACCATGTGGGCATCAGGAATGGACCTTTAAATAACTGTTATGGATTTATAAGGGGCTCTAGCTCCAATTAATTGGTCCCAGTTTCAGAATGAATGGATTAAAAGGTGGAATATGAGCGACGTGAAGTGCATACTCCGTTTTTCACCAAATAACTTCAGAATAACAATAGCACAGTTCATGGATGCCTGTTATTGGCTCTGAATTTAATAAACTAGGTTCAATACAGAGAACAAAGAGAAACAACAACGTTACTTTGAGATTGCATGCAAAAGGAGCTCATGGAGATGAGATGGGATTAAGATCAAAGCAGCACTTTGTATAGGCCTAAAGGTTATAAATCATAAGAAACAGCAGACAATCAGGTCAAATTCAGGTTACAGAATATCACTACTAGAAATAGAAAATGAACAATATTTCCTATAGTTAATAAAGCTCAGATGCTCAGTATCACTTTGATCTGGTCTTACTTGCGCATGTCGTAGGGAGTTGCTTTGGCCGTCTCACATGTTCCGAGGCGTGCTGGGGCAGAGAGGGAATTGCTCAGATGCAATTAGTGTGTCAAAGGATTAATGTCAAAAGCTCAGATGTGATTAGTGATCCGAGGAATGATGTGTCTTGGCAGGCTTCTTGTATTTCTCCTGGGGAAAAATAAAAGGCAAGCTGTTGTTTTGAAGCACACAGAAGGGGCCAGCCAATTTGTGTGTTACGTGTTTTGGCAGCAGTTCGAATCAACTTGCAAGTAAAATGAAAGCAAAAACAATGGAATGAAAGATGAAAGCATTTCTTTTAAGTTGAACCTAGTCCTGTTGCATACAGGGCCTAAATGCACACAAAGACTAATTATTTTGGATTTTCCACCAAATTGTTTCTGAAGGTCTGTGCCAAACATAAGTTTGCTCTTAGAGCAACTGGCTCACTTAAAGACTCTTAAAGAGGAGCAGAAAAAAAACAATCTAATATACTTAAATTTGATGTTGCAATACAGAAAAAAAAATAATCACAAGGAGGTGAATACTTTTTGGAGGCACTATATTTCCTTCAATTCCACCTCTGATACTCTTTAAGGGCAGTTCTGTGCATGACACATGTCTAGATAATCCTCATGATCTGTCCCATCCTAAGTTGCTATTAGAAGTTCTGTGTCCTCAGTTGGTTGTCCTCCCTGGTCTCGTCTCACAGGAAACGTCAGGATTGGCCTGTTAGGGCCTATGAGTGTTTTTGTCACCTAGCCATGTGGATGGTGAAACAAGGCTGGGAGTTGCGGAGTGCAAGCGTGGCTAGTGTTACTGTTAAGGTCAGATCTCAATCTCGGGTCAGCAGCATAGGAATCAGATACTCTGTCTGTGGACCACAGGGGAGGTGAATCAGGGCTGGGCATAGCAGAGTGCAGGCAGGCAGGTAGGGTGAGATGTGAACCTGGAGCACAAGAGAAACAGTTACACAGGGAACAAAGCACAAGGAAACAAAAGCTGAGCAACTTGAGGAGGCCTTATTCTCTGTACCACACAGGTAGACTGAACAATCTGGCGATGAGTGACTGCATAACTGGGGTTTTTAAATGCTGCAGTCTGATGAAAAGATTAGGAGGAGGTGTGTTTGCATTTGCAAACACAGGAAACACAAGGAAATGGGGAAACAAATAGGAGCCTTGGCCCAGACCATGAAATTGACTTGTCTTCAGCTCCTGAGAACATAAATAGGAGAGAGAGAAGAAAAGAGAGATGTGCAGTGAACTATTCATCACAACTACTCACTAGTTGACAACTACTCACTAGTTGATTTTGCCAATTGGTTGGTGTGTGTGTTATCTCAATTGTTATGTTTGTATTCACTGTTGTTTTTACCAGCTTTTTCTTACTATTTGTCCCAACTTAATTGGTTAAGGAGATTGCCCTCTTTCCCTACCTACCACTGGGCCCTGCATATCAGGAGAGAGGGAGGAGCACTAGGTGCATAAGGGGGGTGTAGAGAACCTTCACTCTGAGTTTGAATCCCCAGATCCTAACATCACCAGACCCTCTCAGAGCACTCTCTCTAATGCACCACTTTCCCTTCCTGGGCTGGCAGTACAACTTTACGATGGGGGACATGTGTCCATATCTTGTCTTCTTCACATTTTACAGTATCAGTAATCAACAAAACTTGATAGAGACCTTCCCACCTAGGCTCTACTGTCTATAATGGTACCTCACCATGAGCACCTGACCTGGAATAATAGTTGGACTACCCTCAACTGGTGTGGCCCATTCATCCTGAACCTGTCTTTGAGTTCCCTGTTTGGCAGTAGTTAAAGAGCATGCCTGACATGATCAAGTCAGTGTCTGGTATCTGGAGATCGATCACTCCTGGGACCATCATTGGTCTCTCAGTTTTACCCCTTCATTGTGGAGATTGGTTAACCACTATTTGATGACACAGTTTGCACGTTCCATGTGTCCTGAGGCAACTTCCAGTTTATTTCCAGAAGATGGCAAACTTCTTGTGCTAACTGCCTGGTAAAGTGGGTTCCCTGGTCCTGAAAGTGGGTTAATCAGCTCCAGAATTCCCCAATGAGAAAAAAATCTTGGAGTCGCATTTTAGCTATGTGTGCAGCATTGCCTCTCATTGTGGGATATGCTACTATCCAGTGAGAAAGTTTGTCCACAACCACCAGTACATCCTGTTTCCTTTCACACGTGGAGGATGCAACCTGATATGTCACTCAGGTTAGAACCATTAAAAATGATCCATAAAGCCTCTGTCTCATGCTGATCACCAGTGTGATCTGGCTACAAATAGAAGGCTCACATCTATCTCTGGTTTGACCCTCGTGGTGAGACCATAAAAAGGGAATGGCTCATAGCACTCATCATTGTAAAACCAATCCAGGCTACCCAGCAGCATCGTGCCTTCAACTTTGTTGGGCGGCTTGACCTCCCCACATTTTAAAGTGGACTGAAATTGCATGTATGCATGAAGACAGACAACCTGCTGCAGCGCCATTCACCTAGAGCGCAATCACAACTGATCAATTCCAGAACTGCACACACAAGGACAACTCTTGGTTCATTGGTGCTCATTCAGAGCACTCACACAAGCTTCAAAGACTCAAATCACATTCCTCTCGCGCTCACTATGAACTTAAAAAACTCCTACTAAGACATACAGAGTTTCCTCCAAAAGTGGAACGCTCCTTTGTTTTTGCTGTATACTGAAGACATTTGGGTTTAAAATCAAAAAAATTAATGACAATGTTTTTTTGGGTTTTTCTTCACAGCTCTCACAATGTTTCTGACATCAACTGTGCCCAGTTTTTGTGAAATGGCTCTGATCGGTTTGCCCTCTTGTCTCAGCTTCAAAATGGCTTGCTTTTCTCAAATAGACAGCTCTCTGGTCTTCATGTTGTTTTATTATTTTCAAAAACAAATGCAGTCTTCACAGGTGAAGCCAAAGGCTCAAACCAAGATTAGACATTCAGAGCTATCAATTGTTTAACAATCAATCTAACAGGGCACACCTGAGCAACATGAAACATCTGTCAGTCACATGTTCCAATATTTTTGATCACTTGAAAAATGAGTTGGTTCAAACAAAAGGTGCCTTGTTCTAAGTCGTTTAACACATCTAGATGTAAATATGAGGAAAGTACAGCTGACATTCTGATCTATTGTCTCATATTAATATTTTGATCTCAAAACTAAGTGTCTTCAATATATAGCAAAAACAATAGAAATGGCCTTGCCATTCCAATACTTTCAGAGGGGAATGTATATCATGTGATAATTCATTTTCATAAGCTTAGCCTGAATGCACACATGGACATGGACACGACTTTCTTTCTTCCTCTCCCACACATACAGTGGATATAAAAAGTCTACACACCCCTGTTAAAATGGCAGGATTTTAAAAATTGATTTAAAAAAACTGAAAAAAGATAAATCATGGCAGAACTTTTTCCACCCTCAATGTGAACTGACAACATATAAAAATTAACTGTCGAAATGTATCGATCAGGAGAGAGGTACAGAAAATTTCCAAAACATTACCATGGAACACCATGAAGGCCATCATCAACAAGTGCAGAAAATGGAGCAGCACAGTGACATTACCTAGAACAGGGTGTATTTATAAAAGGACAAGACAAAAAGGGAGGCTGCCAATAGACCTAACTTGTATTAAATGCACCCGTTCAGCGAGAATCTGGAGGTTCTATACTTGCGTTTGTGTTGCCAGGGATTCCCTCGTTGCGTTGTTGTTTAGAGGGGTTTTCGGCAATGTTGATTGGTCGGCGGTCTAGTTGTCCTTATATAGCGTCTCGAAAGACCAATGAGGCTCATAAACAGAATGAGGTGCGGACCTGGCGGAGTCTCTTAGGCAGGTTGCAAAACTTTGATGAGTGGTTCACAGCGGTGCAAAGACGGGAGTTGGAGGCTCTGCAGGAACCAGGCTGGATGTGGAGTCTCGGATGTGTGATGACGATGACGATGAACATCTCCTTGTGATGACGAGGGGCAAGAACTTCTTGAGCTGTTAGTTGAAGAGAACTCTCCTGGAGTAGTTAGGTGACACGAACTCTGAAGATTGAGAATGGGAATCCTGCAGATGTTGATGGAAGAGAGCTCCTTGAAGATGTTGGTAGAGACTTCTGAAGATGTGTTGAATGAGACTCCAAGTTTCCTTTGTGTCAGGGGGTTTTAACCCATTCCAGTTGGGCTGACCCCAAAGTCTTTGCTCCAATCAGCAGGAACTTGGGGCAGGGTGTAAACTGCATTCTCCTCCTCTGACACTAATTAGCATACAGGGCTCTGAGTAATGTGCCTTTTCTAACTTTCCACAAGGTTAAGTCAGGAATTTGGTAACATGCATGTAATACATTGTACTCAAATTCACGTTATACCAACCCTTAGGAAATTCAATAGCAATCACACACATACCAAACACTACATACCTGCTGTTATTGATACACTCAAGAACACAATGACACCTGTTAAATGATCAAAAGCATTATAATGCTTGGTGGCTATATGATACATATAAGGAATGACATTACAAGAGGCAATAAGTTTTCAAACTATGGTTTGTAAAAGTCATTGTTTACAGGAGGTGTAAAGTAGCCTTATGCAGTCTGTTAAAGCTGGGTTCTGTGGAATGTGTGAAGGGTGGTGAACTTTGTGTTCCTGGGGAGAACAAAGGTTTCATTTCATGAGGGTCCTTGGTTGAGTAACCCCCAACCCCCACACTTTTCTCCTGTAGTTATCAATTTTACCATCGTGTTGGGTGAGCCATCTGGTCTTAGGTCCATCGGGCCAAAATCTTTGAGTTTGACAGAGGTTCCTCTTGGCTGACAGGGTTCATCCTCTGTTCAGGGATGTCCTATCACTTGCCGATTGGTCACAGGACAGTTGAAATCCAGCAATCAGTAAACAAGCGGTAATTAACTTGGCTCCACAAAGTCTGGGAGAAGGATTCATAGTTTTATGGCTTCTTTACTGCCTGTTCACTTAAGATCCTACATTGCAGAGCCACTAATCTTTGATTTAAGTATTATTCTTCCACCTTGTAACGCTCTGACCTGGATAACTCGTTAAATCCATGAAATGAAAGAGATGGAAAATGAAGAGTTGGTGTCCCACACATTTAATGGCTGGTACACGGCAACGCACTCCCCTCATACATGAGAGATTAACTCTTTCTTGGCGTTACAAATAAAAGTAAAGACAAAAATAATAACAAGAAGGCAGAGCGAACTTATCCATGGTGGTTCTCATTACACAGTCACATAGTCCTTCCACGTCATCACCACATAGCACGCGTTATAAGTGAAGCTCTGAGGAAATGCCATTATCAGACTCTGATCTTAAGCAAACAGCAGCTGAGTCTGAATAAAGCCTAGTTTTGGCTGGAGAATTTTCATCATTTTTGTAACAGCCATGAACTCAGAGGAGGGCTATTGGTGGAGGTGGATGCTGTTTACTAAGTTTAGCTTCAAGGTCGTCTTTGTCTTGCTTAAGGTGATCAGAATCACGCTTAAAGTCTGCTAATTGCCCTTGCAGTCATTTAAAGATCTCTGAAGTCTCTCAAGTCTTTTTTGCATTTTTGGCAGCAGTCATGTGTCTCTTACACTCATCATTTAATCTGGCATTATGGTAGTCTCATACAGTTGTCAGTTAATCTGGAGTTATCACTCTTTATTCTCTAATGACTTGTACTCCCAGTATAGTCAAAGGACATCTTCCTTAGAGTCGTACTTGATGACATAGCCTAATGCTTTGTTATACTCATCAAAATCCATGCTCTGTCTATGGAAAACCTTTTGGAAGAAAAATATTTCTCTTTTTTTTTTTAAGTGCTTGTATGCATGCCTGACAACGTCAGGGCATGCTCCTAATGAGACAACGGATGGTGTCCTGGGGTATTTCCTCCCGGATCTGGACCAGGGCATCACTGAGCTCCTGGACAGTCTGAGGTGCAACCTGGTGGCGTCGGATGGACCAAAACATAATGTCCCAGAGGTGTTCTATTGGATTTAGGTCAGGCGAGTGTGGGGGCCATTCAATGGTATCAATTCCTTCATCCTTCAGGAACTGCCTGCATACTCTCGCCACATGAGGCCAGGCATTGTTGTGCACCAGGAGGAACCCAGGACCCACTGCACCAGTGTAGGGTCTGACAATGGGTCCAGGGATTTCATCCCGATACCTAATGGCAGTCAGGGTACCATTGTCTAGCCTGTAGAGGTCTTTGCGTCCATCCATGGATATGCCTCCCCAGACCATCACTGACCCACCACCAAACCGGTCATGCTGAACGATGTTACAGGCAGCATAATGTTCTTCACGGCTTCTCCAGACCCTTTCACATATGTCGCATGTGCTCAGGGTGAACCTGCTCTCATCTGTGAAAAGCACAGGGCACCAGTGGCGGACCTGCCAATTCTGATGTTCAATGGCAAATGCCAATCGAGCTCCACGGTGCCGGGCAGTGAGCACAGGGCCCACTAGAGGACGTCGGGCCCTCAGGCCACCCTCATGAAGTCTGTTTCTGATTGTTTGGTCAGAGACATTCACACCAGCCAATTGCAAAACTAGTGAAAAACAGTCAGAAAAGATGAGTAGGGAAAAAAAATGTCAGTGGCCTCCACCTGTAAAACCATTCCTGTTTTGGGGTCGTCTCATTGTTGCCCATCTAGTGCACCTGTTGTTAATTTCATTAACACCAAAGCAGCTGAAACTGATTAACAACCCCCTCTGCTACTTAACTGACCAGATTAATATCCCAGTAGTTTAATTGACTTGATGCTATACTCTGATTAAAAAGTGTTCCTTTCATTTTTTTGAGCAGTGTAGTCATAAAGCTTTAACAAAGTTATGATTTCAGAAGAATATAATTTAAAAAATCAAGCAATGAAGGCAAATATGTACTTTAGTAATGACACATTTATTCCATTCTGTTGTAATCTGTCAGTCAACACAAATGGGGCTGAACCTATTCAGTGATTAGCTAATCCTTTGCTATTAATTATTTTTCCTGGCCAGTAGATTTCTAACATGAGACTACCTGCTACCAAAGTTATGTGGCAAAGTTGCGATGCGATGCTTTCTTTTGCTAATCAACTAGACATGATTTAATAGCCAACACTATTTTGACCCGTACTGAAGGTTTGTTGGACATGCTTGGGCACAGGGGCAGCTAGTATAAATCTTGTAGTAGGGCCATCATGCCATCATTGAGACCTTATGATGCTTACTCAACACTTACAATGCTTTGCTCAACACTAATAGACAGTATCATTGTCAAGATATTGATAGATTTTAGCCTCCCATCTTCTATCACTGCTTGGGCAGATAAGTGTTCTTCAAGATATAAAATTGACAAAGAAGTTGTTATTTGTCTAATACTGTTTGAGCATCATGTTCAAATGGAAGATTGTATGGAAGACAGGCTGCTGTTGCAACAGTCTGTAAGGACTGGTGCTGACTGACTGTCATGCAAGGAGAATAGCCTTGGATGCAAATGTAGTTCACAGCTTCATTAAAGGTGTACAATTAGAGGTATACAAAACGGCAGGCATGATCAAAGTCAGAACACAAGTGTGGGCCAGGTGATGAGCAAACAACATGGTCTAGGCAAAACAAACTCGGGAAACCAAAAAACAGGCAATAATCCAAAAACCAGAATAACAGTAATCACAGGCAAATGGCTTGGTAAAGTCAAATGTGGAACAAACTGAGCGTTACTTTACAGAGATCTGGTGAGTGAAAGTGTGTGTGATTAGATACAGGTGTGCATGATTAGAAATCCGGTGAGCGTGAACAGTGGAGTGTGTTGCTTGGGATTACAGTCTGTTCTGGAAAGTGAAGTTCATGGCATGCATGGACCTGACACTGACAGATTATAAGAGAATGAAATTAATATAAATGTGTCATTATGAAATAAAAGATTCATTATGAAATAAATGTGTCATTATAAAATAAAAATCTCATTAAATAAAAAAGATCATTATGAAATATAAGTAGTCTTGAAAAAAATGTATTATATATGCATCATTATAACAATGAACTGAAATGTGACAATGTTATTGTGAAAACGAGTATGATGAAATAATATTTTATAATAATGAGTTCAGTTTGATTTTTTTATTGCCACATTTATACACTTACTGAGCACTTTATTAGGAACACTGTACTAAAGCTGGGTAGGACCTCCCTTTGCTCTCAAAACAGCCTCAGTTCTTTGTGGCATGGATTCCATAAGATGTCAGAAACTTTCCTTTGAGATTCTGGTCCACGTTGACATGATTGCATCATACAATTCCTGCAGTTTTTTCAGGTGCACTTCATGCTGTGAATCTCATGGTTTACCACATCCCGAAGATGGATTCAGATACGATGATTGGGAAGGCCACTGAAGAACACTGAACTAATTGTAACGTTCATGAATCCAGTTCGAGATGACTTTTGCTTTGTGATATGATGTATTATCATGCTGGAAGTAGTCATTTGAAGATAAAGGGTAAAGGGATACACATGGTCAGCAGCTATAGTCAGTTAGATTGTGGCATTGAAGCAATGATTGATTGGTGTTAACAGGCCCAAAGTGTGTCAAGAAAAAATTGCTCACACCATTACACCGCCTCCACCAGCCTGGAATGTTCACACAAGGCAGTTTTGGGTCGATGGGTTCATGCTTTTGGTGACAAATTCTGACCCTACCATCTGTGTGCTTCAGCTGAAATTGAGATTCCTCAGACCAGGCTATGTTTTCCAGTCTTCAACTGCCCAGTTTTGGTGTGCGCAGTGCAGCCTCATCTTTCTGTCCTTGGCTGACAGAGGTGGAACCTGATGTGGTCTTCTGCTGTTGTAGCCCATCAACCTCAGGATTTGATGTGCTGTGCATTCTAAGATACATTTCTGCTCACCATAATTGTACAGAGTGGTATTTTTGAGTTACTGTAGCGTTTCTCTCAGCTCAAACCTGTCTGGCCATCCTCTGTTGACCTCATCAACAAGGCGTTTCTGTCCATAGAACTGCCACCCGCTGGATGTTTTTCTTTATTGCACCATTCTGATTAAACTCTAGAGACTGTTGTGTGTGAAAATCCTATGAAAATCACTAAGATCACATTTTCCCCATTCTAATGGTTGATGTGAACATTACCCAAAGCTGCTGGCCCATATCTGCCTGATTTTATTTTGCATTGCACTGCTGCCACATGATTGGCTGATTAGATAATTGCATGAATCAGAAGGTGTACAGGTGTTCCTAATAAAGTGGTATATTTATATCATAGGCATATTTATTTAATTTTGACTAACACTGTTTTGACTAAAATATTGGAACTGTCATAAACTATATAAGGGGGGTTCAAACCCGAAATCCTTGCCCTACGCTCTACCCTCTTGCAAGCCGATGGCAAACTCATATAGCCTAGATCATACAATATGAAGCCACTGAGGTTTTTCACTTATTATGCTTATAAAGTTAATTGTTCTTGTAAGATGCACAATGTGCAATGCAGTTCAAGTTTATTTTGAAGAGCTATGCATGTGTTCACAGTATTTTGATAGTGTGTTGCACTGCATCTCATATGTGATTGTCAAATTTGTGAGAGAATTTCTGCATAAGAAATAAGCAGATTTATGTGACAGTTTACAGTTTATGTGATAGTAGTGTGCTTCCTGGCAGTACTATGATGCCACAACATAACTACTGGACCTTTTAAGGTGAAACAGAAAATCTGAATAAGAAAGTGGTGAATAAAAATCAAACTTCATTGCATTAAGAGGTGGATGTTCCTCAAGATGATGTCTGTATTTCAAATCATTAAAAGCGGTTTCTGTGGCTAATAAATGTGCATGTTCAAACTAGTATGGACAAATCTTTAATTAGTGTAATAACTACATAATTAAATAATTTAAATGAATTATTAGTTACACTACCTAAAGTTTGCTAAAGTGGAAAAGAGATGTTTTTGGCTAAAATGTAAGGAAAATAGTAGTAAAAAGAAAAATTTCCTTGGACTTCAGCAAACACAACTTTGCTCACCCACTTTCACACAAAATCAGGTCTACATGATGCAGCATATTAATAAATATTTTGATCTAGCTGTATTTGAGATGTCAAACCAGGTGAGAGATTATGGACTGACATGTGACATCTGACAGTGCTCTCCACCACTATCATCACAACAGCAATTGAGGCAATATCTTTTGGAAGAATGGTGTTCCTTTCCTCCAGTATAGTTGCAGAGACTTAAAGTATCTATTCCATGGCACACAGAAGCTGTTGGCATGTGGTGGCCCTGCACCTTCTTAAGACACTTTATGTTGGTTTTCCTTTAATTAGTCCATAGTCACCCATCTGTAGAAAAAAACTTCTCACTTCAAAAACTTTTCACTTGTCTCTTCTATAGCAAAATCAGACAAGAACAGCCAAGATATGGAGCACCTGGACTTTAAAATAGTGGTGGAGCCTAAAGACAGCCAATCCTTCACCATCATCCTAGTTGCCTCCTCAAGGCAAGAGAAGTCAGCCTGGACCAGTGACATCAGCCAGGCATGTCCACCTGCATTTACTTTTGTTTACTCATCGACACAGCTTCAAGATGTAATCTCATCTTCTTTTGTCCCCTGTGGTTTAAAATCTGTACTTATATTCTCTATCTCTCTCTTTCCCACAGTGCATTGACAACATTCGTTGCAATGGCCTTATGATGAATGCTTTTGAGGACAACTCAAAAGTCACTGTCCCACAGATGATCAAGTACGAGTCCCATTGTAATACATTCATAAGAACATTCAATAGACAGGGCTTAGTGAAAATAATGCTCAAAATCGTATAAATATTTCTAACAATTAAACCTTTATTCCAACTTTTTTGTGACTTTATCTCACAAATATTTGATGCTTGAAACAAAAATAATTATTCATAATTTTATGAATAATTACTCATGTGAAAGGGTTTTTTGATCTCACCAAGCAAAACAAACTACATCTTGAAAAGCAGGGTGTGGCAGAAAGATACAACTGCACTTGGAGGACATGAGAAAATTTTCTAATTTTTTCTAGAAAATTAAGTGACTTCTGTATATTGGTAGTTGCAATATGGCATTGTTCAACTGCCAGTAACAGAAAGGTGTACTGTTTTATTTCACTGTGTAATCGGAAATTTGTGAGTACTAGTGAGTTATACTGTGCAAAGTATTTTAGTCACAAAATGTTTATGTGGTGGCCTGGGAAAACTCGTCAGAAGTTGCTGTGACTGAATTCTGGGAAAAGCAAAGACCAATATTTATTTTATTTTTTTTTGCCTATTACATACTTTAACACCTCAGCTTTAATAAACCATAAATATGTTTCACCAAAATGATTTTTTACTTACTTTTTACTTTACTTACTTACCTTGCCTATCTCCCTGCAATGATCATGTTGCGTAAGGAGCCAGATTAACAAACGTGGTAGTAAATACAGTAAGTCTGCCTAAAGATATCTAAAACCTTGCTAGCTAAGTCTGATTTCTTCACACAGTGAATTTCACACTTTGATCAAGATGTTGCATAGCTACGTTCTGTATAGAAATTAACATAATCAGATACTGACTGTGCCATGGTGGAGTTGGAATGGAATCTTGGAGTAATTACACCCTTGAGTTTTGTTAGTCCATGCCCTCTTTGCAGATTTGAAATGCACTTTAGGGACAGGTCACAAGTGTGTATGTGTGTGGAAGCAGGGCTCAATATATGTTTACAATCACAGAAATAAAATAGAAGTTTTATGGAAGACATCTCTCCCATCAGAATAACTCTCATGTTATAATAATAGTAAGCTAGAAGAGTGAACAGTCAGCTCAGAGACTTATCAATTTGAGCCTTGAGAGAGCACAAAGAGCTTCTGGAGATTTATTTAGAGATATAAGAGTGCCTCGTTGTCACTGAATGGTACAAAGCATGTGTTGTCCTTAGCTTAGGTGTTTATATAATAAAATAATCAGTCCAATAATAGCTGTTTATGGTATTTATTACATTGTCTATAAAAGTTGTCACAAGTGCCCTAAGATTAAATTTTAATAGAGTAGTAGCATAGATTACTATGTATGCTCATTCATTTCTCTATCTTTTTTTGCTTGTGGTTGAGATGCAAAAAATAATCCTACTCAGAAACATATTCAAGTTCAGGAAAGCCTATAGTTTTCAGAACTATATATAGTATAAGATGTCAAAATTTCACCATGTGAAGGATTTTCTTAGGCCACCACACTACTGGCTTTACGATTGTGAGAAATAATAAATTACAATGTTTATACACACACAGACTTAATGTTACATATAATTCTATCAAAATCCCTTTCACATGTGTGTATTCTGGGTTTAGATCTGATGCCAGTCTTTACTGCGATGACGTGGACATCCGCTTCAGTAAGATGATGAACTCATGCAAAGTGTTGCAGATCCGCTATGCCAGTGTGGAGCGGTTATTGGAGCGGCTGACTGACCTGCGCTTCCTGTCTATTGACTTTCTCAACACCTTTTTGCACTCGTACCGCGTCTTTACCACTGCAGATGTTGTACTCGACAAGCTCATTGCCATCTACAAGAGGCCCATCAGTGCCATCCCAGCTCGGTGGGTCTCACATGTGGCTTGCTGTTGCTATAATGTGGCACCCAGAAAATGCTAACAGTGCTGATAATTAATGGAATTCTGAGGGTGTTGTCGTTATGTTGTAATTTGTATAATAGAAGCTGGTTCCTTGAGCTTTTTTCCAGCTCATGAGCTATCTAAAAAGGAATACATTTGAAAATATATGTTTACGTGACACAAAGCTGTTAACAAAATTTATTTAAAAAGAGTATAGCTTTAATGTTTGTGATAAGTAATGAGCAGCCTGTCATGTGAGGCCATATATAAATTGTTCAGCATGCTATTTCTGGATCAGTTCTATAGTTTAGCTTGAGTTTACTGTAGCTGATCTTGCATCAGCAGTCTGTTATGAGAAATATTTATGAGCAATATTACTGCAGTCAGGGGATCATTCAGAGGTTGGTAGTTTCATGATACATACATGATACTCCAATACATTTACTTAAGTAACTTTTTAAATAAATTGTACTTATAGGAATCATTTTAAAAGAGGATAGTTTATACTCTTATTTGAGTACATTTGTGAGGTCAAAAATGTAGTTTTACTCCATTATTGTTGTTTACGTTCCTCCCAATACATTTTTAAATAATTTTACTTCAACGCACATTCTATGCATTTTATTCAAACACACATATCAAATGCATCTTACATGACGTTGTTCACCAAACACAGTCTTATGCATAATATAAAAGCATAGGTTCCCAACCCTGGTTCTGGAGTACACCATCTCCTGCATATTTTAGTTTTTTCCCTGCTCCCAACACACCAGATTCAACTAAACAGCTAATGAACAGTCCTTCCTGAGTTGAAGGCGGTATGTTAGAGGTGGTAAAACACTAAAATTTGCAGGACAGTGGGTTCACCAGGACCTGGGTTGGGAACATATGCCATAATGGTACCGTAGTTGTTAACAGCCGGGGGCTCGGAAGTAGTACCACTGATTTCCCTGCATGGCAGGACAGCAGTGGCTCAAACAGTGGATGATGTTATGGAAGGAGAGCACCCCTGGCCTGATATTGAGGCAGTGCTTTCTCTGCAGACTGCTAAAACCAGCAGTTATATCCTGCACTGCCTTCTCTGTCAGCCTAAAAATATGGACATTTCAGCATTCAAGAACTCAGCATCCAACTTGAGAAAACATGTTGCGGTAAGTTGTGGTTTTGGCTAATGGAGTGTGATGGAGCTAGCTAACATGGCAGGTAGCTGACAAGTAAAGAATATTGATGTTGAATGTTAAAAAGTGATTTACTTTTAGTTAATAGTGTTAATAGTGAACACTGAGCATGAATTAATTTTATAATTTAGTGGTTTGTGATGTTCACTTGTTGAGCTAGGTTTGCTTGCCAATGCGTTGTCCAGTTGGCTAAACTTTGGTTTTTTTTTTTTTTTTTTTTTTTTTTTTTTTTTTTTTTTTTGTGGGAAACTCACCCCTAATTATTAAATATGATCCAAAGAAGTAGCTCACTATTTAGTACTTAAATAGTCTTTTTACTAATTACTTTCTTATTTTCACTGAAGTTATAATTTAAATGATTACTCATTTAAATTTAACACCGTGTGATATGTGTGTGAGAGGGGGGCACATTGGTACAGCAGGTAATGTTGCCCAAGTCTCAGATTCAATCCTGAACTCAGGTTGTTATTTTGGCTTGACAAAGCCAACATTCAATTCTGCTGTTCAAGCTTATTATTAGGGGACCAAGCACTGAAGCTGAATAGGCACCCTATTGGGTGTTTATGGCAGCCCATAGAACCATCTGGTAAAAAGTTGTGAAACTTGGCAGACTGATTGGGGAGGATATAAGGAACATTCTGACCAAATTTGGGCCAAGTGTGCCAACGCTCTAGTGCTGCCTTTGGGTCAAATTTGGGCCTAATTTGGAAGTACATTTATTATAATAACTTTTGAACCGTGTGTCCAAAATTTAAAACCTCTGGATTCCCTGGGTCGAGATGAGTTCAACACACCCTATGACAACAATTTCCACCTAATTAGGTTTGGCTATTCAAGAAATTTTGTGCCAGTGCCACATACTGGTCAAAAGTTACAATAACATGCTATAAATGCTTACATCTAACGGCCATTTTTTGCTACTCCTCCTCCAAATTTGTATCCAATCCTCACCAAATTTAGCTCACGTCATGCTGAGACCTGTCTGAACAAAAGGAATTTTGATATTCAAAACTGTTCTCCTGTAACTTGCTAGCAAATGCAAAAAACAGGATGCGTCTAAATCAACAAAGGAATGGCTTAACCAAAAGAAAATCATTGTTTTTGAATGACCTAGTCCAAGCCCAAACCTGAATCCAACTAAATATCTGTGGGGTGACCTGAAGCAGACTGTGCACAGGAGATGCCCTTACAATTTGATGGATCTAGAATGTTTTTGCAAGAAAGAATGGGAAAATATTGCCAAGTGAATGTGCCATGCTGATAGACTCTTACCCAAAAAAACTGCATGGTGTAATAGAATCAAAAGGTGCTTCAAAAGTATTAGAGTAGGGGTGTGCACACTTGTGCAGCCAAGTTATTGTAACTTTTTTCCCCCTATTTTTCCTAAAATGTTTCTGATTGTTCTGATTCACTTAATTTTTATACATTGTAATTTCACATTGAGGGTGGAAAAAGTTCTGACATGATTTATCTTGGTTTCATTTTTTTACATCACATAAATGCCATTTTCACAGCGATGTGTAGACTTTTTATATCCATTGTACGTATCATCACGAAACTTGATAAGTATCTTCAGGACCATACCCTGAATGTACCCAAGAAGTTTCGTGACTGCGAAAACTGTAACAACTTTGATTTTTTTCCTATAAGTCCCTGGAGTATGCTGAAGTGAAGGCACACCAACATCTGAAATTCAAGTGTACTTCCTGTCAACCATCTTGGATTTTGTCAAAAACAGTTTTTTTGACAAAAAAAATCCTCTTCAGAACAAAAGAATGTTGATATTCCAAATGGTTTGCCCGTAATGTGCCAACAAATCTGACAGCGAAACTGCCAAACAGGCAGTGAGTCTGTATCTCAGCGATGACCTTGCACACCGACAAAAATCTTGGTAGGCATCTTCAGAACCATGCCCAAATTTGCAACAAATTTCATGACTGCGCCACTTAGTGGTCAAAACTGGTGAAAATGTTATTGCCTCTAAGTGCCATTTTTGCTACTCCTCCTCCAGATTTTGGCCAATCTTCACCAAATTTGGCTCACATCATCTTGAGACCTAATACCTTAGATGTTTTTAAATTGCAAGACAAAAAATATTTTCAAGTCAGAGCAATCATGACCACAGGTCAAAGTAGCAACAGACAACACCATAGGTCACAGCAGTAGTGGCAGCTGCAGCAGCAAAACTGTCCGTGGGCAAAACATACAAATCATGAGTGAAACTACAAATCACTCTTGAATCCCTTTGCCTAAAGTTATGGCTCTGGTTTCCTGTGATTGCTTAGGCAACAACTGTAGCACATCTGTGAATGTGTGCCTCACATTATTATTATTATTATTATTATTATTATTATTATTATTACAACATGCTTCTTTTGTGCTAAGGCTCAAATCAACGGCTTATTGAG
Organism: Pangasianodon hypophthalmus; assembly: GCF_027358585.1. Taxonomy (NCBI): domain Eukaryota; kingdom Metazoa; phylum Chordata; class Actinopteri; order Siluriformes; family Pangasiidae; genus Pangasianodon; species Pangasianodon hypophthalmus. The sequence goes on along the minus strand of NC_069715.1, from coordinate 18,465,023 downwards.
GAGAGGTGTGCTATGACTTTTATAAGCGATCAGACTTATGATGTTTGAACAGTGGACAAAAATTGTGCAAAAAAATCCCATAGAGTTACATTGACGGAATGTTCAGAGCCTGGCTCGGAATGTTCAAGATTACAAATTCCAGCTGTCAAAACTCACACACACCTGTGTGCACATGGCCTGAAGCCCCTCTTCTCTCCCTCCCAATCAATGTACCTGTAACAGAGATTCTCACTTCATCTATCTCTCTATCAATGCCATACACTCTCTATCCATCTTTCTGTTAATCTATCTGTAGCACACATACACTGTCTCTAATAACTAATAACATTCTTTCTCCATCTATCAACTTGCATCACTCTCACTCCATCTGACTTTCTACTTGTATGAGTCATTTCTTGTATCACTCATATCCCCCATTTGTCATCTATCTTTCTACCAGTAAAGAGTTTCAAACTTTCAGACTGGCTTTTTCAAGCCAACATCAAAGTTTGTTATGACGAACTTTGCCTATCTAGTTGTCTATGCAGTTTCCTGTGGGTTGTCTGGTTCTCTCCCGCCCCCTCTAAAATGTGCTGGTAGGAGGAATAGCCATGCTAAAATGCCCCTGAATGTAAATATTAAATAAAGTTGACTTATTTTTAAGATATTTTCATTTTTATGCTGTCCAATATCTGTGTGTCTCTATGGGCCCTGTCTATGTTAGCAAATGGCCCTAGGTTATGGTGTTTGGTGGCATATAGGGGAAATTTTGGAATCTAATGGTAAGGAATATAAAGACATCCATGAAGTGCATTGTTTCTCTACTCACTGTGAGTGAGACAAGAATTTCTGGTGAATTATCTATGTGCTTAAAGGGTTATGGGGAAATTCATTCATTCATCTTCAGTAACTGCTTTATCCTAGTCAGGGTTGTAGTGTATCCAATCCCAGCCAATGTGGTGGAGCCAATCCCAGTAGTACTGGGCACAAGGTTGGAGAATTCACCCCACATCAGATGCCAGTCCACCACAGAGCATGATGTGTGCACACGCACACACTTTAATGTAACCTACTCACCTTACTGCATGTTTTTGGAAGGTGGGAGACAACCAGAAAATCCAGAGGAAACCCATGCAAACACAGGGAGAACACTGAACTCACAGTCAAACCCAGGACCCTGGAGCTGTGAAATGGCAATGCTACCCACTGCACCACTGTGCCACCTTTGTAGGGGACAGATAACAAAAATTTATCATGTCAAATTATTTCAGCATGGTTATGTAATAATATAGATGCTATAATTGTTCTCAGTAGGCATGGTAATTTTGAATCTTAAATTTTACTGAAAATTAAGTAAAATGCAGATGAATAGATTAAAAAAGCAATATGAATTCATGAATGATGAAGTCCTCTTTTGATCCAATTCATCAATTCAATTCAATTTTATTTATATAGTGCTTTTAACAATGGACATTGTCACAAAGCTTATTTACAGAACTCCAGATTTAAAACTGAGCAAGCCAGAGGTGACAGTTTCAAGGAAAAAGTCCCTGAGAGGACAAGAGGATGAAACCTTGATGAACCAGATTCAAAAGGGGACCCATCCTGTTCTGGGTGACAACAAGATAGTGTGATTATAATTAATTTCTCTTTTTTAACTGTCGAGTCAAATAGTGCTAATTGTGTTAACAGGAACTTGAGTTTGAGCATCATCAGAGTTTAGGTCTAGGGTGTTTATGTGGAATCATCCACAGTAATCTCATGGTCATCTTGAGGCTATCCATGTCGTCCTGCATTCTGGACTAACTGGAGCTTATTTATGCACCTACTGGAACATCCAGACAGCAAAGCATTACAATAATCCAACCTAGAGGTAACAAATACATGAAGTAGTTTTTCTCCATCATGTAGTGACATTATATCTCTTATCTTAGCAATATTTCTGAAACATGAAAGAAGGCCTTCCTAGCGATATTATCTACATGATTCAAATGAAAGACTGGAGTCAAGGTCTTTTACTGCTGCACGTGATGTAACATAAAGGTCATCCAGAGTTACTGTGTGAGAAAGCTTACCTCCAGCAGTCTGTGGTTCTAGTAGAAGTACTTCTGTCTTGTCAGAATTAAGTAGAAGGAAGTTACTAAGCATCCAGTGTCTGATGTCTTCAACACATTCCTCAAGCTTATTAAACTGGTGTCTCTCATCTGGCTTTTCTGAAACATACAACTGAGTGTCATCAGCATAACAGTGGAAGCTAATTCCATGTTTACGAATAATCGTACCCAATGGTAGCATATATAGAGAAAAAAGCAGTGTGCCTAAAACAGAACCTTGTGGAATGCCAAACTTTAACTTAGTATGTATAGAGACCATTTACAACTATAAACTGATAATGATCAGTCAAATAAGACCTGAGCCAGGAGAGGGCCGTTCCTTTAACTCCAACAACATTTTCTAGTCTATCAAAGAGATTAATATGATCAGTGATATCAAAAGCTGCACTAAGCAGAAGCAACACAAGGTCAAAAGCTGCACTAAGGTGAAGCGAAGAGACACAACCCTGATCGGAGGCCAGTATTAGGTCATTTACCACTTCAACTAGCACTGCTGCAGTGCTGTGATGAGGCCTAAATCCTGACTGAAAGATTTCATGAATATTATTCCTATGTAAGTATGAGCATAACTGCTGTGCTACAACTTTTTCTAGGAAGGGGGTTGATATTGGCCTACAGTTAGACAACTGACAGGAGATCAGGTTTTTTAATCAAAGGTTTGATCACTGCTAATTTAAAGGATTTAGGTACAAAGCCAGTGCTAAGAGAAAAATTGATTATTTGTAATAGAGGTTTCATTGCTTCTAGTAGTATCTGTTTTAAGAAATGTGTAGGTATGGGATGTAGTTCACAAGTTGATGATTTTGATGAAGACATTAGTGAAATTAATTTGATCATGCCAAGGGGAGTAAAGCATTCTATTTGCTGATCTGATATGGTTATATTGCCATCTTCATGGGTAGTTATCAACTTAGCTGGCTTTAAATTAATAGTCTGAATTTTTGAATTTTTTCAATTTTGTCATTGAAAAAATTCATAAAGTTATCGCTACTAAATACTGATGGTGTGTATGCTTCTAGGTCTTATTCTTAGTTAACCTTGCTACAGTTTTAAATAAGAATCTCGCTATCTCCACCTAAGGCATCCAGACTTTCTCCTACTGAAATTGTGCTGCTTGCTTTCGCTAACCTTCTCTAGCATCTAAATGTGCACCTATGCAATCTTCTCCAGAGTGCTAACTAATATACATTTATCACAAATAAAGCTACTACTAACAACGGAGGAAGAATGACTAAACATTCTTCACTCAACACACTGAAAAAGCTGAGTTTATTTGTTCATCATGTTAAATGTACTTTAGTCGAAGTTTTGTTGAGATAATTTTTAGGTAGATCTAAAGTGGATGGCCTCTGCGTTCCTGTCTTTTGATGAAAAAAACAAAAATGGTCTTCAAGAAAATGAAAATGAGCTAGAAGGGGAGAGTGAAAAATATGAAAAATGAAATGATAGCTCAAAATTATTGATGAAAAATTTAAAAATGGTATAGTTTAATCAGCAACATAGGCGAGAAACACCCAGCAAAGAGTTAGAAAAACAGGAGTGGTAAATCAGAATGCTAATATTGTTAGAATTAGTTAGAGTATCACATACAAACAGTAAGATGAAAGAACATTGTGGTCACATCATGGGGTGCTACAGTAATAGAAGAATTATTATATTTTTGTACTGTGCTTTTTCAGTGCAGCATGCAATCTTTTGCAAACCCTATTTGCTTTTGTCACTGCTTTCTAAGAAAATCAAACTCAGTATTTCTGCAAATGCTCTTTATATGGCAATGTAGAGATGTGACAAATTAAAGGAACAATGGGTGGTACTGTTATGGTGTGAGGGCATTTGGTTGGCATATTTTGGGTCCATTTGTCCCCTTAGATGAAGGAGTCACTACAAATCAATCCAAATTTATTCTGACTAATCATTTTTATACTGTGATAAAACATTTCTATCCCGATGGGAGTAGACTCCCAGGATCACCCTGCCCTCATCCACAGGGCACAAGGGCTCACTGAATAGTTTGATGAAAATTACATAAATTGGGGCTCCAGAGTGGTGCAACAGAAAATTTTTCACCCTATCAACAATAGATTGTAAATCACAACTATGCCACAGCCAACAGTAGCTAGGAGTCCTAAAGAGCAGAATTGTCCGTGGTCTGTAGGTGGGAGGTATGGCATTACTCACTCCTCTGTCAATCAGAGCTACACTAACTAATGGTGGGTATCTGTGAGCTCGTGTATGTGGAAGAGGGCAGATGGCACTTTCCACAGAGTGTGTTACATTGCACTGTGATCAGTTTGAAAAGATAGAGTAGCTCTCTTCTCATGTCTCCAAGTGTTATGCTCCGCCCCTTTTCTGTGTGTGCATTTGTGTCTGTGTTCCGTGTTTTGTCCTCTGTCCAGGTGCTGCTACATTACTTCCAGGTTCCGGCTACGTCACCTCCCGCCGCCTGCAGGTGTGCTTACGTCATCGTTGTGACAGTAGAAGGGCGCCACCGGACGGAACTGTGATTTGCTTGTGTGATTTCCTCGTTGTCATTGTCTTTTGGTGTATGCCCCTTTTGCTTGTGCGTGAACTTCAAGATTAGCCTGTCTCCTTTATTTTTTGTGTCTGTTCTGTATATAATTATTTATGCGTAAATTTTGTAATACATTCCAAGTCACTGGGTGTAGGGCCTGGCTGCTGTGTGGTTTGAGTGTGGGTTTTGTCTGTGTGTTTTGGTTAGTCAAGGAGTAAAGGAAGCAGTTTGGTAGGTAAGGTAGCATCTGCTTGTAAAGTTAGTGTCAGGTTTAGTTTGGCCTGATGATTTCCGTTGACTGTAAATATCCATATTGCATAATTTATATATTATATACACATATAGTGGATATAAACAGTCTACACACCCCTGTAGCTGACAACAATAATAATCAGTGACTTGGTTTATGAAGGCTTAGTTCTGAAATAGAGAGAGTGTGTGTGTCTTTATTGGTGTGCATGTGTATAGTGGATATAAAAAAAGTCTACACACCCATGTTAAAATGGCAGGTTTTTTGTGATGTAAAAAAAAAACGAAACCAAGATAAATCATGTCAGAACTTTTCCCCCCAATGTGAAATTACAATGTATAAAAAATTAAGTGAATAACAATCAGAACATTTTAGAGAAAAATAAAACATATACAATAATCTGGTTGTGTAAGTGTGCACACCCCTAAACTAATACATTGTTGAAGCACCTTCTAAATATATTTCACCACTCAGTCTTTTTGGCTAAGAATCTATCAGCATGGCACGTCTTGACCATCAAATTGTAGGGGCATCTCCTGTGCACAGCACGCTTCAGGTCACCCCACAGATTTTTAGTTGGATTCAGGTCTGGGATCTGGCTAGGCCATACAAAAACATTGATCTTCTTTTGGTTAAGCCATTCCTTTGATGATTTGGATGTATGCTTTGGCTCATTGTTGTGCTGAAAGGTGAAATTCCTTTTCATCTTCAGCTTACTAGCTGGAGGTTTTGCACTAAAATCGACTGGTATTTGTTGCTATTCACGATTCCCTCCAGCTTGATAAAAGCCCCAGTTCTGGCTGAAGAAAAGCAGCCCTAAAATATGATGCTGCCACCACCATGCTTCACCGTGGGTATGGTGTTCTTTTGGTTATGTTTTGTTTTTTTTTTTGCACCAAACATACCTTTTGGAATTATGGAATTATTATACCTTTTGGAATTGGTCTCATCAGACCATAACACATTTTGCCACATAGTTTGGTGTGATTTCGTTGAGCTTGGATGTTTTGGTGAGAAAGGGCTTCCATACAGCCACCCGACCCCTTAGCCCAGATATGTGAAGAATATGAGAAATTGTTATCACATGCAGAGAGTAATCAGTACTTGTCAGATATTCCTGCAGCTCGTTTAATGTTGCTGAAAGTCTCTTGGCAGCCTCCCTGTTATGTTTTGTCTTGTCCTTTTATCAATTTGGGAGGGATGTCCTGTTCTTGATGATGTCACTGCGGTGCTCCATTTTCTCCACTTGTTGATGAAGGCCTTCACAGTGTTCCATGGTACATCTGATGTTTTGGAAATTTTTTGTACCTCTTTCCTGATCGATGCCTTTTGACAATGGGACACTGTATAGTCTTTGTAAGCTCTTGGCAGACTTTTGACTTCAGAAGTCAGATGAAACCATGAAGACTTGAAGAAAGTCCTATATAAACTGCTGGACTTTATTTTAACCAAATGCCATTTTAACATGGGTGTGTAGACTTTTTATATCCACTGTGTTTATATATATATATATATATATATATATATATGGCATTAAAAAATTCCTTTTTTGTATGTTTCCTTTGCTTTTTGCCTTGCAGTCTTTTGTTCTGTGGGGAAGTGGGGAAGAGAGAAGTGTTAGTGCAAAATGGCAACTTGTAATTTAACGTCATTCACCTTTTGTCCTATGTTAGCAGGACTTAATAAATGTTGTAAATATGACCTCTTGTTTACTGCAGATTTTTTTATATCTCCACTCCATACTTACACAACAAAACGGGTAGGCTGCACTATATGACGTGCTAGTGGCACATGGGGTCTTACCTGAGATGGAGGATCAAGCTTCTGGTATGGCTTCTGGCACTGAACTTGATAACTGGTCGTGAGTGGACATAGATCCTGTGGGACCTCAGTCGCCATCGGTGGAGCCCTGTCTGCAGAACAAGTTAAAGGAGTTGGAGCTGGAGATAAAAAAGGAAGTTTGTGAGGCACAATTGTTGCAGTTTCAGGAGAGGAAGTTAGAGGCCAACAGGGAGATAGCGTTGAGGAAGCGGAAAATGGCCAATCAAAATCTGATACCTCTGCCAAGGAAAGTCCATGGCCCTGCAGTAGTCTCCCCTGGTCCCCCAGCCATGACCATGTAGCCTTAGTCTCTCTGTTTAGAGAAGATGAGGTTGATGCTTATTTCTCTGTTTTTGAGAGGAATGCTATGACTTTGAATGGGCCTAAATCCTTACAGTCATTGTTATTACAATGTAAATTAATCGGAAAGGCCCAAGAAGTGAGACTATAGCTGCCACTTTGGTGGATGAGTTTGTCTTAACAAACAAGACTATTTTTACGCCACCATCTCCTCACAGAGATCCACCCTCCCGCTCCACAGTCTTCTGCTAGCACCCCACAAAATAGCCCACCAGCTCTCAGACTGACTCCCACGAATGTTTTTACTGTTTTTACTATTTTAAAGCATAAAAATGTTAAACAGCAGAGTGTTAAGAAGAATATGATGCCAGACTGTCCTCTGGCACTACCCACTGTCAAACCAATTTTCCAGTCATTTTTGTCTACTGGAAAACAGCCTGAAGCAGCCTGGTAAGATATTGCACAATACGTGGGGCTATTTTAGAAAGTGTTCTGCCCTTCTCTGATCGTTCATATTCAGGTTGTGATGTGTTAATTCAAGGTATTGAGCTGGGTGTTATTCATGTACCTTTGCACAGTGTGTATTTGAAGACAAAGGACCAGTCAAGATTTTTAAAAGTTGCTGTTTGTTCACAGTTAACTGTTAACTACACAGTTAACTAACTATATTGGTTAGTAAAGTGCGATCTGGCAGTAAAGTGCATTCTCTTCCTGAAGTTGTCTCTGACCGTTTCACTAATAGTGAAAGGGTCCTCACCCAGCAGTATCCCTTTGTTTTCTGCACTTCTGTGCTCACTCATGCTCAGAGATAAAAATTCAGAGATGTAGTTGATTTATCAGATTCATTTCTGCATAGGGAAGGGTCATGTTAAGAGCCTGAAATTGAACTTGGTGTGCCAGTCAAGCAGGAGGTGAAGCATGTGTTAAGTAATGCCGCCGAGTCCTTGATTTTTAGTTGTGGAAGTGCCCAGAAGGAGGACACCAGCTTGGCCCACTCTTTACAGTCTTTTGTGGAGAGGTCCTCGCTAGGAAAACACACCATTTTTTACTTCATTGAGGATGTTGTGTTAATGAGGAAGTGGACTCTGCCCTCTACTCAGGAAGGGTGGAAGGAAGTGGTTCAGGTTGTGGTTCCTCGTGAATATTAGGGTCACGTTTTGTCTTGATTTGTCGTGATTCCAGCTGCTCCACTCCACCTGATTCTAGATTTGAGCGAGCTTTTTGAACATATTTTAAATGATTGCGTTGGCTCACTACCTAAGACTCTCTTGGAAAATTGCTATTTGTTAATGCTGATGTGTGCAGCCACTCGATTTCTAGAAGCAATTCCCATACGCAATCTTAAGTCAAAGACCATTGTTAAGGTCCTTATTAAATTTGGCACCACCTTTGGGTTACTCAGGTACGTCCAATCATACCTTGCACATACCTCGCAAATTCCAAATTGCTAAGGCAGATACATGAAAAGCTCATTCATTTGCACACACAGATTAAGCAAGTTCTCACAGCTTTAATTATGGGAGTTTTGTCAGAGCCAGAGCATGTGGTGTTCTCTGTGTTTGTTGTGCCGATTCGGGATCCAACTTTTGTAACGATTATAGGAACGTTAGTGCAGTCACTAAGCCTGACTTGTTTCCCCTTCCCCGCAAGACTGTGTAGACTGTGTGAGCTTTGCTAACTTTGTCACTAAATGGGATCTGCTTAAAGAAGATTGGCAAGTTCCATTTACCCTAAGTGCCTCTGAGACTTCCCCTTTCACTTCTTTGCTAATCACTAATCTTTTGCACCAGAACATGTTCTTTGTTTGGTCACCTGTATGCTAGTTAGCCACTGAATCCATGAAAGTATTGTTAGCCAGCTCCCAAGTTCTTGTCGGACCTGATTTCAGTAAGCCTTTTGAATTAGAGGTGGATGCCAGCAGAACAAGGCGGTGTCAGGGTAGCGCTAAAGGGATTCTAAACTACACTTCCCATCAGCTCCAGCATGTCACATGACACTAATCACGCACTTCTGTTTCCCGTTTTACCCTGATTTGCACCAATATTTAGGTTCTGGTCTCTGCAGCCATGGACCAACTCATGGCTGGGCCCGATGTCAGGTGCCTCCTTGGGGATTTTTTTGGAGAATTTTTTGGGGGAATGGGGCCCCCCTCTTGGCTGGAGCCATCTCCTGCCCTCCCTGCCCCACTTTGGACATCACTCTACCTTCTTGCTTCTCTGAGGTCATTGCTCTGCCCCCTGCTCCATTGAGGACATTGCTCTGTCTCCCTGCTCCACTGAGGGCATTCACCTGACACCATTGCAGATCTCAGCCTTGCCATGAGCATCAATCCTTCTCCCTGCTCCTCCTCGGACATCACTACAACACCTGGCTCCACTCGGACGTCGCTCTGCCTTCCTACTCTGTTGAGGGCGTCGCTCCATCTCCTTGCTCCGCTGAAGAAGTCGCTCTGCCTCCTTGCTCTGTTGAGGACATCGCTCCTCCCACTTGCTTTGTGGTGTACATCGCTCCACCCTCTTACTACGCGGAGAATGTCGCACCTCCCTCTTGCTATTCTCTGTGGAGGACATCACTCCCTCCTCTGGCATCATGGGGAACGTCACTTCCCCCTCTGGCTCCGTCTTTCGACTTCGCTCACTGGCTTTGAGGTGGCCATTGCTCCATTTTCATGCTCTGCCTTGGATGTTGCGCCACCCCTTAGCTATGCAGAAGAGATCACGCCACCCCACTGTCTTGTGGAGGACGTTGCGCTTCCTTCCAGCTATGCTAAGGGTATTGCTTCCGGGACACTTTGTCGGCCTAAGGGCTCTTGTCTTTTCTCACATGACTGTCCAGGCCCCCTCATGACTGTGTTTTGCACATTGGGAGCCACATGTTAAGCGGGGGCTCTGTCAGGGTAGCACTAAAGGGACACTAAACTACACTTCCCATCAGCCCTAGCACATCACATGGCACTAATCATTTACTCCTGTTTCCCGTTTCACCCTGATTTGATTCATTGTCATGCTTCTGTTTATGTCATGTCTGTTTGTTTCTCTGCCTGCCGTAGTCTTGCCCATGGTCTGTATGTTTTGCTGTTTTATGTATACTCACCACTTTAGTTATTATTTTCGCACCCTATACAATAAAAGTCTGCATCTGTATCAGTCGCCTCTGAGAACTAATGACAAGAGGGGGCCGTTCTCCATCAGAAGGATGGTCAGTTATCTTCCCATTACTTATTTTTCTAAGTTGTTTTTGAAACACCAACTTAATTATAGCATGGTAGAGAAAGAAGCTCTTGCTTTACTTTTAGCATTACAGCATTTTGAAGTCTACCTGGGTAGCAGTTCTTCGCGCATTACCATTTATACAGACCACAATCCTTTAGTGTTTTAAGGCTGGATGTGTAATGCTAACACTACATATGCGCTGGTCCCTAATTGTGCAAGGATATTGATTGAACTATTATGCACAAAAAGGGTCCAGAAAACATCATGCCCTTTCGAGGAGTAAGTTGGAGTAGGGAGATTATAATGGGGAAGCCCATGCCTGAGCCTCACATTTGTGGAGAAGTGTTACGCCTAGCCCCTTTTCTGTGTGTGCGTGGGTGTCTGTGTTTTGCATGTGTGCTTATGTCATGGCTGCGCTGGTATAAGGGCGCCACAAGACAGAATGCTGACAGCCTAGTGCTCATTCACTGTGATTTGCTTGTGTGATTTCCTCATTGTGGTTGTTTTTTGGTGTATGACCCATTTGCTTTTGTGTGAACTTTGAGATTAGCCTGTACCCTTTATTTTTCATGTCTGTTCTGTATGTAATTAATTTTGTGTTAATTTTGTAATTTTGCAAACATTCTGTATGTACATTCCAAGTCACTGGGTATAGGGCTTGGCTACCATTTGGTTTGGGTGTTTTGGTTAGTCAAGAAATATGGGAAGCAGTTATCATTTGTTTGCCTTTATTTTACTTGGTAGGTAAGGGAGTGTCTGTCTCTACAGTTAGTGCTGGGTTTGGTTTGTTATTTTGGCCTTGGCTGGCCTGTCGATTTCCGGTGACTTTAACTATCCATATTGCATAATATATAACTTTACATTTCATAAACCAAAATATTCTTGTCAGCGTACTTTTTTCCCATCCACCTTTTTTACCAGTGATAATTTTTTCTGTTATTGTCCCCTACCCTAGACTGGGGCATATCACAGGGAAGCATGTGTTTGGTCTAACCCTCCCTGGTTGGTAGCTGTGGTGTAGGAGATGGGAGATGGGTGGGTATTGACAAGTGACCAATTGTGGGAGAGAATGGGGACCACCATCATCAAAAAACAGCTTAGGGAATATCTTTTGGTGTTGCATCCCTCCAGTACATTTCCAGAGACTTCAAGATACTATGCTGAAGAACACTGAAGCTGTTCTGACAGCTTCTGGTGGCCCAACATCTTACTGATGACTTTATGGTGTTCCTTCCTTTAATTTGTCACCCATCTAAGTTCCATAATGACTTATGCTTATTATAAAGTGATTTCAATTTGAACAGCTGAACAGCTCCCCACTACAACTTTGTGTTTGCTGCATGCTTGGCACTTATAAAAATTCTCAGTAGACATTTGTGAATATTTTTATCAGCTACCTCCCATCTCTCTCTCTCTCTCTCTCTCTCTCTCTCTCTCTCTCTGATTGTACAGCTCTTTAGAGCTGTTCTTCGCCAGCAGCCAGAATACTAAGCTGCTATATGGTGAACCACCCAAGTCACCCCGTGCCAGCCGTAAGTTCTCCTCACCTCCTCCACTGGCCCTTGGCAAGACATCGTCTCCAAACAGGCGCCGCAAGCTCTCACTCAACATCCCCATCATCACAGGCGGCAAGGCACTGGACCTTGCTGCACTTACTTGTTCCTCCAATGGATATGCCAGCATGTACTCAGCCATTACACCATTCAGCAAGACCACACTGGATATCAACAAGCTCTATGTGTCCAGCCCTATCACCAGCAAGATCAGTGATGAGGCTGAGGGCAAATCTGAGCGAGCAGAGGAGCCCTCCCTTGGTAAACAGGGTGAGTGTGTGTGCCAGGGCAAATTTCACTGGCTTTTTACTTAAAGATTAGTTACCTATTGTGTCCTCTCTATTTATTGTATTGTGCTGCACATGTAATTCTATTCAAACTGTAGTTTTTTCAATTGCTTTTTCCTATGCTACACATCTTGTATGTTTATATGAATAAGATGATAGTCAAAATTGGCTTCATTTGATTTGTACTAAAGCAAACAAACCTTATTGTGATATAAAAGAAAAAAATCTCAAATTTCAAATCTCACACAAAAGCTGCTGAAGCATTTATAGTTGTCTTTCTAAATCTTTTTTTCCACTTATGTGATTATTATGTAAACTGCATAGAAATTCATACACTTTCACTTTCTTCACTGCAAAAAATGGCAGAAAAAAACAACATATGAATCAAAATTAACATGTATTTATACTAAAGTTACACAAAAAGACCACGAAAGCTTTAGAAGTGAGTAGTTATACAAAAATGATGACAAAGGATTTAGAAGTGAGTAGTTTTTAGATATATGATCATATTGTAAATCACTTTCACAAAGCAGCCCGCAAATGTTGTCTCTCATTATGTTCTGGTTATATTGTCCTTGGTAGTGGTGCTCAAAGTCCAGTACATCCTGGTGGAGCCACTCGCCTTGCTCCTCCGAGTACACTCCCATGAGTGTCAAGAATATGGACATCCTGCAGCCCATTGTGCACTAGTACTTCACCAGAGACTCAACCAGCTCCACATAGTTTTCAGCTTTGTGATTGCCCAGGAAGCCCTGAACCACGGCTACAAGGCTATTCCAAGCCAGTTTGTCCTTCCTAGTGAGCTTCTTGGGGAATTCCTTGCACTCTGGGATCTTCTTTTAACTGTTGTGCAACATAGACACCATCTTTGACTTTTGCCTCAGACAGCTTAGGAAAGAAGTCTTAAAGGTACTTGAAGAAGGCCTGCCGACAAATTGTTTCATAAGGCCCAATTTGATGTGCGGTGGTGGCATCAGCACCTTCCTTGGGTCCACTAATGGCTCCCACTTTACGTTGTGGCTTCCAAAGTCCGCTGTGGCCAGTTCCACCTTTGGTAGTGCGCCTTAGTGTCCCTGCTGTCCCAAAGACAGTGACAACAGGGAAACTTGGTAAAACCTTCTTTGGAGACCCATCAGGAATGCCACCATTTTGAAGTCTCTGATGACCTCCCAGCAGTATTCATCATGCTTCAGGGTGTGCAGCAATGTCTTGATGCTCTTGTAATCCACTTTTACACTCTTGTCTTGATAAATTCACCGCAGACATAGCAAAATATGTCTGCTGGATGCTTACGGGCTCTTAATCTAATCTAAGAAAAATGCTGAAATGTTTCCATTTAGTCAGCTGGAACTAAACTAAAATGATGGGCCCTGTATTTATACTACTATTTATATTACTGGAAAGTTCTAGAAAGTTGTAGAAGTCTGGAAATGTTCAGGAAACTAGATCTGGAATGTTTTCAAAATATGTATTTTCCAAATTTACCTATTTTCCAGAACATTCCTGATCTATTTTCTAGAACATTTACAGACTTCTACAACTTTCTAGAACTTTCAAGTGCTATTTTTTATTATAATGGATTGTTTTTTTTTTGTTAACAAAGTCAGAATAAAATATATTTTGAAGTTTACCTGTTTTTTTCTGACTATTTGAAAGAAAAGATGCTAATTTGTCTGTTTTCTCAATGAAAATATCAAAATTTCACCAGGTAAAACCCTGTTCACAAACACAAAGTATCAAAAGCAAAATGTCCTGATTGAAGAAGCAACGTTTGAGGTTAATAATACCCATTTTCTATACTTTCGTGGTATAAGCAATTAGGAAATGACATTTACTACCCTACTACTACTACTACTTTTGCTTAAAATTAACAAAATTATCTGCTAGTAGATCAAGACTATTTCAGGCTTGATAGTAGTAAAACAAATGTCTAGAAATAGGTTTAAAAAATCTTATAATATTAAATATTACATAAATACGCCTACATTCAATATATTTGATTTGATTTCATTTTTGTTGTGCTTGTGCACTTTCTATAACCAACCAGCTAACCTATCTTTGGGCAGCTGAGCCTGTTTACGGTGCTACCCAAAATCAGCTGGCAGTCACTTCTACTGTCATCACTACATTTGGTAGGAATGCTGGATTCAGCCACAGTGTGATATATATGAATTTTGGTCCAGTGAACTTGTCTCTGAAGCACATCAAACAGTGACTTGTCTGTTCCCAAACAGATCAACTTCTGATCTGTTGGTATGTTTAACTACCTACTTGTAAACTCTATTACACTTTGGCCACTCCTCGTGGCACTGCTACAAGACGGCGCTTTGCAGGCAGTTCCTAAGACAGGTGTTGATTTTTCACTTCTAGAACTTGCTTGCCTGACCTCAACATCGCTTGTTAATTTGTGCCCACTTAGTGGTTGATATGTAAATCCACCATGGTGTTGTTGGCCTGTGCTCATGTGAAACCTCCTTAGGGTTTCCTGAAAATGTTGCGGCACTAGCCACACAGATTTGATTTCTTGAACATTAATTTGCTGACATTGGAACTTGTTTTCCCAGATTATTTTAACCTTAATTTTTTTCACATGCTTCTCTGGGCTTAGTGGGATGATTTCTCTCTTTGCAAGTAAACTAGTGATACATGCCTTTGTAATATGGCTGAAAGGCACTGAGCATTTAGCCTGTATCTAAACATTATGCAAAGCCAAATGCCTAGTGTGGCAATACACCTGACATAACTCAAGACACGGTGGACCCACGGTGTGCAAAAACATGACCTTTAATTATTTACAAGGGAAATAAAAACAACCAAAGACTTGGCTGTTTTCCAGTGGTGTCTGTCCAGCTCTCTTTTCTCACACGCACAGCTCACTAACAGAGAGAAACAAGTCAATTCAATTGAATTTTATTTGTATAGAGCTTTTAACAAAGGACATTATCACAAAGCAGCTTTACAGAAATAAATGCATTCAAATTAAATTAAATCAAAATAAATTGTAAGTCTGTGAATTTATCCCTAATGAGCAAGCCAGAGTTGATGGTGGCAAGGAAAAACTCCTTGAAATGATATGAGGTAGAAACCTTGAGAGGAACCAGATTCAAAAGGGAACAGATCCTCTGGGTGATAACGGATAGTGCAATTATAAATAAATCCCTTCTATAACTGTGTACTACATGGGCAAATAGTGCAATTGTGCAACCAGTAAATTCATTACAGTTTTCACATGAAGTCTTGTTTGTTGAAACTATCAACTGTCCACTGATGGAGACCTGAGTGCAAAACTGCTTGGGGCAGCCCCAAAGGCACCACAACAATTGCAGTTCCAAGCCATCACAGTAAAACTCCCCATATGAGATCCCCAAGCCATCTCCATGGCCCCCATGTGGCACTATCCTCTGCAATATCAATGATCTTCAGGCCGTCCATGTGGGGCCACCCCCAGCAGCAGCAAGCGATCTCAACCGATGAGAACTCCAACCAGAAGTAGGGCATCAGGATGGATCAGGCAGGTCTGGAGAGCAGAAGGGATCAGGATCACTGGTATCTCAGGAGTAGCATGTGTAGCTCGACAGAGAGAGAGAGAGAGAGACAGAGGGAGACCCAGAGAGAGAGACATAAACTAAAAGGGAGACCCACAGGGTTACACAGACATGAAGGTGCCCTGGGACATAAAGCAGCCAGCCACTCCATCATCAACAAATTGAGTGATGGTGGGGGGCAACAGCATCCAAATATCCCAGTTCACCACAACATTCTATGGCTGCGAACCCTCCAGACCTGCTCCTAAGAAAAAACTATTCACAAAAGGCTTGACTAAACAAATATGTTTGCAGCCTAGACTTCAATACTGAGACTGTGTCTGAACCCTGAACACTAATTGGAAAGCTGTAGCTATAGCATGGCAGAGCATTTCGCATGTAGCATAACTGCATTTTTGCAGGTAGTATGTAAATTCTTTCTCACATGTAGCATGGAAATGTATTTTTGCTTGTAGAATCGAAATGTTTTATGTCTTGCATTTCATGTAGTAATAAACAACAATAAATGCGCCAAAATGTGCTCTTCAATATAGTCAAAATATAAAATTATAGAATTATTATTATATAAATATAATAGCCAATTTAGCATTTACTAATGGTGATTTTGGATACTTATTATACTTCATATTTGTGATCATTTATTGCTGCAGAGAAGGAAATGCTCCTAATCCTCCTTACACTTCTTCTGAGGCCTCCTCCCCCAACACCCACATGGACCTTTCCACAGCAAACAGCTCCAACTACCCCTCGCAAGAGAAACCAAAGAAGAGACAGCACTTGTGTGTCACCCATTTGACCCATTAGGAGAGCCAGTGCTCCTGCACATGCAACATAACCTGAACAAGACAGGTGACAACGTATAAACAAGCCTGATGTGCCTACTGCCTGCCCACACTCCTGGGGTACAGCTTGATAGCCACCAGCTCCATATTTTTCCATTCCCAACCTCTGTCATAGCAGGCTACAGATTTGAGGCCAAATTCTGGAACCTGCACATGAGCAATGTCAAAGATGATGAGCAGAATGACTGGCTAAAAGGCACCACTGGCTATGATTGGCTCTTTCGTGTGAAGCCCCTCAGGAAGCAGCTCTTAGTGGCATGCAGGGCATACTGCCAGCCTCCTCAGAACCTGGCCATCGATAAAAGAAAGGTAGCCACAAGGTATCAAATTTGGATTCAGAGCATCTGAGCCAGGGAGGCTGCAGCTGTCAGTGAAGTGTCACAGGTGGGAAAGAAGAGGCCAGAGAAGCGGCCATGCTATCCTGTGACAGTTGTCAAGCTGCCAAGAAAGACAAAGCCTCGGCTCAGAGAAGACTCTGTGTACTCTGCATTCAAAGGAAGACTACAGCAAGACTATTTACAAGTGCAGGTCTTGTGACGTGCCTCTGTATTATAATGTTTATAGTGTACTCTCGTCGTTTCCATTGAGTGGCATGATGTTAAGGACAGCCAAGCTCAGTGATACACATTAGACTCTTGAATCCTTTTTTTATTCAGGTTAATTTGCACTTTTGTTCATGTTTTACATTTACTAGTTTATATTTTGCACTTTCAAACTTGTTGTAAATAGTTATTTTTGCCTGCTAAAATCCAACCTCACACATAGGAAGTGGTAACAGCACCTTCAGCATGCCTATATTACATATGTGACAGTACTAACAGGGCTCTGGTGCTAATTTCAATAAATGCTAAATGAGATGAGTACGTTTCAAACTTTTTATTTGTGAAATTGCCATTTGTTATTTCATATTTTGTGCCATTCGAGACTTTTTTTGACACTTGGTGGTGGTTTGTGCAATTTGGACATGTTCTTTGGTGCCATTTTTAGCAATGCTTGCTATTTCTAGAAGCTGTCTGCTATGAGGCTTTGTGCCATTTCTAGAAGCTTTATGCCACTGTGATAACTTTACACAGAATATTAGTGGTTGCAGATAACTCCTTCAAATTTTGGATACTTACAGACAAGCAGTTGGGGCATGTCAGAGAGGAATTGATATCAGCATTTACTTTGAAGAGATAAAATATATTTTATATATTTAAAACCCAACCATTTTTGGAACTTTTCTTTGAAAATACTTATATGTAATACTTATGAAATACTGCAAATTCTTTAATTCTTGATTGTCTACATTTATATGAGCCATTAACTACTGCTCTAGAATGTGACAATCTAAATAAATTCAATGCTGAACACGTGCACCCCAAAAATAGGCAGCAATTCCATTTTTGGCCTCTGGTAAAAAAAAAAGAGTTTAAATGTGATTGTGAGAGGCACCTTAGCATAAGTGCATCACCATGAATACATCACACTTTCACCTCCCAACACTCTGACAAAGTCTTGTCTTGAATCTGCCTTTGGTGGTCTGCCCACTGCTTGAATCCATCAAGGCCTGATGTACACACCGTTTTATTCTAACTGCACTCTGTATGTTGATTCTGGATTGGGAGAGGGCCATGGGACCACAGAGGTCTGAAGCACCTGACTCACATTCATACTTGGGCACTCCACTTAGAAATGCCCCAGTCCTCAGCAGCCCCAAGAGACTTGCCTGGGCTCCAGTCCAGCTCGCTGGGACTCCATGGCATACTTGGGATGGAGAAGAACAAAAATAACATTGTCATGGTGGGGAGAGGTTTAGATTGGCCCAGGATCGCCACTTCTGCTCTCATTATCTGCATCTGGCTCCCCTACCGGCACATGTGGAGGAAAGGTACATGGGGCTGCCAAACTCTGGGAAGCCACAGGCTGCGGTAGTTTTGGAAGCAGACAGGACAACTCCCATGTCCCTGGGTCTGCACATGCAGACATATGATCCTCCACCTGTTGGCTTTTGTCAGTGACTCAGGTTTTTGTGGCATTGGACCCACTCCAACATTCCATCTGGTTTCTTGTAGAGGAACTGCTCCAATGTCACCAGTCTATACTCCACTTGGGTGGGGTACAGTCTCAGTCAGCATTTGCAGGAGTCAAAGAGTCGCTGGACATAAGTAAACAGCTGATCCTCCTTCTATAATGGCATGGATCTGAATTGTCTATGTTCTGGCAACAGTCCAACCCACTCAAACATGGCTCTCCTAATGGATGCTGAGGCATAGACTGGACAATTCGTGAAAGAAGACTTCCGCTACACATCTGCATGATGTTGTTCTCCAATCTATTGGGTTTTGGCACCAGTGCCGAAAGACAGCACACACAAAAGACACAGCAGACTCAGGGTGTGCAAAAATGCGAGCTTTTATTATTTAATAAGAAAGGGGATAAAATAAACACAGCCAATTGTCCAGACAAGGAGTATGCACAGAACCTTCAATTCATCTTTTAGATCTATGGTCATGCCGAATTATGTATGTTCACTGCATGTTATATTCAATATGCATAAACTTCTGAAGTCATTTTAACCATTAGTGTGGGTCTTGCAGGAGCCAATTGCAGATTCTAGTGCCTAGGAGGCCAAAGACCTGCCAGTCCATTGCACCTGTAGTTATCTCATTTAGGGCCAGAAGCTTTTGTGACCTGTGTTAGGCATACCTCTCATATTCACACTAGCATCACGCACTTTGCAAACCATTGTGTCAGCTCCTTTATATTGAGCTTCTGTACCGTTAGTGAGAAACTGTGTCTATCTGCAAGCATTATTGTGAACTTTAATTGAATTTAATTACATTTTATTTATATACCGCTTTTAACAATGGACATATTCAAAAAACAGCTTTACAGAAATCTGGATATAGATTTGAATTTGTCCCTAATGAGCAAGCCAGAGGTGACTGAAGCAAGGAAGAAATCTTGAGAGGAACCAGATTGAAAAGGGAACTCATCCTCTTCTGGATGAAACCCGATTATGAGTCATTACTCATCCACAGCTGTGTACTATGGAGTATCACATTGCTACATGTGTTGAAAGGATCTTAAGTAGGAGCATTAGTGTCATTTTTGATTTCATTAGTGTTTTAAATACCTATAATATCAAAGTGAACTTATCCACTGTTCAATGTTTGGGACTTCAGCATTAAACTTTAGCAAGTGCAGTCTTTAGGCCAAGTAAGAACATCCACAGCCATCTTTAGGGTAACTGTATGGTACCATCCACAGCAATTTCGCAGCAATCTTTAGTCTAGTTATGTGAGGCTATCCTCAGCAGCAGTGAGCAGTTCTACAGGGAAGCATGCTCCAAGTAGAAGTAGAGCATCAGGATGGATCTGGCAGGTGCTGAGGTCAGGCACCATCAGTTTAATTATGCTGTCATGCATTTCACCTCCTGAAAAGGAGACTGAAGGGGGAAACCCCTCCAATACAAACAACAACTGAAAGAAGCTGACATACAAGGCATTACAAAAGAAGAATGCAACAGTTTGGTGATGTCAGTGGGTCACTGGATTGATGCAGTTATTGGAAGTAAAGGATATGCAACCAAATATTAAGTGTTATTTGACTATCCTTTCCTTTACTGTTGCTGACCTAAAAATTGGGTCTTGAAAAAAAAATTGTCTCCCTTGAAGCCAGTGCAGCAGCCTATCAGCCATGCTTCTTCATCTACGTAACCCTTTATTATCCTGACTAACTCACTGGCTACAGCCTCTGCAATCTCTATGAGATTTCGCATCCTAGGCCGGTAAATGCTGACAAATGGTGATAAATGCTGGTAAATGCTGACAAACGCAGGTAACCTCAGTAAACACTGACAAACGCGGGTAATGTCGGTAAATGTTGATTAATGCAGATAAATGCTGATAAACACTGAAAAATGCGGGTAAACACTGACAACCAATGATGAACGCTGGTAAATGCTGATAATGGCTGATAAGCACCGGTAAACACTGGTAATATGCTGATAATGGCGATGAAACACCAAAAAATGCTGATAATTGCCAGTAAACGCCAGCAAATGCTGGCAATACACTGATAAAGTCTGGTAAACACTATAAATGCAGAGAATAGCTGGTAACTGCTATAAATGCTGATAATGGCTGAAAAAGTCTTATAAATGCTGATAAAGGCCGATAAATGCTGACAAATGCTGACAGTGGCTGATAAACACTGGTAAATGCTTAAATGCCGGTAAATGCTGATAAAGGTCAATAAATTATGGTGAACACTGATAATCGCTGAGAATGGCCGTTAATGGCTCATAAATGTTGATAAAGGCTACTAATGCTGATAATTACCAATAAACAATGATCATTTCTGATAAACGCTGTTAAATGCTGATAATGGCCAATAAATGCCAATAATGGCTGATAATGCTGGTAAACGATGATAATGGTTGATAAACACCTATAAACACCAAATAAAGGCTGATAAACGATGGTAAACACTGGGAAATGCTGATAAATGCTGGTAATGGCTGACAAACCCCACTAAACGCTGATAGACAGTGATAAATGCTGATAAAAGCTGATAAACGATGGTAAATGCCGATAAACTTCTAATTATTCTCTTAATGATTGTGGAAGTAGGAAGGGTGTACTTATTTTTTTCCCACCCGGTTTCTGAATGTTGGGCTATTTTTTGGGGGAAAAACTACATATTGAAATATTTTGTCTTTTTTCTTCACTTGAAGTTATTTGTTTGTTTAAAGAAGTTGATTATGACCACACAATTATTTATCCTGATAAATAAAAACATAGAACTGAAATCTTAATTAGTTATGTTAATTATTAGTTATCTTAATTAATTATTCATGTCAACAACCCCTCTTGTCATCTTGCTACAGAATTCCTTCAGTTATTGGATTGCTTAAACCTTAAACAATATGTTGATGTTCCTACACACACTAAGGGGAACATTCTTGATTTGGTCATTACTGAGTCTCCCCTTTTAAATGCACCATTTGTGTATGATCTGGGTGTATCTGACCATAAGGTCATCTCCGTCGAGCTGCCTTTTCTGTCTTCCCACATCAAGCCCAAACGTGAAATACGTTTCAGAAATCTGAAAAACATTAACACAGAAAACTTGACCTTAAGCCTTCAGCATCTTCATTCTGTAAATGTCTCATCAGTCACTGAATCTGTGGAATCTTATAATAAGATACTGAGCAGCATTTTGGATCTTCATGCACCCATCAAAGTTAGGACAATTGCGTTTTCTCGCTCAGCTCCCTGGTTCACAAGTGACCTGCGGAAAATGAAAGCAGCTGGACGTGCCATTGAGCGGCGGTATAATGCTTCTGGACTTACTGTTCACAAGCTGGCCTATCGGGACCACCAAAAAGCTTATTTGAAGTCCATCAAAGAAGCACGGTCACAGTACTATTCAAATATTACTCACAATAGTTCTGCCAATTCCAAACAGTTGTTCTCCACCATAAATCACCTCCTTAAACCTCAAATTGCTCCACTCACAGGAGCTACAGAAGAACAATGCAATGATTTTATGACCTTTTTTAAAACCAAAATTGACAAAATTCACTCCTCTTTTTATGTTCCTTCCTCCTTGTCTGCCCCAACTGCTGACCCGCAGTCTGATATTTCGATCCTGCTTTGCTGCTTCCCAGAAGTTACTCAACATGAGGTCGAAGACACCATCAGGGGGATGAGATCCTCCACATGTGCCCTCGACCCTTTTCCTACACCTCTGTTGAAAGCAAATATTTCTGCCATCAGTCCCCTTATCACCATAATAATAAACCAATCCCTTCAGACTGGCCATGTACCGTCTGCCTTGAAAACGGCCATAATCAGACCATTACTTAAGAAACCCTCAATTGATCCTCAAATTTTTGCTAACTATAGGCCCATATCCAACCTGCCATTTCTCTCTAAGGTTCTGGAGAAAGTAGTTGCCAGCCACCTTCAAGACCACCTCAAACACAATAACATTTTTGAAAAGTTTCAGTCTGGTTTCCGTTCCGCTCACAGCACAGAAACAGCCTTAGTGAGAGTCACAAATGACCTGCTGATGACAGCTGATGCTGGTTCACCATCACTTCTTGTCCTTTTGGATATTTCTGCAGCGTTCGACACCGTTGATCACGGTATACTTCTCAACAGGCTACACCACTCCGTTGGACTTAATAACACCGCCTTGCGTTGGTTCGAGTCATACCTTGCAGACAGATCTGAATTTGTGGCCATGGGAAGCTCAAGGTCCCGTTCACATGCTGTTAGATGCGGAGTTCCACAGGGATCAGTTCTTGGACCTATTTTATTCATTCTTTACATGCTCCCCCTTGGCAAAGTCATCAGTCGCTTGGGAATTTCTTTCCATTGTTACGCTGATGATACACAACTATATATGAAAACTGATGCTCACTCATCATCATCATCATCGTCATCAACTTTACCTACACTCACTGCCTGTCTGGAGGAGATAAGGGCTTGGATGAATCATAACTTTCGCCAGTTGAACAGCTCAAAAACAGAAGCCATCCTCATTGGTTCCCCTCATCAGATCAGAACATCTACCATAACTTGTATTACATTCTCTGGCCAGGACATCCCCCTATCACCATTAGTTACAAATCTTGGTGTTAGGTTTGATCCTTATTTAACCTTTGAGGCTCACATTAAACATCTTTGCAAAACATCATTTCATCACCTCAGGAATATAGCCAGACTCCGTCGTACACTCTCCCTACATGATGCTGAGAAACTCGTCCACGCCTTTGTCTCCTCCAGACTGGACTACTGCAACTCTCTTCTCATCGGGATCCTTAGCAAGAGCATCCAGAAACTCCAGCACATACAGAATAGTGCCGCTAGGATCCTGATGAGAGTGACACATGACACCAATTCTTCAATCATTACACTGGCTTCCCATTTCCGCCCGGATTGAATACAAGGTCTCCCTCCTCACACATCAGTGCATCTATGGCAACGCCCCCACTTACATTAAAGAACTCCTCACCCCACAGATTTCAGCACGTCCCCTCCGCTCCACAAACACTCATTGTCTCCTCCCCCCTAGGACTAATACCAGCACCATTGGGGATCGAGCCTTTTGCGCTGCTGCTCCTCGCCTGTGGAATGCCCTCCCTGAACATCTGAGGGCTCCACAAATGACTGATGGTTTTAAAAGGGGTTTAAAAACGTACCTTTTTAAAAAGTGTTTTAATATAGTTTAAATTTCTGTGCTAATCTCAGTTGGCAGCTAGTTTTAACTGCTGTTTTTGTAGCACTTTGAGATTTTCTTTAAAATGTAAAGTGCTTTATAAATAAAATGTATTATTATTATTATTAAGATTTGTTACTAAATGTCCACAGCTCCCATGCTGCCACACACCAAACTCAAAAAATAGGCCATGTGTGTTGTTCAGTGACAGTGACTCATGGAGAAAATTGTAGTAAGTCAAACATTGTAAATTTTACTTGTGCCAAGATCACAAAAATCCTAAAAACCCTAAGAGCTAATTTAACACTGAAAGCAATATACCCTCCTACATAAATTCAACATTAATGAATTCTTTTTTCCCATAGATATTTCGGTGAGGGAGGAAAGTGACAGCGAGCAGGTCCAGAGTGATGAGGCAGATGCAGAAGCTTCACCCACCAAATCACCTACAACGCCAAAAACTGTCAAATGCAAAGCCTCTTCAGGTAGGGTGCACTCTATCTCTGATTTTCATTACCAGCCATTTAACCAGAGCATTTGTGTCTCACACAAGTCACCTTCACTATTCACACTATCTAAAACTGGACTCACAATGCCCAAAATCAGTGGCTCATCATCACCATGACTCTTCACAGAGACATGCACTTACATTGCTCTAATAGTATTTGGTTTTTGTTAGGAACATTGCATCTACTGTATGCTCTACAATTCACCTTTAATTATGAGACTTAGCATATATGAAATCGCTGTGTTACTGCATTTATCTAATTCTACCTTCTCTTAGAGTCAGCTTCCTTTTGATTTCTGTATAATCTATGCACATTTATGTGTTCCATGTGTACGCCGGAGCTAATTGTGAGCTCAGAGATCAAATCCTTCTAAGGCATGCTTCATGCAAATCCCATTAGTTCTGCACTAGAAAAAAACAAACTCAAGGAAATGCCAAAGGAGGCATGTTGTCAGGTTTTAGTAATGGAAGTGGATACAAGTGCAGATTACAGTTTTTTTGAAAACAAGGAACTGAACGACACAAACAATATAAATTTTAGAATCTTAAACTATGATTTCGAGGCAAACACACAGACCAGAGGGTGCATAATACAACAAATGACAAAAAATAGACAGTGGAACATGCAAAGATCAGGGCTTAAAGACAGTGCTCATTAAACATAAACATGAATCAGGTACAGGCAGTCATGTGACATGGCCAAGTGATGTGCAGGGGCTGATGGGAATTGTAGTTCTATGCCATAGTCAGCACTAACATGACATGTATAGATTGTTTAAAACTTATTGCATGGCAACCAGCATGTGTTCTCTCTGTCACCCTTGGTTGCAGTCAAGGACTGAGTGTAAAAATTGTACATTTTAATATCCTTGTCTCCTAAAACAAGGGCAGAAATCGGCACAGTCGAAGGTTAATATG
This sequence comes from Pangasianodon hypophthalmus, assembly GCF_027358585.1. Taxonomy (NCBI): domain Eukaryota; kingdom Metazoa; phylum Chordata; class Actinopteri; order Siluriformes; family Pangasiidae; genus Pangasianodon; species Pangasianodon hypophthalmus. Next base: position 18,439,970 of record NC_069715.1, on the reverse strand, counting down.
ACGTTACTGCATCAGAGACTTACATACACTTATTGAGCAATTATTCTGTTTAGATTAGAGGTTTAATTGACTTGCAAGCAAAGGCCTTTCCTATTTATTTGTCAGAGGTCTTCTTCAAACGTGCCCAACATACCGTTACTTTAATCAATATTATTCATTAATCTCTGGACATTCATGTAACACAGTACCTTTTACAGTACCTACTGAGTACTTTACAGATAATACAGTTACAAAGTTTACTATAGACTACAAATTATGAGTAAGAATGCAAGATTACAACAGTGAGTAAATGTGGAAACTTAAATGAAATGAATGGAGGGAACCATGTGGCTAGCTTTGGAAGCAGATGGAATTGTATCAGAGAGAGAGAGAGAGAGACTTTTTGACTTTTTAGAGTCCTTTATTTGAACAAGTCACATTATACATGGTAAAATTAGCGTGACTCAATAAATAAATAAATAAATATTAAAAACATTTCAATAAATTAGTGTAAGTGTAACAGTGAAAAATTAGAATTGTGAGGGTTAATTGAGCTCAGGTGCAAAGCAGAGTTCTCCTTCTGACACAGAACATAGAGCTTTCTCCCACCACCACACTGTCTCAAACATCTGCAGATCGTTCATACTCTTGTAAAAATTAAAATCAATCAGAATTCTTGATTTAGTTAGCCTACAGAAGATTTTTCTTGCATCACAGTCTGTGTTTTGTGCCATTTTGTTTCTTTTGCTCAGGTAGATTGCCATTTTAGCCTGACCAAAGATAAAATTAATCAGTTGGCACTTAAATCTGTGTCTCCTGACATATTTAAAACCAAGAATAAAACACTGAACAGTAAAATCCACATAAAAAGACCTTAAGATGCTCTATAAAAACCCAAACAATGACTGTAGTCTGGAGCAGGGAATAAAAGCATGAAAAACAGTTTCTCTCTGTGAACAAAACAGACAATTCTGTAAGACATCATGGTTTAAAATAGAAATAAAAGAGTTCACAGAGATAATACCATGTAAAATCCTCCATTGGAGCTCGGCAGCTTTTTTGGCTAATGGTAGTTTGTACAGTGCCCTCCACTCTGGTTTAATATCACCATTAAAACCCTGTACACTTCTCCATGGGGTATCTACCCATCCACTCAGCTTTTTCTTATTTAAAACCTTAACACAGGCCCTGTAGAGCAGCTTCCCCGACACTGATCCAAAGTCCATCTCCCCTTCGCCCCGGCACTCCAGGAGAGGACCTCCACACCCGTCAAAGTCAGGAGCGATGTCCAGCTGGGGGGACGGTTCCTCCTCTGTAGGACCGGTTTCAGTGGTCTGGTAGTTCATCAGCTGAACACACAGAACACGCAGAACACGCAAAGGGGGATGGGGGCCTAATGGTTAGAGTCTCGGACTTGTAACCCAAAGGTGAACCTGAAGGTCGTGGGTTCGAGTCTCAAGTCCGGCAGGGATTGTAGGTGGGGGGAGTGAATGACCAGCGCTCTCTCCCACCCTCAATACCACGACTGAGGTGAGACCCTTGAGCAAGACACTGAACCCCCAACTGCTCCCCGGGCGCCGCAGCAAAAAAGGCTGCCCACTGCTCCGGGTGTGTGTTCATGGTGTGTGTGTTCACTACTGTGTGTGCACTTGGATGGGTTAAATGCAGAGCACAAATTCCGAGTATGGGTCACCATACTTGGCTACACTTCACTTCACTTCACTTCACTTCACTTCAATAAACCACCATTAACCTTCAGTACACTCTCAATCTCACTGTACAACACCTTGATCATGGCTATATATCCTGGGTTGAACCCGAAGGTTTCCAGCACCTTCCACAAGTATTCATGTTCAACCCGTTCAAATGCCTTTTCCTGATCTAGGAAAATCAGACCAGCCTTTAAGCCCAATAGCCTGGAGACGTCCAAAATGTCACGAATTAAGTAAACATTGTCGAATATAGACCTGTCAGGCACACAGTACGTCTGGTCTTGGTGAATGATCTGCTCCATTACCTTCGTAAGTCTCGAGGCTAATGCTTTTGAGAGCAGCTTGCTGTCAGTGCACAGTAGTGACACTGGGCACCAGTTCTTCAGGTGTATCAGGTCTTTCTTTTTTGGCAGCAGTGTCAGGACGGCCCTCCTGCAGCTCAACCTCCCCTTACGCTGTCCCTTAGGACATCCAGCACATCCTGCCCTATTACTGAGCATAAAGCCCTGTAGAACTCTACAGGGAGATCATCTATGCCTGGCGCCCGGCCGTTCTCCATACCCTGGAGAGCTTCATGGAGTTCTGCCAGCATCAACTCCTTGTTAAGCTCCCTGGCCGCTTGCTCCATGAGCTTCGGCAGGTCTTTGAGGAAGCTCTCCTTCACCATCTGTGACCCTGACAGCTCACTGCTGTACAGCTTCGAATAGAAGCTGACTGCTTGCGAATTTCAGTGGGATCCGATAAGAGATCCCCTGATTCTGTCCGCACAGCATGTATGAATCTTTTCTGTCCATTTTTTTGCTCTAAACTGAAGAAGAACTTAGATGGAGCATCCATCTCAGTCACTCTCTTAAAGCGTGAGTGGACGAGCGCCCCCTTGCTTTGATTTGTGTTTTTGCCACATCCCACCACTGCTGCATAGAGCTAAAAGCTGCCTTCTCAGATTTAAAAACATTCCATAAATAACTAAAAGACTCTCTAAAATTAGCATCTTCTAAAAGAAAAGTGTTAAAATGCCGATGCTGATGGTACACTTTACCATGCTGTGGTCAGAGATGCCTACTGGAACAATAAAACACTGTGTAAAAAATGTCAGTTGATGCTTAAAAACATAAAAACGATCCAATCTCGCCAAGGAGAGTGTCTTTTCTACGGAGTGGGCCCATGTGTACTGTCTCCGATTTTTATTTAAGTTCCTCCATATATCACTTAACTCGTGGGCCTCCATCATCTCCCACAGGTGCTTACGGGAAGCCACATGAGGTTCTGCGTGGTTCTGATCTAAATTATCTGTCATGCAGTTAAAATCTCCACCCAGAATTAAAATATCAGTGGTGTTGCAGTTAGAAATCAGGCTGTTCAGTTTATCTAAAAAGCTCATTCTCTCCACTGCACTGGTGGGAGTATACACACAGATAAAAACAAAAACCTCATTCTCACAAAATGCTTTCACTTTTAAAAGCCTCCCATTTAAAATCTCTTCAACTGAATAAGAACAGGGAATAAAATTACGAAGCAAATAGCAAGGCAACAAGTGTGCTTTAAGTTCTATCTTGAATTTATTCTCTACTGGTAAGGTAAGTCTCTGACTTTGTGTACTATCTACTTGACTCAGTTGGATCTAGATTCTTGCCACTAGAATTGTTGTATTGTTGTATTGTTATATTGTTGTATTGTTGATTCTGTTGTGGTGTTTGGAAGTGTCTGTTAGTCTATGCTAATTAGTTCTCTCAGGTGACTAATCAAGAGTAGTTTCAGTCTTCCTTAAGGTGTGAATTGTGGGCAGGGCCTACTAAGATATATTGAAGGTATTCGAAAGATAATTTGCAACAGTTAGACACACACTAAATTTATCAACTTTAATGGTGTATGTTTTGTTTAGTTAAATACTACACATTCCCTCCCAATCTTTATTTTCATTTTCACTAAGCTACAGACATGTGCCTCAAACCAATCTCTGTTGTTGCCTCTCACAGACCCAGAAGCTTTCATGCACAAACCAGAGGCCGCAATACCAGTAACCTCATCTACCCTCCTCTGTTGTCTCAATCTCAAACAGTGGTGGTTGGTGGGCTCTGGAACTGCCAGTCTGCTATAAAGAAAGCTGATTTCATCTCAGCTTTTGCTTTCCATTACTCTTTTGACTTTTTGGCACTAACTGAGACCTGGATCTCTCCACAGAACTCAGCTACACCGGCTGCCTTATCCTCTGCTTATGCTTTCTCGCACACTCCACGAGAAGCTGGCAGGGGTGGTGGTACAGGTTTGCTGTTGTCTCGGAGATGGTGCTTCACACCGCTCTCCCTTTCTCATCTCAACATCTCTTCCTTTGAATTCCATGTAGTTACAGTTATGTCTCCAGTCAACCTTCTCATCGTTGTCATCTACCGACCTCCTGGTCCCCTCGGGGCCTTTCTTGAAGAAATGGACATGCTTCTCAGTCTTTTCTCTACTCTCACCCCTCTTACTGTCCTTGGAGACTTCAACCTCCCTGCTGACAAGCTCCAGTCCTCTTGCCTTCTCCCTCTTCTCCATTCCTTTTCCTTAACTTTCAACAGCTGTCCTCCTACACATAAAAGAGGTAACACCCTGGACCTTGTCTTCAGTCGCCCCTTTCCTACTTCAGACATCTATGCTACCCCTCTCCACATCTCTGACCATCTCTTGGTATCCTTCACCATCACCCTCCCTATCCTGCCTAAAATGACCAGCCATCTATATTTATCTCCCACTCGTAAAAACCTTCACTCTATCTCCCCTTCCTCCTTAGCTTCCTGCACTCTATCATCCCTTCCTGTCCCTGACTCCTTTTCCTCCCTACCATTGGAGCTAGCCACTGACACTTTCCTCTCCTCACTTTCCTCATCCTTGGACCTCCTCTGTCCTCTAACCTCTAAACCCAGGAAGATTTCCAGCCCTGCTCCTTGGCTATCGGATGTGCTGCGCAGTAATCAGAGAGAATTAAGAACAGCAGAGAGGAAGTGGAAGAAATCACAACTCGACACAGATCTGGTCTCCTATCGTGCTCTCCTGTCCAAATTTTCATCTGAAGTGACTTCTGCTAAGCTGCCTTCTACAAAGAAAAGCTGGAATCCTCTGCACAAGATCCTCGCCAGCTCCACAACATCTTTTCTTCACTGCTCAACCCTCCGGCTCCTCCTGCTCCATCCTCTCTGACTGCTGAAGACTTTGCCACTTTTTATGATGAGAAGATTGGAAAAATCTGTCAGACATTCACTTCTACTCCTGCTCCTACACTACACACTGAGGATTCTCCTTCTTATTCGCTGACACAGTTTTCTAAACTAACAACAGAAGAGATCCTGCAAATCATCTTATCCTGCAACCCTACCACCTGCCCATTGGATCCAATCCCTTCCACAATGCTCCAGACCATCTCTCAAGACCTCCTCCCCTTCATCACCACTATCATCAATGGCTCCATAACATCTGGTCATGTACCAACTTCATTCAAAAGAGCAAGAGTTATTCCCACCCTGAAGAAAGCCTCTCTAGATCCCTCTGTCATCAGCAACTACTGACTACAGCAACTATCACTTCTCTCTTTTCTTTCTAAAACCCTCGAACGGACTGTCTATAATCAGCTGTCTTGCTATCTCTCACAGAACAACCTCCAAGATCCCAATCAGTCTGGCTTCAAACCGGCACACTCCACAGAGACTGCCCTTTTGGCCGTCACTGAGAAGCTACATGCCGCTAGATCAGCCAAACTGTCTTCAGTTCTCATCCTCCTTGACTTTTCAGCAGCGTTTGACACGGTGAACCACAAGACTCTCCTATCCACCCTCATGAGCCTAGGAATTCGTGGTACAGCATGGCAATGGTTTGCTTCCTACCTGGAAGATTGGTCATATCAGATGACATGGAGGGGATCCACATCTGCTCCTCGCAGACTCTCCACTGGTGTTCCACAAGGCTCAGTACTCGGTCCTCTCCTGTTCTCCCTCTATACTCGATCTCTTGGTGCGGTCATATCCTCACATGGGTTTTCATACCACTGCTATGCAGATGACACTCAAATCATCCTCTCCTTCCCTCCCTCAGACTCTCATGTTTCTGCTCGGATATCAGCTTGTCTGGCTGACATCTCATCATGGATGACAACTCACCAGCTGAAACTTAATCCCACCAAAACTGAACTGCTGTTCATCCCAGGTGATTCATCCCCATCTCAGGATCTTGCAATTTCCCTAGACAATTCTCTGATCTCGCCTTCGGTTACTGCACGCAACCTTGGGGTAACCATGGACAATCAACTGTCCTTCTCCTCTCACATTGCTAATCTAACACGCTCATGTCGATTTCTCCTTTATAACATCAGAAGAATTCGTCCATTTCTTTCCTCACAGGCCACACAGGTGCTTGTTCAGTCCCTTGTCATTTCAAGACTGGACTACTGCAACTCACTCCTGGCAGGTCTGCCTCTGAGCGCCATTCGTCCTCTGCAACTGATCCAGAATGCAGCTGCACGATTGGTTTTCAACCTTCCTAAATTTTCCCACACCACCCCATTGCTGCGCTCCCTCCACTGGCTTCCTGTAGCTGCCCGCATCAGATTTAAAACACTGATGCTCGCCTACAAAGCCAAAAACGGACCAGCACCCACTTATCTCAAAGCACTTATCACACCTCGCACGGCACCACGCTCTCTCCGATCCTCTAGCACTGCTCGACTGGTCCCACCATCTCTCAGAGTACAAGGAAGGCATGCATCGAGACTCTTTAGGGTTTGTGACCTAGAGAGCCAATATCAGAATGTATTTTTGATAAACTTCAAAGCACTATTGTAAGTCGCTCTGGATAAGGGCGTCTGCCAAATGCCGTAAATGTAAAAATGTAAATGTAACTCCACCACTGAATGATGTGCTATGACTTAAAATCGCCAACCTGTCTCACTCCTTCACCCAATCAGCAGCATTGCTATCATCGCTGTGGGTTTCCTGCAGCATCACTACATCAATGCGCTTCTGCTTTACAAGCTCATATAGTTTTAATCTTTTCTCATGTTCTCTTGCTCCATTAACATTCAACCTCGCAACATGAATTCCATTCATTAAAAAGAGTAAAAAAGATAAAAACCAAACAGAGGGTTAAAACCTCTCCAATATAAAACACCCCACACATTTATCTATTCATCATCAGAGTTTTCCCTGTTCACTTTGGTTATCAGTTTTTTTAGATGAAAGATTTCAACGTCAATAAAAGCTCCTTCTCGTCTAAAGTGTTTAACGTTGTGTACAAACTGTTTACGGTCTGGGAAAAACTTCTCTATTTCAACATTCTTTTGCCATTTGGTGTTTTTTTAAAAATCTTTAATGTCCTCAGCATGGTAGACAACATTTAACTGTTCCTCCTGAGAGTCAAAGTTAAGAACAGAGTCTGACATGCACTTGTCACTGTCTGATTCCTTTTCCTCAGCCTTTGCATCTTTCTTTGCCTGTTTCTTTCCTTGTCCCTTACCCTTTTTCTTTCTTTTAATCGGTACCTTAAACACGGGCTCATCCTCCATCTCCACGTCTCCCATGTTCCCCTGCACTGGTGTAGTGACCGGTGTTTCCGGGCGGCGGCTCTGCACTTCTGTGCCTGCCTCTGCCAGAGCAGGCAGCTCCAGCACTGTGCCAGAACCCACTGAGCTCTCACCAGATGAGCACGGCTTCTGCTGGTCTGGTTCCGCCGAGCAAGGCTTCTCCAAGGTTGTTGTAGCTTCAGTGGGCTTCTGGGCTGCAGGCTAGGCTTGGGTCTCACTCTCCTTCAGCTCTGGTGCAGCAGCAGCTCCGGGGCCCTCAGCAGCCGGGAACTTGCAGCTAAAGGGAATCCTTTTAATGGGGGAGACCAGTCGCCCGTACCGAGACAGCTCTTTACCGATTGCTTCATCAGTAATGTAAGGAGTGACATTATGACTTTTTTAGACGGTGCACTGAGGGGAGAAACCAGTTTAAGCTCGTAGTTTAAAACTATACCGTGCTGAGTCAGTTTTCTTACTTTTTCAACGTCATTCAAAAAAACCACAATGGCACTGTTCATGCAGGAAGCAGCGACAATATTCTCGTGCTCCACCACATCACCAATCGCTAAAACACATTCCTCAACACTCGCCGCACACACCACCCGTGCCGGCGAGTCAAACTTTCATCCACATGCTTCTCCAATACGCCACACACGCGCGCAGACACACGCTCACACAGCTATCTTCCTTTCACACACACACTCACACAATATATGTAATGATTCCGAGATGTTTAAGCGGAAAAAGTAGCACTTAATGCTGGAAAAACTGGCAAAACACCAACCGCTCTCACGCGCTCTACACGCCACACTCGCTCTTCCGCCGCGCATGCGCAGAGAGAGAGCGAGAGAGAGATTAGATGAGACCAGATGATAAATCTCTCTGTCCCAAGATAATAATCTTTAGATCTTCCTTTTTTCCTCTACCTCTCACACCCTAATTATACTCCAAGCACCTCTTTGAAGTTTATATTTACATACAGTGATCAGAGTGTCAAATGGAGCACATCCTATTACAGTTTACAACAGGATGAGATTGTGGCCTGACCTAATTACCCAGGTTTTTAGTGTGGCCTGTAAGCACAAGACCCCCCTGAGCTGAATGTGATAAGAACCATCAGTTGACTGGAGAGTGACCTTTTGAGCAGCCCAAATGGCTTTGGTATGTGTGCAGAATGAGTATGAGTAATTTTATGTAATAATATAGTTAATTTGAGTTACTAAGTGAAATAAGTTGAAAGAAAAAGACAGCAATACAAAATAAAGACTTAGTAAGTCAAAATAATGAAATAACAAGATACTAAAGAGATACTATAGTAAAATAATGAGATACTAATCCAAAATAACAATATACTAAGTAAGAATACTTAGTAAGTCAAAGTAACAAGATATTAAGGTATTATTTTGGCTTAGTAAGTCAAACCTATGTTGTGTAAAAATTCACAGCAGCTTAGCTGAGCTAAGTTGAATAATGAGATACTAAGTCAACATAATGATTAGTAAGTCAAAATAATAATGTAGTAAGTTGAAATAATGAGATGCTAACAAGATAAAGTTAAAATAGTGACTTAGTATCTCATTTTTTGACTTACTAAGTCAAAATAATCACATAGTAAGTCAAAAATAACAAGATATTAAGTCCAAATAACGAGTTGTCAAAACTACTGCTTAGTCAAAATAATGACATACCAAGTCAAAATAATAAGATACTTATTTAAAATACCAACTTAGTGAGTCAAAATAATGGCATAGCAACTGAAAGAAACATTTAACACCAACTTAGTGATCGTAACTCCTTCTGCCCTCCGGACCTGCCTGATCTATCCTGATGCCCCACTTATTCCTGGAGCCCCGCTCACCTGAAAATCAATTGCTGCTGCTAAAGATGGCCACGGATGGAAAGCCAACAGATCACCATGGATTCACTGTGGATGGTACCTCATAGACACTCTAAAGATGGCTGTGGATGTTCTTTCCTGGATAGCCTAAAGACAGCAATTGCTAAGAACATTTCACACTCAAGTCTCCATCAATGAACAGTTGATAACTTCAGTTTGACATGACGTAACATCCACATGAATGCTAGCTAGCAGTGTGGTGAAACACATGGTGAGGCAGCCCATGTACTTAACAAAGATTTTAATAAAATTTTCATATATTTTTTAATTTTACAAATATTTTATTGTTTTCTGCAGAATTTATATTCAACAGAGTTGACGAGTTCTGTTTGTCCTAATGTGTTAAATATACAAAAACCTTTAAAAAAGTGACAGAAAAAGAGCTAACTTACCATTCTTTGCATGCTATGCTTCTCTGTAATGAAATGAACTGCCTTAAAGTCATGTGACTTAAATCAACAGATTACCACTTTCTGCAGTTTTTCCCCCCATTATAACAGGGTTGACAGGAAGTTGAGGACAAGTTTAAAATGATATTTTTTGCACTATTTATGCATTAAAATATGATTTTTAATCATTTTATGTGTAAAATAATTTTTAAGTGTTTTCATTTTTTAAATATTAGTTCATTTTAAGATAAAAACTTAAAAACTGTTAGCTGTTGTATGACTAACCTCAGGGATATGCCATTTTACTGTGTTTGCAACTTTTGAAAGGATATTTAATATATAAAAAAGAAAATATCAAATATTGAGTGTTTTTACTGACAAAGAATATGCGGAAATTGATTATGCAGATGGCTTTATGTATTTGTAAACTATGTATGTTTTATTCACAAAAAAAGAACAGAGAATGTCCTCAAATGCTGAAATGACCCAGGTGTACTTGGTCTGAAACAATGTTTAGGTAGGTAGTACATGTCAGACTAACATCCACATGAATGCCAGGACGCAAGTGTTTTCAGCAGAACATTGCCCAGAATCTCACTTCCTCCACCAGCTTGTCTTCTTCCCATAGTGCATCTTGGTGCCATCTCTTCTCCAGGTAAGTGACTTGGACACACCCAGCCGTCCACATGATGTAAAAGAAAATCTGATTTATCAGACCATGGTCCAGTTCTGATGCTCACGTTCCTATTGTGGGCACTTTTGGCGGTGGACAGGGGTCAGCATGGGCACTCTGACCGGTCTTCGGCTACGTAGCCCCATACACAGCAAACTGCAATGCACTGTGTTCTGACACCTTTCTGTCATAACCAGCATAATTTTTTTTTTCAGCTGCTTCTTCTTCTAATTTGTGCTACAGTAGCTCTAGACAGGCTAGCCTTCACTCTCCAAAGAGCCTTAGCCACCCATGACCCTGTCGCCGGTTCACCTGTTTCATTCCTTGGACCACATTTGGTAGGTACTAACCACTGAATACTGAGAACACACCACAAGACCAACCATTTTGGAAATGCTCTGACCCAGTCTTTTGGCTATCACAGTTTGGCCCTTATCAAAGTCGCTCAGATCCTTATGCTTCCAACACATCAACTTCAAGAACTGTCTGTTCCCTTGTTGCCTGATATATCGCCTTGACAAATGCCATTGCAAAGAGATAATCACTTATTCGCTTCACCTGTCAGTGTTATGGCTGTGTGTAATATATATATATATATATGTAATATGTAATATGTAATGTGTGTATATATATATATATATATATATATATATATATATATATATATATATATATATATATACATACACACACAATTGTATGCTAAGCTTTTATTTGTTTATGTCCTCACTTCTTCTATAAACAAGAAAACTCCCTGTGTTTAACTTCTATAAACAAACAAATAACATCAGGAGACAACAAAAAGCACAACAGATTTAAATATGTAGTCTTTTTTTCCCAAAAAAGTAAACCAACATTCAGAAACCAAGTAGGAAAAAGGAAAAAATAAGTACACCCTATAATTCAGTAACCTGTAGAACCACCTTTAGCAACAATAACTTGAAGTAAACTTTTTCTGTTGGAGTTTATCAATCTCTCACATCATTTTGGAGAAATTTTGGCCCAACCCTCTTTACAACATTGCTTCAGTTCATTGATGTTTGAGGGTATTTGTTTATGCACAGCTCTCTTAAGATCCCACTACAATATATCAGTGAGGTCTGAACTTTGACTTGACCATTCCAACCTTTATTTTTCCATTTTTTCCATTACCTGGTGTTCTTGGTTATTTAGGCCCTGATAAATAAAAACACAGAATTGAAAGAGGGTGTACTTTCTTTTTCCCATGATTGCCATCACTGTGTGTGTGTATGTATATATATACACACTGAGCACTTTATTAGGAACATACTGGGAACACTGGGTAGGACCTCCCTTTGCTCTCAAAAAAGCCTTAATTCTTTATGGCATGGATTCCACATAATGTTGGAAACATTCATTTGAGATTCTTGTCCATGCAGACGTGATTGCATCACACCTGCATATTTTTCAGGTGCATGTTCATGCTGTGAATCTTCCTTTCTATCACATCTCACAGTTGCTCTATTGGATTCAGATCCAATGACTGGGAAGGCCACTTAAGAACATTGAACTCATTGACATGTTCAAGAAGCCAGTTTGAGATGACTTTTGCTTGGTGCATTATCATGCTGGAATTAGAAGATGGTTAAATTGTGGCCATGAAAGGACGCACATGGTCAGGAACAATACTCAAATAAACTGTGGCGTTCAAGCAATGATCAATTGGTGTTGGTATTAATGGGCCCAAAGTGTGCCATGTAAACATTCCCCCACACCATTCCACCAGCCTAGACTGTTGGACTGCTGGACTGTTGACACAAGGCAGGTTTGGGTCCATGGATTCATGCTATTGGCACCAAATTCTGACCCTAACATATGTTTGCCTCAGCAGAAATCGAGTTTCTTCAGACCAGGCTATGTTTTTCCAGTCTTCACTTCAACTGTCCAGTTTTGGTTAGCATGTGCCCACTGTAGCCTCAGCTTTTTGTTCTTGGCTGACAGAATTGGAACCCGATATGTTTTTCTGCTGTTAGCCCATCTGCCTTAAGGTTCGATGAGTTGTGCATTCTGAGATGCTTTTCTGCCCACCACAATTGTACAGAATGTTTATCTGAGTTACTGTAGCCTTTCTGTCAAACCAGTCTGGCCATTCTCTGTTGAGCTCTCTCATCAACAAGGCATTCACAGAACTGTGTGTCTTGCACTGAGGAGAGGCTTTTGTCTGGCCACTCTGACATAAAGCCCAAATCGGTGGAGTGTTGCAGTGGTGGGTGACCTTCTGCAAGTTCCTCTCATCTCCACACATGATCTCTGGAGCTCAACCAGAGTGACCATTGCGTTCTTGGTCACATCGCTTACCAAATCCCTTCTCCCCCGATTGCTCAGTTTGTCCAGGCAGCCAACTCTAGGAAGAGTCCTGGTTATTCCAAACTTCCTGCATTTAAGAATTATGGAGGCCACTGTGCTCTTGGAACCCTTCAATGCAGCAGAATTTTTTGTAGCCTTCCCCAGGTCTGTGCCTTGACACAATCCTTTCTCTGAACTCTGCAGGCAGTTGCCTTGGTTTTTGCTCTGATATGCATTTTCAGCTGTTTTAGATGCACCTGAGCTAAATTTCAAGTGTCATAGCAAAGGGTCTGAATACTTATATCAATGTGATATTTCAGTTTTTTCTTTTAAATAAATGTGCAAAGTTATCACATATTTGATTTTTGCTTTGTCATTATGGTGTGTGGATTGTAGATTGATGTGAAAAAACTAAAGTATTTTTGCATAAGGCTGCAATATAAAATGTGAAAAAAATTAAAGTGAAACTTTCTGAATGCACAGTAATAACGAGCTACTAAGTCAAAATACTATCTTAATCAAAATAAGATACTATCTTCAAAGTCAAATTCATTATGTAGTACATGAAACTAAGGAGATACTAAGTGAAAATAATAACTTGTTAAGTCATAATAATGACATAGCAATTGAAAAACAAAATTCACACATGGACAAATCCAATTGCTCTCTTGTGTTGCTCCTTACTGGTGTAAATATTGTGTGAACTGTTTGGTGATATTTGATAGATATTTGTGACATTTATGTAGGTTATCACTGAAAGCTCATGCTAATGTTTCTGCTTAGGCACAAAATGTCTTATGTGTGTCAGGAATTGTAGATGAGTTGGATGCAAGTGCAGGAAAACATTTATTTACAGTCAGATAAGTTAAATACATAAACTATGAAACATGATAAACAATGAGGCTAGACAACAATGTGAACATGTTATGCATGTTATGCATACAGGTGACAACAACTAAAGACCAACAAGGAGTGCTAAACAGTATGTGACAAATACCTGTGACAGTTATACAATAACATGATTCAGGTGGTCGTGTAACATGGTGCCTGCAGTGAACATTTGACATGCAATGGCTTGTGGGTGCTGTAGTCCAGCTACCATGACAATGTGACAGCTGCTGGTTTTTAAATGAGAAGATCTTCCATTTAATATCCAATTATAGGTTACAGGTGGTTGTGCATATCATATATATTATCCATCCATGTAGCTGATGAAGTTAATTTTAGTTAATTTTGATGTTATATGAACTGACCCGTTGTCATGTCAATGAGGGAACGGTGTTCAACTACACTACCTAGAGTACTACCCGGCCTACAAACATGGCCACTACAGACTACAACACCCAGCAACAACAGAGACTGTCATGTCCAAAATCTTACTGATTACAAAGTCAAAGTTCAAAATCTTACTGATTTCACACCCGTTCACAATTACAGACCAGAGTATGAAAGGATTGTGATCACTCTGTCATTCTCTCCAGTTTGTTACCAAGCCTTTGTATTGCCATAGTGTGCCCAGTTATAGATCTTGTATTATGTTTCACGTTTTGCCTTAAGCATTGCCTAGTTCACATTGTTTGCTAATTGCTTAACCTCTGCCTGTTGTTTTAACTATGCTCCTGCCTTACGTATTGGAATTGTCTGCCTGTGTCTTCAGTAAAGCCGTTGTTTACCTGCACTTGCATCCGCTTCTGACTCGTGACACCAATTTGTGAATAAATGTTAATGATTTGTTCTGAATATTGAATAATTTATTAAATTGCTTATCATTGTATATCCTTCTACATAAGTTCTACTAGCAACCTGCAACCCTCTAATAAAATAAACCACAAAAATGCAATCTCTAAAATTTAGAATTGATACAAAAGAAAAAAATAATAAATGCATACTATAATCCTCTTGTGCCTAACCTCACACTATTTTAATAGAACACATGCAGGTACTTAGTTCTGATTATTGTTGATGCATTCCCTGAAAGACGGCGTATGGGAACTCTAGAAGAACAATACATTTCGATTCATTTTTTTGTTCAGTATTTGATACTGTATCACCTTTAGTAATTTAATATTTATGTTCTAAATCTGGTATATAAACATGTCTGGTCCCCTGTAATAACATTAAGCTGCAGTAAGAGATTATTTTGCTCTACCTTTGTGTAGATTTCTCCCTGTTCTCATACAATAATGGCATGATGATGTCATCTTGCCGAGAAATAGACAACAACCGCAGTGCACTTTCGGCAGCATCTGCTTTTGCTATTGCCACCGCTGGTGCCAATGAGGGCACACCAACCAAGGAGAAGTACCGCCGCATGTCCTTGGCTAGCACAGGTAACAATATTATGCTCAGATCGCAACAGCGCTATGTAATAACATTATTAAAGGCAGGCATTAGTTGCTGGGCAGAAAACAGTCAATAAGAATTATGATTGGTTACCAGGATTCCCTACAGACCAGAGGAATGGAGATAAGGAGTTTGTGATTCGCCGGGCAGCAACTAACCGAGTACTTAATGTCCTAAGGCACTGGGTGTCCAAACATTCCCAGGTGAAAAATCACATAGCATGCTCTCATTTAACCTTCTGTCCACTACTTAGCAGTGGATGTCCTATTGACCCAGCCAGTCTCCTTTAAGTTTATACCAATAATTTTTTTGTTATCTAAAGAATTAACAGAGTTGGGTGTAATTTGACTGGGACTACAATAAATTTTTGCACTCATATTTAGAAATACCAGTGATTTTTTAAGCATGATTATAATAAATAAATAAAACTTTTTTTCAGGATTTTTGAAAGGAAATTAAGCTATACATAAGCCATACACACAATGTTTTCTACTGGGAAAAAATTACAAAAATTATCAAACATGGGGCTTAGAAATGTTGGATGGTTGTTAGTACTTGCAGCTGTTGAAAATTAACTATGCTCTCTCTCCCTTTCTCACTCCTCCTACCTCCATGCATGTCTAGGACTTTGAGACCAACACAGAATTAAAAATGAATGTGATCTGCTTCTTGGAGGAAGTTATGCATGACCCTGAGCTGCTGACTCAGGAAAGAAAAGCAGCAGCCAACATCATAAGGTAGAGCATTACTACAGCACACCTGAATATCCGGAATACTCCACACATCAGCTGCAACATCATTCTGTTCCAATTCATCTTCTCAAACATCATTTTTAAAATGAATTCTGATGAAATAAATTTAATAACAGTGGAATTATATTAAGGTGTAGTTATACTGTACATCTCAATATGTAAGTAACCTTTAATATACTATGCTGTATTTTAATCATATCTTACAATCTCTTTTGTCTACATCCTTTCCTATACCCTTTTTAATAATATTCTTATAGTGACAAGTTTTTTATATAATTGTATATTATCCCCTAATTGGCCGATTTTAAAGAAATTTCTAAGCCCTTAAGATGTACAAAGACTGTTAATCATTCATCTGATAGGACGCTTACACAGGAGGACCCTGGTGACAATCAGATCGCTCTGGAAGATGTACTAAAGATGGTGAGTGAGATGCTATTGGGTCACATTCAAAGCATCAATTATTTCACATTATAATTAACTAAAATGCAATTTCTGTGTATGTGTTTTATGTATGTGTGTTTTTGACAGGCTGAGAGTGGGAAAGCAGAACCCTTTGAGAACCACTCGGCTTTGGAGATTGCAGAGCAGCTCACCCTGCTGGACCACCTGGTTTTCAAAGTCATCCCATATGAGTGAGTACATGTTCAATATTTTAAGCATTCAGTCAGTTCAAATTTAGAGTAAGAACCTCTGTTAGAGTTCAGTTAATATTGAACATGTTTTAGAGAAAAGGTACATGTAATTAGGGTTGACTCATTACATTCATAGCTATATAAATATCATGAAAATATGCGTCAAAACCAATTCTTGGACATACAGCACCATAACATATTTGCTGTAATAGCATCTACAAAGTTTTTCTAAATCTAATTTTTCTAAGACACCAAGGGTAGGTACATATATGAGTCTTGTTATTAGGCCTCATCTAAGAATTATGGTTGTTGCTGTGTACTGTGCACTTGCATTTGACACAAATGTACAGAGTGTGGGCATGTGTGATGTCATCATGTAAGGCTAACTAAGGGAGGACATCAATAAAGATTTAATATACAAAATAAAATACATAAAATACTTCCATAAGGTCCAACTTACAGCTGCAATGTACCTGTCTCTTATTTAGTATTAACCATTTTCTCCTGAGTGACGACATTGAGTTGAGGCCAAAAATTTAAATACACCTAGGCCAAAGACATTCAAACTAATTTTTATTTTTTTTTTTACACATATTCACACTTTTTATGTTGCCAGACATTTCCTGTGTTAAGTCAATTAGAGTGTCTACTCTATTTCCATAAGAGGTAATTAAAAAAAATAAATAACAGACATTTATTTTAGTTTTTATCTTTTATATTTGATATTCAGTGAGTCAAAATTTTACATACACTTTGCTAATATTTGGTGGCATTGCCTTTTAATTGCATAACTTGAATCAAACTTTTGGGTAACCTTCCACATGCTTCTCACAATACTTTGCCAGAATTTTTGGCCATTCTTCCTGACAAATCTTCTGTGGGTTTCAGGTTAAGGCTTTGTGTTGACTATTCCAGTACTTTCACTTTGTTGTTTTTAAGCTAATTTGTTACAACATAGGATGTATGCTTAGGATCATTGTCCTGCTGGAAGTTTTTATTTCTGGCAGATGTCTTGTGGTATCACATTGGTATTTCTAGAAGATCCTCCATCCTCATGAAGCCATCTATTTTTGAAGTGCACCAGTTCCATTTCCAGCAAAACACCCCATGCTATGATGCTTCCACCCCAATGCTTCTCAGTTAATGCTTCCACCCCAATGCTACTCAGATTAAAAGCCTCACTCTTTTTCCTCCATATGCCATGCTGATCATTATGGGCGAACAGTTCAATTTTTGTTTCATCTGACTAGAGAACACGGTGATCATGGTGATCACCTGCAAACTTCAGTTTGGCTTTTTTATGGCGGTCTTAGAGTAGGGGCTTCTTCCTCTGCACAACAGCCTTTCAGGACATGGTGATGTAGGAGTCTTTTAAGAGTAGATATACATACATTGATACCTTTGATGCCTCCAACTTCTTTACCAGTTCCTTTGTTGTTGTCTTGGGCTTCAGTTGAACCTTTCAGATCAAAGTTCGTTCATCCCTGGGTGTTAATTTGTGCCTCCTTCCTGAATTATGCAATGTTTGTGAGGTCCCAAGATTTTTAGATTTGCATTCAGTTGCATACAATCAGCTTCTAAGTCATTACATCAATTTCTAGAATCTTCCAGGCTGTTTAAAGGGATAGTCAACCTGGTGTATATAAAACTTTGACCCACTGGAATTCTGATATAGTGAATTAAAGCCAAATATATCTCTATTCAATTTTTTAAACAACCTCTAATATGAACAAAGTAGATAGCCTATTTGACTTACCAAAAGAAATGTATGATAACATTAAATATGTGGAGCTGGTAACAATACTGTTCAACAACTCATCGGTAACTATGCAGGAATGAATGAGTAGTTCTTCATTAACACTTATTCCTATTAACTACTAAGAACATACTATTACTATGTTAGTAGGAGTTCACCATTAACTAAGCAGTAATTACTGAATCTTAAGCAGTAATTGCTGAGTCTTACAGTTCATCTGCAAAACTAACTATGGCCCTTTTATAATAACTATTGATTAATTACTGACCACATCAACATTAATTGCCCGATAAACAGCTTCTGCAATTTGCACCCACACACACCTACCTGTGCACATGTACACCCCTACATATGTACAATCAGGGACAAACTAACAGTCAATAATATTATGATTATTTTTAATACTTGGATGCAAATACAATTACTTTGCATATATAAATACTTATGGACCTGACAATATATACGCATAGACACACCCAAGTGTCCCCTATTCCCCCCGCCCTCCACTTTTTCTCCACCATTTATATCTTACCAATAGAATCACTAAAATAATCACTAAAAATAATTTTTCTAATGGAAAAGCACCGTCATGATCATTTATGGGAGGCTTCATCCACAAATATGCCTACAACTGGTAATGCACCCTGGGGGAATGCCAGTTCTTTGCAGGGCACCATGCACACATTTACACACTTAACACCTGAGGTAATTTAGCATAGGGAGGAAACCCACACAAACATGGGGAGACTAATGCAAGACTCCACACAGACAATAACCCAAGCTCAGCATTGATTTTATTTTATTTATGAATGTTTTGTACCCATATTTTGTAATATTTATTTTGAAAGACAAAGAAAAGGATTGGACAGGCACAACAACCAATTTGGTATATATGTTTTGGCTGCGGGGCTGGGGGGATGGGAGTACAGTGCAAAAAAAAGCTCCACAAATGCAAAAAGTGTAAAGTATGTTTTTAAAACCTCTATATTGTCATTCTCTGAAGGTAACACTGTCACTATTATTTCCAGGGAGTTCTTTGGCCAAGGATGGATGAAGAATGACAAAAATGAAAAGACACCCTACATCATGACAACAACGAAGCATTTCAATGATGTACATATATATCTATGGTGACTTTGTCATGTACATAAGTACTAAAATTTTAGTTCTTTTTCACCCCTCCTAACTGCCAGGGGTGGTGAGAATCACCTGGCTGTCATATAGCTATCTTTCCGTTTCTTCTTCTCACCTTGTGCTTATCGGATTTCATGTATACCACTTGGAGCTATCTGCTTAAAAGCCTGTGACTATGTTCAGAGCTGCAGGTAACCTGTCCTCCAAAGCTGGCAATAGACTCCTATCATATTTTTGACCATGGTGAGTGTATTTTTCCACATTTCTGGAATACGCTATGGAACTTTGTGGCTTGCTAGTTTGGGTTGGATTCCCTCGTTAGCTTTGCTTGTGTATTACTTAGTGCTCTGTCCATAAGTCACCTCTCAGTCTTGGCAGGTCAGGTTTCCCTCAGTGCACTGAGTTTTTTTTTTTATACTCCATTACTGAACTTGGTATGTCATTTGGGTTGGATTTGGGTTTAGCTCCATTCTTCCCTTGAATCTTTGTGGGTCAGGTTCTCTCTCAGTGCTATGACTCATTCCCAAAATCTTCACAGTCTGTTCACTAGCGGGTCTGTGGCTGAGCATGGCTAATGCAGCCAAGTGGATCTTCTTCACTGCACTGAGTGCTGTTAATTATTGAGCCTGTTTTGTTAGCCAGATCCACTAATGTAAAACACCAGGGCTGGAGTTGGGTTTCCATCCATGGGTTTCCATGTAGTTCCACCTTGGCATTTCTTCTCAGAGACTTGCATACACCCTGACATCTAGCTGACTACCAGATGACTACAGAAATAGTCACCATGAACGCCTCCGTAAAAGGCCGAGGCTCAGTGTGGTGCCACAGGGCACAGAGAGCTTCTTTCCACCATGCACCCTTCTGCCTTGTGCTGAACTCTGCCTTGTGCTGGAGTCCCTTAAGACCTCTGGTATGAGCCTATTCAAAATGCTGACTTGCAATGAGTGTTTTTAAAAGTGCCATTCAAGAACAGATCACAGCAAAAACATGTCTTAGTGACATGTCTTGGTGATAAGCTGGCCTTGCATGCATTGTTGACTATATGACCCAGTGGAAGAGGGATGGGGGGCTTGTGTGGGTTTCTGCCCAAGGTCATATCACCCAATTTTGTAGCCAATTGATCGACCTTGTAGTATTCCATGAAGGAGAACCTTCAGAGCACTTTTTGTAGTGCTCAGTATGTGCCCTACGGTATTATTTGGACTTTTCCACTGTTCATCAGTCACAGAGAAAAGACACGGGGAGCTCCTTTGCCTAAACAGAGACTGGGCCACTGGGTGGTGGATGTCATCACCTTGGCCTATAGACATGCCACTCTATGAAGAGTGACACCTCTTTCATGGGCATCACTTAAAGGCATGCTACTCCAGGAAGTCTGTGCTAGAACTAAATGGGTGTCACGTTGTACCTTCTTCAGACTCTACAGGGTTAACGTGTTCCCTCCCAATGGTGTGAGTGTGGCTTGCTTTTCTATTCAGTCATAGGGTGGGTCAGGTTTCAGGGAAAGATGTCTGTGTAACAGCAGTATTCATTGCAAATCCTGCATCATACATCAGTTAGTGACTTTACTGAAATGTCTCCAGCATGGAAGAAGGTATTCAGGTGATTCTCACCAACTCTCATCCTGTGTTCACAGAACCACAGGTACAAACATAACTAGTGTTTATTGTTTCCCAGTTCAGGGGTCTCATTTAACCATGCATATGCATAGTGAGAGGATGTGCATATATTTACACACACTCCTGACCATGTGTGTGCCAAAGCTCCTAGTAATATAGTGTAATGGTGGATAAACTGATTACGAGGAGCTCTAATCCCACTTATTGTCATCATGTCAGAAAATTTGACAGTTGCTGACTGTGTTGCAGACAGGTGACACAGATGAAATTTATAGTAAAATCATATAAAAGGCGCATCTAAAGATTGATTGAGATGCTTGAAGATTTTGCATATGCAGTTTCGCACAGAGAAGAGAGTGGACACGTGATGAATGCCTTGTGAACACTGGCGCTTCTTATACACAGAATTACTTGTTCTGTTCAGAGTTTAATAAATGAGACCCCTGGTGCTGGGGTACTGCTCATCACAATTTTTGGTATTAAGCCTTAATTGATAATCATTATACTTTTATTTTAAATAATTGTAGTTATTTTCCCTTTTAAGATAAGCAACTTGATCGCATCGGAGATCCTGCGCTGCGATGACGTGAACACTCGGGTGGCCGTGATGGAGAAGTGGGTGGCAGTAGCTGACATCTGTCGCTGTCTCCATAACTATAACGCTGTGCTGGAGATAACCTCATCCCTCAACCGCAGCGCCATTTTCCGCCTCAAGAAGACCTGGCTCAAAGTTTCCAAACAGGTAGGGCAAAGTATACTTCCGTATTATGAATAAATGTATTTTTTAGCATGACTCAAATTTTTATAGGACTGGACAGCTTTTATCTCTACAGCACACAAATCCGGGAAACCCTGCCCAAAAATGTGAAGAAACACACAAAACTTGTTATTATTATTATTATTATTATTATTATTATTATTATCAAGCACTGTGAGCATGGCCCAAAACATTACTAATGTGGGGAAAGGTGGACATTCAATTCAATTCAATTCTATTTATAGACTGCTTTTAACAGTGGACATTGTGACAAAGCAGCTTTACAGAAATTAGGATATGGATTTACATATAGATCCCTAATCAGATAGATTTGGAGAGGATTGTGTTGTACCTCACCCATACCCCCCAATTACAAGTGATATTGGGATTTCCCTGGCTGGCATCTTTCCGTGGTGGCTTGGGGTCCACCGGCTATGCTTAAGTGGCCAGTGCTCCATATCAGGAGAAGGTTCACTTGGACTACCATCTGATCAAGATCTCTTGGGGGTCCTGAGGGATTAAGGACTGCCAACCCTGCCACTCATTACCACCATGTGGAACTGGCTCAATGCTATGTGGGACCATTTAAGATCGACCGGCACATAAACCTAGTCACTTATCGGCTGCACTTTCCCCTGTACATGTACATCCACCCCACATTCCATGTGTTGTGCGTGAAACTTTTGTCACCCCCTTCCCGACTACCTGCTCCATGTCTAATAGTTGGAGCCCTGGCCTATATCTCCTCTCCCGCCAGATCAGAGTTAGGACCCAGTACCTTGTGGACTGGGGGGCTACAGCCCAGAGCAGAGGTCATGGGTTCCAGTGTGCCATATATTGAACCCAGAGTTCATTAGTGAGTTCCAGAGCAATTGCACGAGGGTGGCAGGGGTGCACAGTGAGAGCGGCCATTCTGGAGAACTCAGTTGCCCAGAATCCTCCAGGGTGATTAAGCTGGATTGCCTGCACCTGCCAGGCAGGATATTTAAAGCTTTGCTCGAGTACTCCATTTTGGCATCTTCTTTGTTTGGGTTCCATGCCTTTTTCTGATACTTTTTCTGGTAGAGCACATGCCTCAAAGCATGGAGAGCACTGGTTTGAGTCGTGCTCAGGGCTGCCTAGTCAAATGCACTAATCACAGCACTAGCCTTCCCTTAACTAATTATTCACATTCATAAACCCTGTTTGCCCATTCATTAACAAGTAGGAGTTTTTACTCTACAATTGGGTCCATTCTTAACTGTCCCGTTACACCTACTGGAACCTCCAGACAGCAGTGCGTTACAGTAGTCTAACCATGAGTTAACAAAAGCATGAACTAGTTTTTCTGCATCTTGTAGTGACATTTCTTATCTTACCACTATTTCTGAGATGAAAAAGGCTATCATAATAGTATTATCTACCATCATCATACATGGATTTTATGGCTCATCATTTTCTCACTATGTATTGCACAGATTGACAGATGCATTTGCAGAGACAGGTCTCTACAAGTGTAATAAATGATCTAATGCGCCATCTACATACTTGCTTGGAACCTGTATAATGTCACTTACAGCTACTATTATTATTACATACCATTAACAGCAGGCTAACAAAACAGAAAAAAACAGTGGCACAAGCAATTAAGGTAAGTAATTACCAGCAAATATACAACATTGATCATTAAGCTTAGCGAATCTCATGTTGCTCAGGCAAAAAAATACAGAAGTTGAACAGAATGTTTAATAAATGAGAATAATCATCTGAAACGAGAAGTAATTAGTGTAACTTGGATATAATTCATGTTATTTCTCCCAACACTTCTGACACATTATATTGAATAATAAATTAGAAAGTAAATTAGAAAATTAAAAAGTCTTTCTTTTTTATTTTAAGGCCACTAGTGTTTTTTCCACACTTAATCTTGCAGACATGAAATCTGACATTAAATCTGAAGATATGAATTTTTCTTTATTATATGACATTTTTCTCAAATGACGTGACCACCTGTCACAGCTGTAGAGTTTCTGCTTTTGTCTAGGTGAATCAGAGGAGATTGCTTTACATGGGAAGCCTGGCCTCATCAGCAAATTTCATTAAAATAAAGCAATGCAATATTTCTATATTAAATGTAGAAATGTGTCTATAATTATTCATCCCTCTTGGTGAAATTCAATATTTTAGTCAATCAGATGACCAGTTATCCCGCTGCAACATCATGCTGTTTTTTCATTTAATGAAAACTATTTTCAGTGGAGAGTGCACATGAAAATCTCTTTTAAAGCCCCCAACACGGCACCCATAAAGGTCCAATGAAGCAATGCTTCTATTGGCTTCTATGGCAGAGTCAAGTACAATGAGTTTCAATGGGAAAAAAATATTAATGCTCAATGGACAGCATGCTTTTAATATGTCATTTTAGGCCTTCCCCAGATGCATGTCTTCTTTGGGGGTGACTTGGAGTGTGGGTGGTGGGTTTTGCATAGAAAAAAATCTCAACATTTATTGGACAGTGTACTCTTCGCTTGTTCCCCCGATGCACAGCTTATCAATATAATGATTGGGTGATCTCTCAAAGGGGCAGAACTTCATAACCAACTACCAATCACTGAAACAGCAATGAACATGATTGACCACTTAAACATATCGGAACCAGTCAGACTTGCAGAGTGCTTGAAGCTGCAGTAGTGGTCAGCAGCCTAATCCATAACAGTTTTACACAGCTAGTTACTATAATTTTTACAATCGGTAAATTTTGTAAATAAATTATATGTACAAAAGTTTTATTATTTGCATTCATTTCTTATTTTTCCTTTGTTTATGTTTCGGTCTGTTTTGTTTATGCTGTCACTACCTTCTTTAGTGAAATTCAACTAGCTATTTTTTAGCCAGCTGTTTTAGCATGATATTGGCAGACACTGCTAATGTTGTTTACCTGAATTTGAAAGTTTTTTTGATGCACTTACTAATGAGGAGTGAATGAGAATTAAGCCGGAGACCATACCAACAGATGAAACAGATAAAACAGAACGCACACAGACATATACTTTATTAACAGTCATCTGTGAATTCCCCATTTTAAAAAGCTGCCAGAGGCTGAACCACAACATCCAATCCATAACATTTTAGTGAAATGTGCATCCCCATACTGTGCATCCCCACTCTGTAGTGCAGAGAATTAATTTAGTACAAAGAATTGATGTACCAATTCCCAGACAAAATGAAGACAGTGAAGAAATCATTGAAATTCTTGTTCCTTAGAGAGTTGAAATTAGCATACATCAATACATGTTAATTTTAACTGAACTGGATCTTATAGGATCGGATATGAATCAAATTGTATCAGATTAGTACTGAATTGAAGCATACTGAATTGTTACTTGTTAAACTGTATCATTTTTTGTATCAAACGATATAGTACATATCTGAGATGTGTAATGTCTTTTTGGTTTTGATTCACTCCTTAGACCAAAACAGTTATTGACAAGCTGCAGAAGTTGGTCTCATCTGAAGGAAGGTTCAAGAACCTAAGAGAAGCTTTAAAAAAGTAAACTTTATATGGCTTCTTACTTTTCTCTTGTTGTGTTGTTTGTGACTTGAGGTTGTGTGACTCTGTACTTGAATGTATACTTCATCCAAATATGTACTTTGTTTACATTATCTGATAAATACTAATGTGCCTGCTAGTTGTGATCCTCCATGTGTGCCATACTTGGGGATGTACCTCACAGACCTGGCATTCATTGAGGAGGGTACACCAAACTACACAGAAGACAACCTGGTTAACTTTTCCAAGATGAGAATGGTAAACTGTTTTTGCTGAACCTTCTTTTATGTAATTTAATTAGGCAAATCTAGAAGCCATTTTGAAATATATATTTTGGAAAAGGTTTTGAATTTTTGGGGTGTTAATAAGCAAATCAGCAAACCATTCAGTTTTGGTTTTCTTGAAAATCACATTGAGCATAACTAGACTCATATTACTGGTTCCATGATTTATATTTTTAACCAGTCACTAGTCTGTTTTCATTACTATATTATGTTTACAATGTTTGCATTTGTTTTGAGGAGAAACACATCATAATTCATCAATTAGTTGTACACATACACAATCATCAATTAATCGTACACATACATAAAAAAATTAGAGAGAGTATAAAAATAATTGTCATTGCACACATTTTATTCAGGTTAGTGCTGATTTATTCAACTCATGCTGATTTTTGTCCTTTTCTAGATCTCCCATATCATCAGAGAAATACGTCAGTTTCAACAAACAGCATACAAGATTGATCATCAGCCAAAGGTATTTAAAACAATGGACAGAGTAACTCTATACCCACAAAGTGCACATATACGTTGGATATAATAAGTCTACTTGTGCTTATTAAAATTCCATTTTTTTTTGTTGTAAAGACAAAGGTCAAGATTTTTCCATTTTTAATGTGACTGTGAAATTGACAAAATATAAGAGAAAAACAGCAGCTCATGACCATAGATTTTGTTGGGGCTGACAGTAATAATGACATAGCCTAAAAAATATTAAGCTGAGAGGCTATCACACTTGATTAATGCTATAGTGCTACATACATAATTTTCAGAGTCACCCTGTACCAGGCAGTTGAGAGTCAACAACAAAAAGTCATACAGTCTAGCAGCTTGTTTTGAGCAGTTTTAGGCTTTGAGGAAATATCATTAAACAGGGTTTACAGGTTTCAACAATATTTCCAGTATTTAACTTTTTTCTTTCAGCTGCTCCCTTTTGGGTCTCCACAGCAGATCACCTGTCCGCATATTTTGATTCTGGCAAAAGTTTCGAACCCGGACAGCGGTGGTGAGAGCACCACGCGCTAGTCACTAGTCCACCAGGGAACTATTATTTCCAGCTTAACTACACCTCCAAAAAAAAAAAAAAAAAAAAACTCAACCTAGCCCAAAAAAATCTGGTAATTGGAAAAGAGATATATATTTTTTCTGCTTTTTCTCAGCCTTTGATTACAGTATTTCTTGTCCGCTGCTCCTCCCCCAGTGAGATATATATATATATATATATATATATATATATATATTATATTATATATAAAAACTATATATAATACAAATTATATATTATATAAAAACTAAGATATATTAATAATATTAGTTTTTGTTAGATAATTATTAGGAAAAATAACATTAAAATAACATATTAAAAAACCTACAATACCCTGGTTGCATAAGTGTGCCCACCCTTTTTGTAATGGGGTTTTGTAGCTGTAAGTTAACCAAATACATAAAGAGTCAAGTCCACAGGTAAGTATCATATAGCTACTGTCAATGAAAGTGATTCTGATTAACCCCAAATAAAAATCAGGTGTTCCTATAGGATTTCTTTGAAACTTTCATGGTTGCATTCTTCTGAGGTAGCCATGGTCTACAAGGAGCTGACACAACATCTGTGGGATTTTATTTTTGAAGGGTACTGATCAGGAGAGAGGTATAAAAGAATATCAAAGGCATTGTATGTACCACAGTGACATTACCAAGGTCAGGATGACCCTCCAAATTTGATCATAGAACAAGGACAAAACCTATCGTCTCATGCCTTGCAAGGAAGATCAAAGTCTTGGAATTTGTGCAGGAGATTCCCTGGCAATGTGAAGGAACCTGAACTTTTTTGCATGGATGAGGGGGATAAAATTGCAAAGTCCAGGTGTGCAAAGTTAAAAGAGACTTATTCATGAAGACTTAATGTGGTAAAGAATGCAAAAGATACTTACACAAAGTATTAGAAGGGATGTGTACATTTCTGTAACCAGGGTGTTGTAGGGTTTTTTTTCCTCAATTTGTTAATTTCATTCAGTTGTCTTATGGCTTGTTTAAGGTGTAAGTGTAGAGGAGGCAAACTGAATAAAAAAAAATGGTGCATTGCATAGATTTAACTGCTATTGTATGTAATTAAAGACACTAACACCTTAACTCATTGTCTAAGGCTACATTTACACGACAATGATGTAGTCAAAAACGGAAAAGTTTTTCTCTTGCGTTTTCAAAAAGTTTCACGTATACACAACAACGTTTTCAAAACGATTCACGTTTACAAATATCCGCGATAACAGCCAAAAACGCTGTATTACGTATGCCAGGGCAGTAGTTGGCGCTGTCACCTTGTTAGTTGGTTGTAATATTGGTGAAGTAAATCCACACTTTGCTGAAGAAGCGTTAGCAAACTCTTGAGCAGCAACACTACCATGTACTCTGCCACTGTATGTTCGTGCTTGCCTTTACAATAGACACGTACTGCGCATGTCTACATACCTAACATGTACTACGCACGCGCATGACGTCACTATTTTCAAAGATTCCCATATTGGGTGTTTACATGGAGATGATAACGGCGGCATTTTCAAAAACTTGCGCTTTGAAACCCGTTTTCAAAAATATGTGTTTTCAGTCCCCAAAACGCCGATGTCATGTAAACGGAGAGGCAAAACGCATAAACAGTTTCCCGTTTTTGGCTGAAAACGTTGTTGTGTAAACGGCCCCTAACACATCAACACATGATCAAGCCTTATCAAGAAGGAATGTAGCAGTCCTTTTGTTGTCCTTTTGTTGTCCACTGCTACATTCCTTCTTGATAAGGCTTGATCATGTGTTCATGTGTTAGGACTTGTCCTTTTGTAGAATTGTTTTCAGTTCCTGTTGTTGAGTCATTAGAAATTTGTTGCTCTTAATTGCCTGTTATAGCCCCCTTACTGCACAGAAACATAAATAAGTTTTAAGAAGGTAACCAAGAAGTGAATTACAAATGGAACTGTTTTTTTTGTTTTATCTTGTTTTCTAGGCAGCCCAGTATTTGCTAGACAGTAGCAACGTGTTGGATGAAGAAAGCATGTATGAAGCCTCACTCAGAATTGAGCCCAAAGTGCCCAACTGAGAAGAAGGCTTCTGTGAACTCAAACGGTTGTATAGCCCATCATGTATTCATACACAATATGTCTTAGGTTATATATTATGTGATATTGTTCCTGTATCAGTAACTTTTTATTTCTAGAAGTTAGTAAAGCACATAACCATTTTCAAATTATAGACGAGTTGCAGATCATGGTATGGTACTTCCCAGTACCAAAAAGAAAAATATGTATACGCTCTGAGATCAATATCTATTCAAATGTTATTTGGGGTCTCTTTAGTGATTCAGGTCATACATAAATTTTGGTCCGCCCTTTGTTGCAAGTAATTATCAGATATAATTCTCTGATGCATTTCACAACAAGAAGATAAATATTTTTACTAAACCTGAAATTTTATAGACATCATGTAATAATGAAAAACAAGTGCATTGGACATTTTTACATAGGTGATATTCCATGACAGAAATAAACTAATGTCATATTTAACAATAAAAATATACACAATATACACATATAGGTATGTGATTATTACATAATTCAACTACCTGCAACATTTGCCACAACACTGTACGGCAGGTGGCACAGTTGGAGCATTTAGGTGTTAGGTGGTGACAAAGACATCAAAAGTACAGTTTTCCAGCAATTTTTATGCTGCTGCATACAGAAAGTCATTATACAGACGTCACCTTGCAATTCAGTGGAATAGCTCCTTTGATGAGAATATAGGGCTCTATTTTCATGGCAATGTGAGCATAATTTGCTGGTTAATGCTAGTTTGTTGCCATTTTATAAAATATATAAAATTGTAAAAGGGTGAAATTGTTTTTCACCGTTGGAGCTGGTTTGAAGCAGTGGATAAAACTCTCATGTAGAGGACTAATTGTTCTGCACTGTGTAACAATTTATTACACAGATGTGAGAAAGATCACTTTTTCCAAAGAAACTAAATTTCAACATTAAACAACAAGTGATTGAATGTAATGCCTAATCTTATCATACATAATGTATGATAAGATTCCAGCTTTATACTAAGCTTTTATTGGAATGTGCCATTACTTCAGCAGAGTCTTTTATGTAGCCTATTTATTATACAATTATTCTATTAGCTCAGAGGTCTGATCGACTTGCAAGCATAGGCCTTTTATACTAGCTTGTCAGACATCTGTTTCAAACACATCTAATGCCAAAACAACAAAGTTTATTATAGAAAACACAAAGAAAAATACAAAATTCACAGAAAGTAACAATATAGAAAACTTAAAAAAAAATCAAAGGAATGAATGCATGGACCCATGTCGCTAGCATAGGATGCAGATATATTGCTTTCTCCCTTGAGAGTAGATGAAAAAGTCTCTCCTGCAAGATCTTCTCCTAGCTCCATTGTATTTTGCCTATACTACTTATACCCCTGAACCTCTTTTGAAGTGTACTTATATTTACATTCAATCTATATATACACAGTATTGTTTACCATGAAATTGGGATCAGATTCATATCAATGATGCCCTGAGGAATACTTTGGTTATACACAGTGTACTAAATGACAAGGCTTATTTCACGTGATCTCTCTGACCTGAATTCCTGATCATTTTTGTTGGACTAGCCCAGAGTCCAATTACTGCCACAATTTATAAATCTACTACAACTCTCCTACCCCATTGTCCCTGCATCTGGAGAAAGTCATGCCTACTTACAATACCAATCATCAATTTCTCCAGCCCTTTCAACACTATCCAGGCATGATTAATGGCAAGTAAAGTAAGTGAGATGCAAGTAGGTGCCCTGATGACCTCATGGATCACATACCGCAGTTTGTGAGGCTGTGGAACTTTGTGTCTGAATGAATAGTGAGCAGAGTTGTGGCTACCCAGGATATGGTCATGTTTTCCTTCTTATTTACCCTCTATACTTCTGTCATTAAATAGAATGTGGTGTCACCTATAGCAGATTTCCACTGATTCTATTATTGTTGGTTGTGTGGAGGATGGACAAGAGGCATAGTACAGTGTCTTGATTGACAGCTTTGTGGAGCAGGTAGCATTGCCACCTGACAGCTCCAGGGTCTCTGGTTCAATCTTTAGATCATGTTACTGTCTTCTCAGAGTTTCTCTCTGTGTCCATGTGGATTTCCACCAGGTTGTCTGGTTTCCTTCCACTTCCAAAACATGGTAGTAAGAGGACTGGTTAAATTAACACACAATAAATAACAATTTTGAATCAAACAATAAGAGAAGTAATTTATATTTTCTAACCAAGTAGTTTCATTAGAGCTACTTTTTAAATAATTTTTTTTTCTCAAAAATATACAGTATGAGCCCAAGTGATTGACAAGCCTTTTACATAAATGACTACAATTTGGTAAAAAAAGAAAAAAAAAAAAAAGAATGAAAGAAAGAAAATGAAAAAAAGATCCCTTGTCCCCTACACAATGAAGACAATTCAATTCAGTTTTATTTGTGTAGTGCTTTTAACAATGACCAATGTCACAAAGCAGCTTTACAGAAATATATAAATTCAGAATATAAATTTTAAACTTACACATTTATAAATTTATCCCTAATAAGCAAGCCAGAGGCAACGGTGGCAAGGGAAAACTCCCTGAGACGATATGAGGAAGAAACCTTGAGAGGAACCAGACTCAAAAGGGAACCCATCCTCATCTGAGTGAATCAATGAATAGTGCAATTATAAATAATTCTGTTCTATAACTGTATACTACGTAGTCAACAAGTGCAATTGTGTAAGCAGGAAAGTCATTAAAGTTTCACATGAAGCCTGTTTTGCTGAAGTTATTATGAAGTAGGACAAAGGTGGAGGGTAAAAGTTTTAGGAATGCACAGTTTAGTTTAATCTTGTGGCTGTCATATTTAAATGCTACTTTCATAACAAGCTATTTAGCTGCCTCTAAGGCAAGCTGCCTTAGAGCCATGTGTGCTTTGGCTTTCCAAAACACAGTGGCAGCTGTGTGAGGAGCGCTTTCTCCACTTCGTGTGCAGCTCTTCAGCCCACCGTCACACTCGTATACTGCAAAGAACAGTAGGGAGTGCATTTTGCCATGGGAGTCCCTCCTGTAAGCAGTGTAAGTTAGAAGCTCTTACTGAGAGATGCAGCACCTGATCTACACCAGTCATCACTGGAACTGGCATTAGGTTTTGAGGTCAGATGAGAAATGTTTTGGGGACAAACAAACTAATGGGGACTGCATACAAAGAAAAACACCTGATCCCCACTGTGAAATGTGGAGGACTGTTCATGCTTTGGAGCTGTTTTGTGGTTTTCAGCCCCGAATCTTGTTGCCTCGGCCAGGAGGTTCAGACTTGGGAATAGATCGATCTTTGAACAAGATGATGGGCCAAACATACTTCCACCTCAAAACATAAATGGTTAAGGAAGCAAAAATTCTGTTTTGCAATGACAATCTCAGTCAGAACTGAAAACCTGTTGTTTGAATTGCAGTCCAAATTCACAAACCTGAAATTATAAAGGACTTAAAATGCTTTCATTTATAGCAGTAAATTAATTTATATTCATTAATGCTAGTTGAGTGGACCAAGATATCTTGACAAGTATCTCAAACCTTGTTAGTCATTACAGGAAGAGTCAACCTCTCAGGGCATGCATTGTTCTCTCTAGGGCAGGCATCACACAATAATAATAATTATGCATGGGCTCTATTTTCATGACCATAGCATGCATAAACAAGGCACTTTGTTCTTCTTATCTTCTTGGAAAAGATGCAAGCAGCAACAAAACTTGAATAATAATAATAAAAAAACCTCTCCTCCTTCTCAGCTCTTTCTCTAAAAAAAATTCTCCTGTCCCTGTGACCCAAGATCAACTTATAGATAAGCTGCCTAAGTCCCCCAACAAACCATGGCAACCGCACTCCTGTTTCTCCCTTGTTCCCAAAATATATGAGACCCATAGGAATCTAGGAAACTTTAAACATAGATGAGAAATAATGAGAAAGTAATAATTAAAAACCCTACTATTCTACACCCCATTTTTTGATTGATTGATGAATTAATTAATAAAAATAAAGATAAGGAAATACAGATAAGTGATCATAAACATAAATGTATGGCTACACTTACTCTTCATAAAGTTCTAAAACCATTAGAAGGCATTTGCATTGTTGCAGCATTAAACAATTGATTATATAAAAATATTATTAAATGTGAATAAATGATTAAAGTAGGAAATGATTAAATGCTTAGTGTGGCTAAATATAGGGATAATAATGGAGAATAATAAAATGTTCACTGTCAGGTACAGATCATAAATGTTTTTAACCACTGTCTGTTAGAATGGATCAATAAGTCTTCTATCCAGATTTCTACCACTCCCCAAAAACACTTTTCAGTGACAATTTTAATGGACACAGCTGTTCCTGTCCACTGATGTCTAAGTCTTAGTACTCTAGTATGTCCACACTCAGCTGAAATAACTGTAAGACATTTATAATATGTATGTATAATAGGTGATGATTTGCCAAAACTATGTGGACTCCTGACCAATCACACCCATATGTGCATATTGAACATCCCATTATAGGTTTAGTCCCCCTTTGATGTTGTAATAACTGTGTGAGTCAAACTTTGTGGCATAAGTTTGGGGAACACCCGCATATGGGTGTGAAGGTCAGGTGTCCCCTTACTTTTGGCCATATAATGTACTTAACACTATTTGTTGGAATAGCAGAAGTAACTCTAAAGAAATTAAATGACGTTACTCAGTAATGTCATTTGAAATATTAGTGAAATTGATGACATCTTTCTTCTGGCCTGTTTGTGACTGCATAGAACCAGGCATGTCTAGGCCTTTTAGGGAGAATTCCCCAATTACTTCACCCAACCAAATTTGTGTCTTGTTGCTGCTTTTCTCAAATGGTACTTCAACCAATTTCATGTGTTGCATGAATCCACCTTAGTTTGCCTTTCACTATCACTGCAGAGTTCATGACTAACAGGATAGGGAAAGGTCTTTCAAACTTGGCTTCTGGTGATGTTGGGTTCCAGATGCTGGGGCATGGCGATAAGAACCCACTGTCCTGAAACCAGGCTATGTCCACCCAGTCCAGGTATGGCCCAAGCTTCAGTCATCTGCTGTTAGCTGAGAACTGAACTTTAGCAGTGCATCACTATTCAGGTGAACGTCAGCAGTATGCCAGTCAATTGTCTCTGGCAAGGACATTGGTTTACATGTGATGATTTCATATGGGCTAAGCCCAGTGTTATTGTTGTGGGTAACTCATTGTAACAACTCAGGGCTGTGACCGGCAGAACACACACATAGGAGAGACCAAATAAGTGCCAAGGTTTGTGTTTATTTTAGAAAAAAAGAATAAGGTGCAGATGAAAGAGGGAGGCATGGAAGTGCAGGTGTGGGTCAGGGTGGTCGTTGGTGGCAGTCTGGGGTTGCAGAGATGGGCCTCAGCACGAGGTATTCCTTGGCGTCACTGCTGTCTGTGGAAGAAGGAAGAGAGAGAGACATTAGTCGGGAATGACTAATAATTCCGAATAGCCATGTGATTTTAGTAGTGTGATGTAGTCCATCTGGAGGTGTCTGAAGGGGCCTGAAGGTGTTTGAATTTTCATTACTGGTGTCTTCATTGACACCGTTGTCAAATGAAGACACTCGTAAATCCATGTAACAGTCATGCTCATGAACATAGATAACAAAGGGTCTGTTAGTGTTTAGAATACCGATGGCAGATGCTTGGCACAGAGGTATGTTTGAGTTTTTTGAAGGCTTCTCATTAAATATTGTTCAACTGCACTTTTTCTTTGGAATCTTTCTCTCTCTTCAGCATGTTGTTCAATGGCTGGTCAACAATGGTGTAGGAGTCTACGCATGCCCTATTGAAGTATTCAGAGTAAATTCAGAATTAATGTAACTCTTGGACTGTGGTAGGTAGTTTTGCTTCACAGGTCACCTTTGCTCAATTTACAGTCATTTAACGAATTCCTTGTTAGATTTTATGGCCCAGATAGATCACTTCCTTCTGACACAGCTGTATCTTTGACAGACTAGCTTTGTGACCATTTCCTATCAGGAATTCCAAGATTGTCAGCACATCTTTGTCGTGTTGGCCCTCCACCAACATGTTGTCAACATAATTTATGGTGACGATGATGTTTCTGGTGCTTTCCCGAGGTGGCGGCAGAGTGCCATGTGGTAAAATGTGTGACTCTTCTGAAGACCCTGGGGTAATCTGGCTGGGTGTATTGCTCTCCATTCACAGTGAATGCCAG
Source organism: Pangasianodon hypophthalmus (assembly GCF_027358585.1). Lineage (NCBI taxonomy): Eukaryota > Metazoa > Chordata > Actinopteri > Siluriformes > Pangasiidae > Pangasianodon > Pangasianodon hypophthalmus. Next base: position 18,405,361 of record NC_069715.1, on the reverse strand, counting down.
CCAAGGTTGAACTTCTTTAGCTAGCAGCACAGACCAGAAAACATTTACCATGTCAATCACAGTAAACCACTCACATTCCAGTTTGAGGACTTTTTTGAATTGTCAAGATGTCTGCCACTAGCGGCATTCGATTGTCAGTCTGCTGATTTATGATCTGATAGTCCACCATGAGTCTCCAGGCACTTGTTCTTTCTTCACACAAAAAACAGGGCTGTTAGACATGCTCTACATCTTCACTAGGATCCCCCTCTCCTCTATTCTTCATATGATGGGAAGAATTACATCCATTGCTGTCTTGCTGATGGGGTATGTTTTGTGTTCAGAGAAACTTGGCCTGTGAATGTCACTGGTTTCATCTGCAATTTTCCAAAATTATCTTTGTCTTTAGACTAAATTTGTTATTTCTCTAGTTGAGATTTTTCCAACATCTTCCAGATGAATTTCCTTGGTTATAGTCCAGACTGCCTTCAAACTGCCGCAGAATATCCAGGCCTAACAGTAGGTCTGTGATGTTGCCGACCCACACTGAAGCTGTGATTGATGTTGGACCAAATGACAGTTGTGTTAGCGGGGTGTTGTCGAGTGCCAGCTGTGGATGGGGAGGCGGTAGCTTGAACTGGCAGGTAAAGCATGATGATTCTCACCTGTCTGTGAACAGGGCAAGTTCACTTATGTGTGCTTTGTTTGTCCTTTCAGGGAAAAAAAAGAGAATGCCATGAACTAGAGAGAGAGAGACAGAGCTAACAATGGTTGCACGTTATGCACATTCAACCATGCACAGGGGCCTAAGGGAAGGCGCATCTATTCCCCCAGGCTCTCACTCATGGCCTTCAGGGTCTATCTTTCAACTGTTTGGCCTTTTGAATCAGGGAGCCTTAAGTGTTAGTCATGTCTTATTCCCTCCTATCAGTCCTTGTCCTTGTTTTCCACAGCTGTAACAATAGATGACAGGTTTTATCCCAATATTAGTGGATGTCTATGTTGTCTGGGCGCATTCAGAATTTTCATTAGCCCCTTCCACTTCTCTTACCTTGCTCTTTTTATGTCACCACATCTTGCTTAAGGTGCATCATTCCATTGACCATGTTGCCAAAAGTGCCCACTGTATCCCAATTGAGATTTGTGAGTTGGTAGCATTTGACACTTCTGTTCTCCATTCAGAATGCCTTGCTTCGGTGCTCCAGGGTTGCTGTTTTCCATATTGCTTTTCCTGGTGTTCTGCCTGAATAATTCTGTGACTTAGGTTTCATACATGGAAAAGGTTAATTTGTGCCTTGGATGTAGGCTGTAAGTTTTCCCTGCCTGACACCTGCATTTGTTAAGTTCTGAATCCAGTTCTCAAGGGCAGTCCATGCTACTACTAGGTTTTGCTTGTCTTCACCAGTGGCCTTGTGAATCACTAGAACTGTCACCTTCATCCAGGTCTGGCATGGTGTAGAGTGCCATCTTGATGTAGCTCAATCTAGATTTGATAGTGGTGTTAGAGGTAGTGTAATAAACACAGAGACTTGAATACAAGTGTGAGTCTTATTTTGAATACCAGCCCAAAATATAAGATTCATGCTGTATTCTGCAGTCTATGCTTGCAATTGAAACAGTACATGAACTATATTTTGTTTATTCTCATTGCCAATTCTCATTTCGTGCTTTTATCAATGGACCTAAATGCTCGTGGGTTTCTACATAAGGTATAGTAATTAACTATGTATGATAGGCCTTATAATCAAATGCATTGTTTTAATGGATTGAACAATTGGTTTTGTTGCTACAAAATGAAATGAGAATTAAAGCCCTGTTTCTGAGAGTTTTGTCTAGGTAATTATCTTCAAACCAGCTCCAGCAGTGAAAATAATTTCACACTTTTAAAAAAACTCAGTAGAGGCAGGCTGACCACAAGTGCAAAACAGACTACTAATGCTATCTGTACAGACTACTAATGCTATTCTATCAGCACTGATTTCAAAGACTATTATGTAAATGTATTTGTTAGTTTAATATAGTAATGTTATTTTGGGGTTATAATAGATTTGGATGAATTTTTATCACGTTTCACTCATGCATACGTAAAAACGAATGATTGCATGATTCTATGGTGCATCTTACAGCTTGTGCAGGTTTAAATCCTAATTAAAACAGAAGCTTGTGTGGGCTGAGAAGATGTTTAGTTCACCTTTAGTTGCCCCAGCTGAATTGTTGGTTCTTATTTGTTATTACATAAAATCATTAGGTCTGATGTGTTTAGTTAGTATTTTTGCCCTATTTATGTTGGAAAGGGGGTGAAATATATACGAAACATTCACAAAACTGGGTTGTAAGAAGTTGTAACAGACAAATGCTGTGCTTGAAGAAAAACACACTTGTGCTTGAAGAAAAACACAATTCTCTGTGGTAAGAGGGGTCTTGTGGGGGGTGTGTCGGTAAGGGGGGCAGGGACTTAGGGACTTAACACACAATTTTGGGCCAAAAAGAGTGTAAAAATCCTGCTGTGCCAGTGGATTTAGAGTGTCTCATGCTATTTTGTGCCCCTCCATCCATATTATAGCAGTGCATTAATTTATGACCATGTAACATAACAGTGCACAACAGCAAAAAAATTTGATTGCGACTAACCAGAATAGCAACACTTACGCTTGTGTTAGCATGAAAATAGAACCCTTTATATTGTTTCATCCTTAAATTTGTCACCTGTCTGTAGATACACTATATATCCACTGTAGAAAACAGAATATATTTGTAAACTTAAAATATGAAAACCAGTCTTCTGACCTGTCTCTTTCACTCAGAAGCCACTTATCTGCATTTGAGAAATAAGGCACATGCATTTTAAAAAAGCAAACACACTCTGAGGCTGCACCAGAATATCCAGCTAGTGTATATTGGCAGACAATATTATATCCATTTTGCTGTTCCAGTGATTGAGGAACATGACTCTGTCACATTGTAAAATGCGCTGTTGTTTAAGAGCACAGTCAAAAGTGAATTCTACCCCCACAACATACAAAAAGGTATTTTTCTAGTTCTAGAATAAAAGCATATTGGATTCTACATCCTTATCAAAAAAGGAAAAAAATAAAATGTAAGAAAAAATAAAAACATACATATTTTGTAAAAAAAAAAAAACAGTAGAGATGTTTTGTGTATATTTTGTACATGCAGACATAACATTCTTAACATGTACTAGTGTAAAGAACACCTCTGTGAAGCATTGTATCGTAAGCCTTTACACACTCAGTGCTAAGCAATTTCATTTGATTTGGAACCCATGATCTAGAGGTAGAGGACTTGTTGTCCTTTGCATGTGTTTTGCATATACGGTAATCCTGACTATATTCATTCTCTTAGCAGGAATATAGTAATTATTATGTGCTTATTCTGTGAATATTTGTATTTATTTCTACAATGTACAGTCTGGGATCACACTAAATGCACAAATGAAAGATATGCCACATCAACTAAAAACTATATATATATATATATATATATATATATATATATATATATATATATATATATATATATATATATATATATATACACATAGTGGATATAAAAAGTCTATACACCCCTGTTAAAAGGGCAGGTTTTTGTGATGTAAAAAAAAAATTTAAACCAAGATAAATCATGTCAGAACTTTTTCCACCCTCAGTGTGAAATTACAACATATAAAAATTAAGTGAAAAACAATCAGAAACATTTTAGGGAAAAATAGGAAAAATAAAAAACTTACAATAACCTGGTTGCATAAATGTGCAGACCCCTAAACTAATACATTGTTGAAGCACCTTTTGATTATATTTCGCCACTCAGTCTTGGCACATTTTGACTTGGCAATATTTTCTCACTCTTTCTTGCAAAAACATTCTAGATCTATCAAATTATATGGGTATCTTCTGTACACAGCCAGCCAGGTCAGCTCACAGATTTTTAGTTGGATTCGGGTCTGAGCTCTGGCTAGGCCATTCAGAAACATTGATCTTATTTTGGTTAAGCCATTCCTTTGTTGATTTGAATGCATGCTTTGGGTCATTGACATGCTAAAAGGGGAATTCCTTTTCATTTTCAGCTGACTAGAGTTTGCACTAAAATCAACTGGTATTTGTAGCTATTCATAGCCCCAGTTAAAAGCCCCAGTTCTGGCTGAAGAGAAGCAGCCCTAAAACACGATGCTGCTGCCACCACCATGCTTCACCATGGGTATGGTGTTCTTTTGGTGATGTGCTTTTTTTTTTGCACCAAACATAACTTTTGGAATTATGGAATTATTATACCTTTTGGAATTGGTCTAATCAGACCATAACACATTTTGCCACAGGGTGATTTAGTTGAGCTTGGATGTGTTTTTGTAAGAAAGGGCTTCTGTCTAGCCACCCTACCCCATAGCCCAGACATGTGAATAATATGAGAGATTGTCACATGCAGAGAGTAATCAGTACTTGTCAGATATTCCTGCAGCTCCTTTATTGTTGCCGTAGGTCTCTTTGTAGCCTCCCTGTCAAGTTTTTGTCTTGTCCCTTTATAAATTTTGGAGACATCCTGTTCTTAGTGATGTCACTGTGGTGCTCCATTTTCTCCACTTGTTGATGATGGCCTTCACAGTTTTCCTTGGTATATCTAATGTTTTGGATTTTTTTTCACTATTTGTCCATGTCCATTGTCCATTGCACTATTTGTCCATGTAGTACACAGTTATAGAAAGGATTTATTTATAATCGCATCGAGGATGGGTTCCCTTTTGAGTCTAGTTCCTCTCAAGGTTTCTTCTTCATATCGTTTCAGGGAGTTTTTCCTTGCCAGTGTTGCCCTGGCCTGCTCATTAGTGATGAATTGATACATTTACAATTTATATCCTGAATGTATTTATTTCTGTAAAGCTGCTTTGTGACATTGTTAAAAGCGCTATACAAATAAAATAGAATTGAATTGAATAAAATCCAACAGATACAGCTGGTCTTTATTTGGGGTTAATCAGAATAATTTCATTGATGACAGCTGTATGATAATTACTTTTGAACATGAGATTGAATGTGATTGGTTCATTCTGAACACAGCCACATTCCCAATTATAAAAGGGTGTGCACACTTTACGCAACCAGGTTATTGTAAGTGTTTTATTTTTCCTGTTTTTTCCCTAAAATGTTTCTGATTGTTTTTCATTTAATTTTTTATATGTTGTAATTTTACTCTGAAGGTGGAAAAAGTTCTGACATGATTTATCTTGGTTTCATTTTTTTTTACATCACAAAAACCTGCCATTTTAACAGGGGTGTGTAGACTTTTTTTATATCCACTATACACACACACACACACACACACATATATATATATATATATATATATATATATATATATATATATATAAATGTATTTGTTTGAGTGGCCTGGTCCCACGTATAATGTCTGCGTATTGCAGATACATTATGCTACAATTTGGAATTCACCTCACACAAGCTCAATGTGGATGCATATAATGAAGCTTTCTGAGTACTCTGCCTTTTTTTCAGATACAGTCATGGTGAAAAGAAAGAACAACCTCCTTCAATATTTTTATACATCAGGGCCTAAATAACAATTGTGTGGTCCTGACCAACTTCTAGAAACAAACAAAGACAACAAAATAACACATCAGTTTTCAAAATGTAGAAATTTTTTTCCAAAATGTAAACCAACATTCAGGAACCAGGTGAGAAAATAAGTACAGCCTATAATTCAGTAACATATAGAACCACCTATAGCAACAATATTTTGTAAATATTTTCTGTAGGAGTTCAGTCAAGAGTTTGGTGGCCTTCTTCTTTACAATATTGCTTCAGTTCATTGGTGTTTGAGGGCATTCATTTATGCACAGCTTTGGTAAGATCTTGCCACAGCATTTCAATGGGGTTGAGATTGGGACTTGTACTTGGCCATTCCAACACCTCAATTTTTTTCTTCTTTAGCCATTCAGATGCAATTTTGCAAGCCTAAGTCACGCTGCCATATTCTTCATGGAGAGTAGGGCTTTTTCCTAGACACCCTTACATGAAAGCCATACGTGTTGTGTCTATGTCTGATTGTGCTGCGATGAACATAAACATTTAATGTGTTTACAGATGTAGGTCTATAGGTCACAGGATGTAGCCATTGGTTATTTGTTTATATCTTGGAGCAATTAAATGGTCTGACATTGGACTGAATTTGCTGGGATGCCCACTTTTGGGAAGATTGGCAACTGTCTTGAAGGCAGTCTTGTAAATAGTCTTGTCTTGTAAACAGTCCTTCTCACTGTAGAATGGTGAATTTTAAATTGTTTGGAAATGGCCTTATTACCATTCCCAGATTGCTTCTATGAGGTCATGGCTGATGTCTTTTCTTAATGGCATGATGTAGACACACACTAACCACCAAAATTTCTTTTATAAGAAAACTAAGAAAACTTGCTTTTGTAGAGTTTGTCACACTTCTTGATGATTAAGTAATCTTGTGAATTTCATTAGTAACAGCTGGCTGCTAATTACTCTCCTAATAATTGTGGAAGTAGGAAGGGTGTACTTATTTTTTCCCATCAAGTTTCTGAATGTTGGCTTACTTTTTGGGGAAAAAATACTACATATTGGGGAAAAAAAAAAAAAAAAAAAATATATATATATATATATATATATATATATATATATATATATATATATATATATATATATATATATATATATGTATGTATGTGTGTGTGTGTGTGTATATAAATAAAATATATAAAAATATATAAAATTATACACAGTCAGGTCCATAAGTACTTGGACACAATTTTCATAATTTTGCTTCTGTAAATTTGAAATGAAGCAATCAAGATGGGATTGAAGTGTAGACTTTCAGATTTAATTCAAGGGGTTTAACAAAAATATTGCATTAACTGCTTAGGAGTTACAGCCATATATATATTTTTTTTTCCATTTTCACAGGCTCAAATGTAATTGGACCAACCAGCAATCATAATTATTAAGATTATTTTTAATACTTGGATGCAAGTCCTTTGTAGTCAGTGACTGCTTGAAGTCTGGAACCCATGGACATCATCAAATGCTGAGTTTCCTCCCTTGAGATGCTTTGCCAGGCCTTTACTGCAGCCGCCTTCAGTTGCTGCTTGTTTGTGGGTCTTTCTACCTTCACTTTTGTCTTCAGTAAGTGAAAAGCAGGCTCATTTGGGTTGAGGTCATCGGACATTTAAGAACATTTAATTTCTTTGCCATCAATTCATCCTGCTACTTCTATCAGCAGTCACATCATCAATAAACACCAGTGACCCAGTTCCACTGGCAGCCATACAGGCCCATGCCATAACAGTCTCCACATGTTTGACAGATGATGTGGTGTGCTTTGGAGCCCTTCCTTTCCTTCTCCATACTCCATACCTTCTCTTCACATCATTCTGGTACACGTTAATCTTGCAACAGAACTGGGCAGGCTTTTTTAAAGAGGTTTTGAGCAAAGTCCAATCTGGCCTTTCTGTTCTTGACTGTTGTCAGTGGTTTGCATCTTGAAGTAAACCGTCTGTATCTAAATTCATCAAGATGTTTCTTGATTGTAGACTATGACAATGATACACATACCTACTCCAGAGTGTTCTTGACCTGGCTAGATGTGGTGAAGGAGTTTTTCTTCATCAAGGAATGAATTCCGCATTCATCCACTTTATTTGTCTTCCATGGTCTTCCAGGCCTTTTGCTGTTGCTGAGCTGACCAGTGCATTCCTTCTTTTTAAGAATGCACCAAATTGTTGATTTGGCCAGTCCTAACATTTCTGCTATCTCTCTGATAGGTCTGTTTTGTTTTTTTCAGCCTATTCATGGCCTCCTTCACTTGCATTGACACCTTTTTGGACACATATTTAGAGTTACCATGAGCAGCTACCAAATGCAAATTCAGTCAATCGTCAATTGTTCATTTATTCTTGAGGCTGTGAAAATGGATGGACTCTGTAAAAAAAAAAATGGCTGTGATTGCTAAACAGTTACTAATTTAACAATACTTTTGTTAAATCCCTTAAATTAAAGTTCAATCACATTTTGATTGCTTCATTTCAAATCCACTGTGGTGGTGTACAGAGGCAAAATTATGTCACTGTTGGACTATTGTGTCACTGTCCAAGTACTTATGGACCTGTGTGTGTATATATATATATATAAAATACTGTCTGGTGCTGCTGTCATTTTTCATTCACAGTTTATAACAACTTTATTTTATTTTTATTTATTTATTTGTCTTTTTTTAATTATATAACTTAATTCAACTTCTGAACCAGATATCCTATGGAACTTTCTGGCAAGCTTTCTATCTAATGTGGGTAAGAAAGCTAACTATTTTTCAAAACAACATCTTTCACAAATCAAGAAATTGTTATTTACAGTTGACAACAATAACTATCTAATAATATTTCATCAAATTTACTTCAGTTTTTGGCTTTGTTACATTTCAGAAAGATTAGAAAAGTTCACCGGACACACTATTAGAATCTTCTATAAAGCTGGACGTATGCAAGAGTACTTCTGGGTTCCTTTAAGCAGCACATATGATCTTGCAGGAAGATTTTCTTTTAATAATAATGGAGAGCGATTATTTAAGAATAATAAACACACAATAAGTGTACAAGTTGATTTTTTTTTTTAATTAATAAATGAATCTTTTTGGAGAGCCAGCAGAGATATCCAGCTCTTTGCAGTGCACACGGTCTACTTGAACTATACAGAGCAACGGCTGTATGAATAAAAGCATTTTGTTGTTTGTACAGTGCTATAGAAGAAATATGGTTTTATTTTGGAGCTCAGTAAGGCAGTGTTTAAGTCATGCTACTGGAGCAAACCACTCACAAAAAACTAATAGTGCATCATACAATGTTATGGACCTTGATTGTTATTCCATTTGCAGGATTGCCAGGTTCATGTATAATGTCCTTGTATTGCAGATATACTGCAAATCAGAAAAGTACACCACTGTTATCTTGTTTCTCATGAAAAGACAGAGAAAAAGAAGAAAACTGCATCTAAGATTTTATTTGTCCAAACATTTTGGGCTAGTCTTTTTCTGCAGTTTTTGAGTTGTAGTTAAGGTGGATATTTTTGTTACAACCTGGATGCTTGCATGAATTGTTTTTCTTCATCCTGCGAAATCCTGATTCACTAAGTTTGTCTGTATCTGTATTCATATGCTTTATTGCATTATGTGTGCAATTATGTTTCATGTGCAATTCATCCTTGGTTACACCTCTAATACATTACATACATACATACATACATACATACATACATATATACAGTGGGGTCCAAAAGTCCCAAAAAATTTTTTATGTATTGGAAATGAACAAAAGGTTTTAGAATTTTGAAATATTTAAAAACAAGGAAAATAAATGTTCAATATATTTTGCACTATTTTTAGGTTTTTAAATGTAAGCAAATTTGTGATATTTTAACTGTTTTGTGCAAAAAGTCAGATTTTCCTCATGCCTAATCTCTTTTTCACCTATTAAAGTATATGTTCAGATGAAACTCTGAAATTTGTGTTAATTCTACTTTTCACTCAAGTTGTTGCCAATAATATTATTTGTAATGAAAATTGATGTATTAAATGAATGAAACATTTTAACCAGTGGTGTCAGACTTTTGGACCCCACTATATATATATATATATATATATATATATATATATATATATATATATATATATATATGTGTGTATATATATATATATATATATATATATATATATATATATATGTGTGTGTATATATATATATATATATATATATATATATATATATATATATGTGTATATATATATATATATATAATATGTGTGTATATATCCTTCCATTTCCACAGCTTGAAAAAAATGTTACCAGTTTTGTAATAAATAAACAAATTAATAAATCTATTCCATCTCAGGGGGATTTTGTCTCTTTGCATTATTTATTATGTGAAAATGTGTACTTTTTTGGTGTATGCTCAGTAAAATGTGGAGGCCTGTACAATGTCCAATTTACATTCATTCATTAATTTATCTTCCAAGCAAACATGCACACATTGGACCAATGAAGACCCATTGTGGGTGGCCCATATTGGGTCATTTGGGATTTGAACATCAGCATGACATTGTCTCAGTGGCATTGGCTCACAATGGGCCAATGTGTTTGCCTACATCAGGCCCTCACTGGCACAGTGTGGGCTGCCCACCATGGACCGTTGTGTTTTCCCACATTGGCCCTGACTGGTTGGATTTGCACAATGGAGCGATATTAACCATTAACCACAATATTGGCCATTGGACATTGGCTTGATGTCAGCAGCCCACATAGCCATTGTTCCAGTGTTGGCAAAATTGAACAGAGAGCATTGTTCTAGGAAGACCATATTTGGCTGTCCAATTGGCTGACCATGCCATTTAGCAGTTGGCTGACATTCCGCATTTCACTATGTTGTTAAAAATAATCCTGATAAACAATTTGAGAATATTTTTTATTGAACCAGACTAATAACATATAAAAATATAAAATATTATTTACATAATATAACATTATAATAAATTATTTTTTTATATTTATCACATAAATATTTGAGAAATAACTAACAAATATTTTTATAAAATACATATGTACAGTTTAAAAGCAGTTAAACAGATATTTCTAAATAGAAGTTTATGAAATATGTATCTGTTATAAACAAATTTTTTAAATGTGTATTTTTTTTATTCTTCTGAAGAGAGCGCATGAGTGGCCACACGAATCCACACGAATGGTCATCTGTGTTGCGGAGATATACATTCGGGTCCATAAGCATTTGGACGCTGAGACAGTTTTTGAAATTTTGCCTCTGTACACCTTGGGCACAATGGATTTGAAATTAAGCAATCAAGATGTGTAAGAAGAAAGTGTAGACATTCCGTTTCAATTCAAGGGATTCAACAAAAAAAATTGCAATAACCCTCTAGGAATTACAGCCATTTTTTACATAATCCCTCAATTTTTACAGGCTCAAAAGTAATTCGACAATTGACAGATAAGCAGTTTCATGGCCAGGTGTGGCCTGTTAACTCATTATTCCATGACAAATTAAGGAGATAAAAGGTATGGAGTACCTAGCACTTTAATATAATCTTAATCAGAACACTTGAATCTTTAAGGAAGGTAGTGTTTTGAATGAAAATATATTTATGGACACTGTCACCATATTTTGTATTAGGCAAATAGAGAAGAACAAAGGACTTCTGATAATTTAGCTATAATGCCTAATATATTTAGATAGCATATATGTGAGACAGTCTTCAAAAATCCATTGCAAGGTGCTTGAGCTGAATTCTAGAAAATGGTAAAAATCAAAATTGAGTTTTTCTGCCAATAATATACTCAGACATATCTACTTTAAGTAATGAATATACTGTATATTTTGGAAATGATTTTAGGTTATTTTCCAACCTGGCCTTGGCATTTTCCTGCAAAGATCACATCAGTTAAGGAGCCAGTATAACAAACACAGCAGTAAACATAGTAAACACGTTGATAGCTCAGTGTGATTTCCTCATATTTTGATTAAGTTTTTCAATAGTTATATCCCATAGCAAAATAGAATTAAACCAGTTTGTAATCAGATAAATGCTGTCAACATGTCTGTGATGCTCCTGCACTACCCCATCATCAGAAAAAACAGAGAACAGTACTTACACACTCTGTATTTGTCCAGTAGATTACATGTAAATATATATAAATAAATGTATAAATGTAGAGCTAGGCTGGACAGTGGAATTGGAATGAAATCTTTAAATGTGATTTTCTCACTTTTCACTTTTGGGGGCAACCATTGTTGATTTGGCCACTCTTAAAGTTTTTTCTATCTCTCTGATAGGTCTCTTTTGTTTTTTTTTTCAGCCTAATGATGGCCTCCTTCACTTGCATTGAGATTTGCTTGGACTTCATATTGGTAGCTCCAGGCGAACAGCTGCCAAATGCCAACTCAATACAATGATAGCAACTCCAGACCTTTTATCTGCTTCATTTGCCTTGAAGTAACGAGGGAATGGACCACACCTGGTCAATTAACTTCTTGTCAGTCAATTGTCCAAATACCTTTGAGCCCCTGAAAATGGAAGTACTTTGCTTAAAATGGCTGTAATTCCTAAATGGTAAATGGCATATTTTTGTGGAACCTCTTAAAATAAAGTTGAAAGTCTACACTTCGATCACATCTTGATAGTCTATATCTATACTATCAACAGTCTTAATGACTTGACCCCCATAAGCCATGAGGTAAATGCCGAAGGACCAATCTATCTGAGCAGTTGGGTCAATGTGATGCATATGAGTGAGTGGTAACACAATTCATTAGCATCTGGAGAATTTTTTATTTTTTTGGCACAGGCATTGCAGCGTATGTTAAAAGCAGGTCATTTGTCTCTGTCATTGGTGTGGTGCCCACTGCAATTAAAACTTTGCGGGAACTGGAACTTTTCTCTACACAAGTGCTTTATTTTTTTCTGATTTCTTGTGCGGGGTGCTCTTAGACTTAGTCAGAGCTCTGAAGTCGCAGCACCCTGCTTACAGCTTTAGTGTATACACAAATATGACTGAATATATTCACCTGGTTTATGGTTAGCTGTGTTAAATGTGTACCTATTTTTGGCTGGAAAACATCTTGTCAAATTTCTTTATTAAGACATCAGGGTCTTCTTTGTCTTCATCCTAAGCAAACGTGAAAATGTCAATTTTTTTTAGAGCACTGGAGCCCATGAGGTTTTGTAATGTGTAGGCTTGAACGTTTTTCGAGCTGGCCAATAAGAGACGATGTAGACACCTTATTAGTGGAAAAGAGTACTGCTTTTTACTAGCTCATGAACCTTCTTCTTAAAGCCTGGTGTGTGTTTCCCTGTTATTTGTCCAACCTGCTACCGACACCTGCAACCCTGTAAGTAAAACACAGCATTCTACACTGGGTACGTGCAAAATAGTATTGGGACCGCTGTTGACATACCACTAGAAAATAAAGGGTGTGAAAGTGCAATTCTTTCTGTCAGCAGTAAAATCTTTAGAACCAAGGCTCTGCAGCAGGAGAGGTTCCTAATCTGTACCAAAATCACTAAAATCTTATTGATTCCTAGGTAATTTGCAAAGGTCTCTCAATACTAAAGCTAAACTAAAATGTAAACCAGACATGAGAATGAGATGTCTGTTTAGATTAAGCTTAAAATAAGCAACTCTCCATCCAGTTCACACACTGTGCTCATACCACAGTGTAAATAGAAGTCAGTTCATTTAGAATTTGCATGGCTTTAACTTTAAGAGAAAGGAAAGGAAAGAGTTAAAGGTTAAACTTATCTTCACACAAGTTACTGCAATTTGTTGTAAATTAAATTATGCATTAATAGTGCCTATATAGTAGTGTTCTGTATTTTTATTGTTCCTGAATACCTTAGCTGTAAAACATATCTGATATTGCTATAGATACACAGGAGCATACTGCACCGTTATACTAAAGCCATGAACAGTAAAATTGACAGTAAGTTACTTGCAGTTTTAGTTGGCAGTAAAGTTCTATAAATTTACAGTACTGCTCTGTAAAATATTTACTCCACTTAGACCTCAGCAGTACATCATTTGTAATATTGTAAAAATTATAGCAAAAATCACAGTAAAATATTTCCTATATTTGCTGTAAAATTTAAGTAAGTTACAGTGTGCTTTAAATTGTTCTATCTTGAATTTATTCTCTACAGGTAAGTTAGGATTCTCACTTTTGTGTACTATCTACTTGATTCAGTTGGATCTACATTCTTGCCACTAGAATTGTTGTACTGTATATTATTGTTGATTCTGTTGAGCCTTGGAAGTGTCTGTTGGTCTATGATAATTAGTTCTGTCAGGTGGCTAATCAAGAGTAGTTTCATTCTCCCTTAAGGTATGAATTGTGGGCAGGGCTTACTAAGAAATATTGAAGGTTATCCGCTGTCAGAAGCATATTTTGCAATGGTTAGATGCATAAATTTAGATAGAAAGTGCCAAGTTTAGTAATGTTCATTACTTCTTGTTGAGTTAAGTGTTCCCGGTTCCATATAATAATTACAGATAATTAGGGAGAAAAAGCTAGCACCCTGGTATAGCGATCACACAAGAACTTTAAAACAGACCACTCGAAAACTAGAACGTAAATGGTATCAAATTAAATTGGTAGTATTTCAAATAGCATGGAAGGAGAGCCTTTCGACCTATAGGAAGATAACAGAAATAATCCTAGATTCTTATTTAATACTGTAGCAAAATTAACTAAGAATAAGACAACAATAGAAACACGCACACAATCTTTATATAGCAGTGATTACTTCATGAATTTTTTCGATGGTAAAATTGAAAATATCAGGCAAAAAATTCAGACTATTAATTTAAAACCGGACAGTTTTATAACTAACCCTGTAGATGATAATATAATAATATCAGATCAACAATTACAATGTTTTACTCCCCTTGAAGAGACTGAACTAATTTCACTAATTTCCTCATCAAAATCATCAACCTGTATACTAGATCCTTTACCTACTTGTTTCCTTGACCAGATAATTCCTGAAACAATCAAACCTCTTTTAAAGATAATCAGTTCTTCCCTTAGCATTGGCTATGTACCTAAATCTTTTAAATTAGCAGTTATCAAGCCCTTGATTAAAAAACCTGACCTTGACCTCTGTCAGCTGTCTAACTATAGACCAATATCAAACCTCCCCTTTATCTCCAAGGTCCTAGAAAAGGTTGTGGCACAGCAGCTATGCTCATACCTACATAGGAATAACATTCATGAAATGTATCAGTGAGGATTTAGGCCTCATCATAGCACAGAGACAGCACTGGTTAAAGTGGTAAATGACTTACTACTGGCCTCTGATCAGGGCTGTGTCTCCTTGCTCCTCAGTATCGACAGTAATAGCTTCCTTGGAGTTGTAGAATTTTGGGGAAGTAATTCACTGTCGACGGAGAGAGTGGATGGAGACTGGACAGCCGAGCAAAGAGATGAGCCGGACGATGCCAATGAAGACAGCCTTGGGGTTCTTCCAGTTCAATGATTTGCTTGGCCATAAGGTTTTTAAGCAGTTTGGCTAAACCAGCCCAACTAGGGGTTTCAGCCAACCAAAGATCAGCTTAAAGGCAATTGGTGACTAGTTTGCCTGGCCCTCCAGCTAATTAGCATGCGACCCTTTAGGTCACATACCTCTCGATTTCCCATTATAATTTGGTCTTATTTGTCCTTGATGCTTATAATAAACTTGTGGTATGAGGTATTTAAATTTGCAAATCAACCTGGATGTGTGAATTACAGCCTTTTATTGTAGCTTCACACATCCCTGTGGCTATTAGCATCCATCATCATTTACAGCTTGTCATTTAATCCTAGACATGCTGGAGCCATCTCTGGTCTGTTCTTCATAAAGGAATGTCTTTGTTTGTCCTGTGTGTGGTTTGAGTCGAGAGTCAATTTTTTGGTTTGATGATCCCTGAATTCCTACAGAGTCATTGTCCTTTCAGGAGATGTAAGATAACCTGATGCATTTGTTAAAGCTGGGTTCTTTGGAATGTGTGACTGGTGGTGAGAACCTTTAATTGTGTTCCTGGGGGAAAGAACAAAAGGGTCTCAGTCCAGAAGGCCAGTCTGTGTTGATTCTTTCTTTAGGCCTCCCTGGGTGAGTCACCCCCCTTTTGGCCTTAGGTTATCAGATTTATGGCTGAGGGCCCTTGGATGTTATCCTGTGAATCGGGTCAATGGCCTAAATCAATAGGTTTGACAGGGTTCCTCTTGGCTGAGATGGGCCATCCTCTGGTCAGGGATGTTCTAATGTTTGCTCTGTTTTTCACAGGATAGCTGAAATTAGGCAGGTGGTAATAAACATGGCTCTTCAGTGTCTGTGAGTGAGGAATCATTGTTTTACAGTTTTCTTGCTGCCTATTTACTTAAAATCCTACATATGTTTTACTTTTCTCATGTGGAAGAGCTTCCTGTGTGTGCCAGGGACATAGCACAAGCAACACAGAAAGATTTAGCACTATGCAATGTGTGGGATTACACTGTGAATGGCTGGCCCAACTATGTTTCTGAGGAGAGATTGAAACCCTTACTTTGCATGCAGACATGAGCTGACTGAGGATCAAGGCTGTGTTCACTGGGGAATGCAGGTCATAATTCTGCCCCAGTACAGATCGAGACTACTGGATGGTTACATCATGAGCATCCAGGGATCTGCCATTTGAAGGCTCTTGCTCGCAGCTACCTGTGGTGGCCAGGATGCATTGAGAAGAAAGTGTGGAGCTGTCACTGCTGTCAGGCAGTACAAAAGTTGCCAGCCGTGGCACCCCTTCATCCGTGGAGATGGCCTGAGCACCCAGGGAAGAGAATCCACATTGATTTTGCGGAAAAAGACAAACAGTTTTTCCTAGTAGTGATTGACAGGCATTAAAAATGGCTAGAGGTTGTTCCAATGTCATCTATTACGTCCTCACTTACCATTGAAGCACTCTGAGGGCTATTTGCAGCCTATGGGTTACCTGAGGAGGTGGTCTCTGATAATAGCTCACAGCTCGTATCAGCTGAGTTCACAGATTTCAATCAAAAAAAGCTTTAGTTGTGCTATCTGTTTTATCTCTGTACCAATGTTATTCTGGAGAGGTGTGAATTGTTTGCCCAGCATGGGGCTCACACCCTTCCCATTTCCCATCGCCCTGCTCACCAGCATCTAAACATAGAGTCACGATACTCTACAGACAGAAACCAAACAGTGTCTTGACTAATCTTATAACAGACCTGCAGCGATAAAATAATTTATTTGTTTATACTGATTGAAATGTCCGATAAGTCAATTTCCATTCTGCCGGTGGAATGGAATGCCAGTGTACTGAAAGAACAGGTTAAAAGAATGCTGATTTTAACCAAACAATTTGCAAGTTCAAAATACTCAACACAGTAAAACTATAAGAGAAATAACAGTAAACACTATCTTTCCTGCAGTGCATTTTAGGCTGTCTTCATGCATTTGTGCAATTTCCATGAGCCATCCATGAATATGTTTCCTGATGCATTTCATTTCACTTCATAACTCGCTGAGGCCTGGCCATATAACAAAGCTGAAAGAAGCTGTTTTACCAGTAAAAATGAAAGTAAAATGGAAAAATGGAAAAATATGAAGAACAAAAACATGTGCAATGCTACTCGGTAACTGTGGAGGGTGGAGCCGGGAAAGTGAGTGTTAATGACCTGCACCAGTGGCAGCAAAGATAAAAGGGGCAGAGACAAGAGTGACTAGAGAGAGCTGAGCAGAACAGAAATGTGTGTGTGTGTGTGTGTGCACGTGCATATTCATAGATATTCATAGATATAAAATCACTGAAAAGTGAAGGAAAATATAAAAAAATAATAAAGAGCCCTATTTTGAGTTCTCCCAAGACAAACCTTTCAAACTCAAAAGAGTGTCATAGTAACATTGGTTGATTTTACACCACTGAGAGATGTGAGCCATTCTATCATTGTGCTCTCAGAGGAGAGAAAAGTCGGTGTCCTTTTTGCAGCCACATCACATGTGATGATCAGCCTAAGAGGGAGAAAGTTCCTCCCTTTCACGATCCATCAAGGCATTAGACCAGCAGAGAGGCTGGACAAAGGCTGGTGAAGTCCTTTTGATAGTTCACGGAGGTGAGGTATAGTCATGTTACATTCTTCTAGTTACTGTAAAACAGCTTTAATAAAAGAGTGCTTTTTTGTCTGGATGCATGGTACCTACAGTGTCAACTTGTTCTGGGGTTTGATTGATGAGCATGCATGTCAATGCATGACAAGTTGCCCTGTCAATCCAGGTTGCTGGTTGCCCTGTCGCATCATCATCAGTTGTTAAAGGGCCCCTCTGGTTTTGGTTGGGTAGACCTAGGCACCTTAATAGCTTTTCCCACATTATTAGTCATATGATATATTAGTCACATTTTCACAAAAAGAATCAGCAGCAGTTGAAACATCCCCCCTTTTGAAACATTGTCCATTTCTTTTGTTTTTGCTATACACTGAAGACATTTTGGGTTTGATATGATACAATAGATCAGAATTTTAGCTTTCATTTTCAGATGTGTTAAACAACTTAGAATGTCACCTTTTCTTTGAACTCAGCTATTTTTCAAATGATCAAAAATATTGGAATATGTGACTGACAGGTGTTTCTTGTTGCCCAGATATGCCCTGTTAGATTGGTTGTTTAAACATTAATAGCTTTGAATGTCTACTCTTGGTTTGAGCCCTGGGTTTTCCCTGTGCATTTGTTGTTAAAAAGGACAAATCAACAGATACCAAAGAGCTGTCTACTGGAGAAAAGCAAGACATTTTGAAGCTGAGAAAAGAGGCAAAATCAATCAGAGCCATTGCACGAGAACTGGGCATAGCCAATACAACAATTTAGAATGTCTTAAAAAGAAAGAAGTGATGACAGATACATTGTGAGAGCTGTGAAGAAAAACTCCCAGAACAACAATTCAATTCAATTCAATTTTATTTGTATAGCACTTTTAGCAATGGAGATTGTCACAAAGCAGATTTACAGAAATAAATGGATTCACAAAAAAATATATTGTAAATATGTTAATTTATCCCTAACGATCAAGCCAGAGGAGACGGTGACAAGGAAATCTCCCTGAGACAATATGAGGAAGAAACCTTGAGAGGAAACAGGCTTAAAATGGAACCCATCCTCATCTGCGTGCAACCGATAGTGCAATTATAAATAAATCCCTTCTATTATTGTGTACTATATGGACAAATAGTGCAATTGTGCAACCAATAAATTCATCACAGTTTTTGAAAGAAGTCCGGCTGGTTAAAATCTATCCACTGTCCACTGATGGAGTCCTGAGTATGAAGCTGCTCGTGGCAACTGCAGCCCCAAAGCCACTACAGCAATCGCAGTCCCAAGCCATTACAGTACAGCTCCCCATATGTGATCCCCAAGCCATCTCCACAGCCCCCAGGTGGCAATATCCCCAGCAATCCAAATGGTTCTTCAGGCCGTCCATATGGGGCCACCCCCAGCAGCAGCGAGCAAACTCAACCGATGAGAACTCCAACCAGAAGTAGGGCATCAGGATGTGTCAGGCAGGTCCGGGGAGCAGAAGGGGTCAGGATCACTGGCATCTCAGACGTAGCATGTGTAGCTCGACAGAGAGTGAGGGAGAGAGAGAGAAGGAGAGAGAGGGAGAGACTGTTAGGTAAGCTTTTGTCCTCTAATGGTTAAGGACAATGTACTTTGTGTGCAGAGAGCAAGCAGGGACTTTGGCAAGACTAGCTATGACAGCATAACTAAAAGGGAGAGCCAGAAGCTAACACAGACATGAGGGCACCCTGGGACATAAGTCAGCCAGCCACTCCACCGTTGACAATCCTGAGTGAACGTGTGAGAGTGGGGGGGGGCTTGACTATACAAATATGTTTTCAGCCCAGACTTAAACACTGAGACTGTGTCTGAGCCCCAAACACTAAGTGGAAGGCTGTTCCATAACTGTGGGGCTTTATAAGAGAAACAAATACCAACAAATAGCCTGCACCTTTTGATCCAAGTAGGCATGGCAGATCATAAAAGACCAAAAGTTCACTCAGGTACTGTGGCACGAGACCATTTAGTGCTTTGTAGGTCAATAGTAGTATTTTATAATCAATACGAAATTTGATTGGGAGCCAATGGAGTGTGGATAAGATAGGGGTGATGTGGTCATATCTTCTAATTCTAGTAAGGACTTTTGCTGCTGCATTCTGGACTAACTGGAGCTTGTTTAAGCATCTCCTGGAACATCCAGACAGTAAGGCATTACAATAATCCAACCTAGAGGTAACAAAAGCATGAACTAATTTTTCTGCATCATGTAGTGACAATATATTTCTTATTTTAGCAATACTTCTGAGATGAAAGAAAGCGATCCTAGTTATATTATCTACATGAGCTTCAAAAGAAAGACTAGAGTCGATAATCACACCAAGGTCTTTTACTGCTGCACATGATGAAACAGAAAGGTCATCCAGAGTTATTATGTAATCAGAAAGCTTACTTCTAGCTGCATGTGGTCCTAGTACAAGTACTTCTGTCTTGTCAGAATTAAGTAAGAGAAAGTTAATAAGCATCCAGTTTCTAATGTCTTTTACACATTCCTCAACTTTATTAAGCTGGTGTCTGTCATCTGGCTTTGCTGAAACATACAACTGTGTGTCATCAGCGTAACAGTGTAAGCTAATACCATGTTTACGAATAATTTTGCCCAGAGGTAGCATATATAAAGAAAAGAACTGTGGGCCTAAAACAGAGCTTTGTGGGACACCAAACTTTACCTTAGTATGAGAAGAGAAGTCACCATTTACGTTTACAAACTGATAACGATCAGTCAAATAAGACCTGAGCCAGGAAAGGGCCGTTCCCTTAATGCCTACTACATTTTCCAGTCTATCGAGCACAATAGCATGATCAATGGTATCAAAAGCTGCACTAAGGTCAAGCAACACAGTCCTGATCAGAGGCCAGTAGTAGATCATTTACCACTTTAACCAGTGCTATGATGAGGCCTAAATCCTGACTGATACATTTCATGAATGTTATTCCTATGTAGGTATGAGCATAGCTGCTGTGCTACAACCTTTTCTAGGATCTTGGAGATAAAGGGGAGGTTTGATGTTGGCCTATAGTTGGACAACTGACAGGGGTTGAGGTTACGTTTTTTTAATCAGGGATTTGATAACTGCTAGTTTAAACGATTTATGTGCATAGCCATTGCTAAGGGAAGAATTGTTTATTTTTAGAAGAGGTTTGATTGCTACTGGAATTATCTGTTTGAGGAAAGATGTTGGTAAGGGATCTAGTATACAGGTTGATGATTTTGATGAGGAAATTAGTGAAATTAGTTCAGGCTCTCGGAGGGGAGTAAAACATTCAAAACATTCTACAGGGTTAGTTATAAAACTGTCTGGTTTTAAATTAATAGTCTGATTTTTTTTTGCCTGATATTTTCTATTTTACCATTGAAAGATTTGATGAAGTCATAACTGCTATATAATGATTGTGTGCATGTTTCTTTTGTGGTCTTATTCCTAGTCAATTTTGCTACAGTATTAAATAAGAATCTAGGATTATTTTTATCTTTAGGGTGGAGAGATACATTGATCTAGTAGCACTAAGAGCTTTTCTATAGCTCAGAAGGCTCTCCTTCCATGCTGTTTGAAATACTACCAATTTAGTTTGACGCCATTTATGTTCTAATTTTCGAGTGGTCTGTTTTAAGGTGCGTGTGTGATCCTTATACCAGGCTGCTAGCTTTTTCTCTCTAATTATTTTTCTTTTAAGTGGCGCTACCTTATCTAGCATGTAGCGGAATGTTGATTCTAAGCGTTCATTTGCCTGGTCAAGTTCTTCGGGATCAGTCAATCCAATCATGGTTGGTAACTCTGTGAGATTTCTGATAAAACTCTGTGCAGTTGCTGATGTGAATGTATTTTTGATGCGGAAGCATGGCAAGGTGCATATATTATGATTAAGACACATTTTAAAGGAGATGAGGTAATGATCTGAGATAGCTTCAGACTGTGGAAATGTGACTATATTTTCTATATTTAATCCAAATTTTGGTATTAAATCATGATTGTGACCACCACTATAAGTGGGTCCTATTATGTTCTGATTAACCCCTACAGAATCTAGAATGGACACAACCGCTGTTCTCAGAGGGTCTTCTGGATTATCAAAATGAATATTAAAGTCTCCAACAATTAATGTTTTGTCTAAAGAAACAACCAGGTTAGAGATTAAATCCTCAAATTCACAAAGGAATTCTGAATATGGCCCTGGGGGTCTGTAATAATAATTACTGGAATCACCTGGGTTGACTTATTTTTTTGTGGCTACGTATGTTATGTTAGTATAAAGAATGTCAAATGCATTGAATTTATTAATCGATTTATATGTGACACCTAGATCATTATAAATAACTGCAACACCTCCTCCTCTGGCAGTTAGACGGGGCTGATGTATATAACTGTATCCGGGCAGACTAGCTTCATTTAATGCTACATACTCATTTGGTTTAATCCACATTTCTGTTAAACACATTAACTTAAACTCCTGATCAGTAATAGTTTCATTATCAATAAGCTCTCTAGATGTTCAGAGATCTAATGTTTCGCAATCCTAGCTTCAGCTGGCTGTGCATCCGGTATGATTTAATTTTATGTTATGGCGACAATCCAGAGCCAAGACCAGGGAGCAGACAAGCAGGCTAAACTGATCGTCTGCTAGCTGCACAGAGTTGTTACTCAGGTTCCAACATATTGGGACTGTGTCTTTTCCCTGAGCTAAACTTTCCAAGTATTTCTACATTTTTGTTTAGCTCAGGGAACAGACACAGTCCCAATATGTTGGAACCTGAGTGAATATGTTTGATTAAATAGCCCATAATGTGAATATGTTTGATTAAATAGCCTATCTCTATTTACGCAGCCTACGCAGATGTGCGTCCCATCAATTACACCAACAACACCGGGGAATCCCGCTATGTCCATGAATGCCCTTTTGTGAGCCTGCAGAGTGTGAACGTCCAGTGGAAATGAAATGAACTGTGTCACTATATGAGAATGTGAAAGCGCTTCAATAGTTTGTGCAATCACTCTGCTGATGGAAGGTTGTGACAGACACAAGTCGATCTTGTACTGACAATGGGAGAGTCGAACCACTCCATAAAGTCTTTTCCAGCACATCCCAAAGACAGCATATCCCAAATGGGGTTAAGGTCAGGACTCTGTGGTGGCCAATTCATGTGTCAAAATGATTCCTCATGCTTCCTGAACCATTCTTTCACAATCTGAGCCCTGATTTTATGCCCATGCCATCAGGGAAGAAAAAATCCATTGATGTGATAACCTGGTCATTCAGTACATTTAGGTAGTCAGCTGACTTCATTTTATTGCCCCATAACGTTGCTGAGCCTAGACCTGTCCAACTGAAGCAACCCCAGATCATAACGCTGCCTCCAGAGGCTTGTACAGTGGCCACTATGCATAATAGATGCATCGCTTCATGTGCTTCCCTTCTAACCCTGAAACACCCATCACTAAGGAATAGGGTAAATCTGGACCTATCAAACCACATGACCTTTTTCCATTGCTCCACAGTCCAGTCTTTATGCTCCCTAGCAATTTGAAGCCTTTTCTCCTGCTTAGTCTCACTAACAAGTGTTTTTATTTATGGCCACCCACTGTTTAGTACCAATCCTGTGAGTTCTCATCACATTGTGAGTGTGGAAATGCTCTTAATTTCACTATTAAACTTAGCCGTGAGTTCTACTTTCAATTTTTTACGATTTGATTTCACCAAGCATTTAAATGATCTCTGATCATGGTCAGTCAGGATCTTTTTCCAACCAAATTTTTTCCATGAAGTTGGTGGTTCACCACTATCCTTCCAGGTGTTAATAATGCATCAGACAGTTCTTAACCCAATTCCAGTTATTTCAGCAATCTCCTTAGTTGTTTTCTTTGCTTGATGCAGGCCACTAATTTGACCCTTCTGAAACACAGTAACATCTTTTCCATGAGCATGGGATATGTCTTCCAACAAGGTTGTAAAGAAATGAGAAGCTACTAACTGCATCAGTTAGGGTTAAAAGAATTTTTATCCGCTGAAACACATTAATCACTATAGTAATTATCCAATCAACAGCTCTTAAGTATTTGCTGATTTAAATCCAAATGGTGACCTTTTTTTGGCCTTTTTTTTGACTTGTTGCTGTTGCTGTAAAAATAAAATCCAAGTGATCCCACCTGTGCCTCGGTTAACTCGTAAGGGTTAAGAGTAATGTAGGGGGTGTAACAAACAAATCCAAGGTCTAGTCCTAGGTGTTGTCCTGTTTGAGGGCCCGAATAGGGGAAGAAGTTCCTCCTCATTTTCTCTGTGCTTGCTTTCAGGTAGTGGAAGCGCTTTCCTGACTACAACAGAAAGAAGAGTCCATTGTTTGGATGGCTGAGGTCCTTTACTATCTTCCTGGCCTTGGTCCACCACTGCTTGCTGTAGATAGACTGCAGGTCAGGGAGCTCAGTGTGGATGGTGCACTCAGCTGAACCTGAGTACCTCAGCACCACCCTCTGGAGAGCCCACCTACCCTGCTTGGTGCTGTTCTCAAAACAGGCTGTGATGCTTCCTGTCAGGAGGCTCTCAGAGGTGCAGATATAAAAGTTCCTTAGCAACCTAGAGGGCAGTTTAAAGTTCCTTAAGCATCTAAGGTGGTAAAGATGCTGACAGGCCTTCTTCAGCAGGGTGATTTTGTGACAGGACCATGACAGGTCCTGCATGATGTGAACACAATGTACCGGAAATTGTCCACTCTCTCCACTGGAGCCCCATTGAATTTAAGGGAGTGATAGCTCCTCTTCTGCTTCATGCTGAAGTCCACCATCAACTCCTGTGTCTTGCTGATGTTCAGGAGGAGGTTGTTCTGCTGGCACCAGTTCTCCAGGTTTTTAATATCCAAGTAACCATTATCAGAGATAAGGCCCACCACAACAGTGTTGTCAGCAAACTTGACAATGGTGGTAGAGTTGGAAGTGGCCACACAGACATAATTGTACAATGAGTACAGCAGGGGGCTCAGGACACTATCCTCCAGTGCTGAGGGTGAGGGAGGGTGAGGTGGCCTAATGTGTGGAGTTTTGCTCTCAGGTCGAGAACATCCTAAATTTCCCTTTTGCCGTTAGAAGGTCCCTCCATCTGTAAACACTGGTGCGAATTGATTTAATCCCCAATAATTCGTACAGTTCATGAAGTGTCTGTGACATGACCGTAGTGCCCAGTCAGTCAGGATCTCTTTCAGGATCCCGACTCAGGAGATAACACGAGTGCCTCAGCAACACTGCATGCTGAGATGTGGCGCAGAGGCACAGCTTCCAGATATCATGTTGCATAATCCACCAGGACTAACACAAAGCGATATGTCCACTTTTCTGATGGCCCTACGAGGTACATGCCAATTCTTTCAAAGGGGACCTCGATTAATGGTAATGGGCACAATGGCGCTTTTGGGGTGGCCGGCGGATTCATCAGCTGACATTCGCAACATGACACATACCACCTGCGAACATTGCTGTGAATGCCTGGCCAAGGAAGGAATGAGGAAGATGGTGACATGGTCCGATTTCCCAAACAGTGGATGAGACTGTGCATTGTAGCCATCTTTGAAAAGAAGTGTAGCAATGGTCCAGGATCCTTTTGTTCCTTGTGGGGTAAGTGATGTATTGGTAAAAGTTTGGCACTGCACGTGTGACGTTGGCACTGTTAAAGTCCCCTGATACAATGACCACAGCATTCTGGTGATGAGTCTGGTGCTGAGTGAGAGCCAGATGACCAGAAGAGTCAATGTGGAGCACTCTTGAGGAGGGAGGTGAGAGGGGCTACTACTGTGCTGAAGTTCCTGATGAACGTAATATTGTGCTGCCAAAACAGCTCTGACCCATTGAGGCATGGACTCCACAAGACCTCTGAAGCTGTGCTGTGGTATCTGGCACCAAGACATTAACAACAGATCCTTTAAGTCCTGTAAGTTGTGAGGTGGAGCCTCCATGGAACAGATTTGTTTGTCCAGCACAACCCACAGATGCTCTATCAGATTGAGATCTGGGGAATTTGGAGGCTAAGTCAACACCTTGAACTCTTTGTCATATTCCTCAAACCATTCCTGAGCAATTTTTGCAGTGTGGCAGGGCACACTAGCCTGCTAAAATGGGCCACTACCATTAGGGAATACTGTCGCCATGAAGGGGTGTACTTGGTCTCCAACATTGTTTATGTAGCTGGTATGTGTCAAAGTAACATCCACATGAATGCCAGGACCCAAGGTTTCCCATCAAAACATTGCCCAGAGCATCATGCTGCCTCTGCCAGCTTGCCTTCTTCCCATAGTGCATCCTGGTGCCATCTCTTTCCCAGGTAAGTCCAGTTCTGATGCTCATGTGCCCATTGTAGGTACTTTCAGTGGTGGACAGGTGTCAGCACGGGCACGCTGACTCTGCACTGTGTGTTCTGACATCTTTCTGTCATAGCCAGAATTAACTTTTTCAGCAATTTGTGCTACAGTAGCTCTTCTGTGGAATTGGACCATACAGGCTAGCTCTCATTCCCCACACCCATCAATGAGCCTTGGATGCCCATGACCCTGTCGCCAGTTTACTGGTTGTCTTTCCTTGGACCAATTTTGATAGGTACTGACCACTTCATACTAGGAACCTCCCCCAAGACCTGCCGTTTTGGAGATGCTCTGACCCAGTCGTCTAGCCATCACTATCTGGCCCTTGTCTGGTTGTTGGTACATCAGCGATTTCTTTCTTTTTCAGAACATTCCAAATTCTTATACTGGCTCTGCCCAATGCTTGTTCTGATCAATTTTTCCCTCTTTTCACAGTGTCAAAATGGCTTACTTTTCTCCCATAGACAGCTCGCTGGTCTTCATCTTGGTTTATTCATTTTAACAATAAATGCAGTCTTCACACACAAAACCCAGGACTCAACCTAAGAGTAGATATTCAGAGCTATTAATTGTTTAAAGAATCAGTCTAACCAGGCACACACGGACAACAAGAAACACCTGTCAGTCACATGTTCCAATATTTATATCACTTGAAAAATGGGTGGGTTGAAACAAAAAGTGCCATGTTCTAAGCTGTTTAACACATCTAGATGTAAATAACGGGAAATGAAAGCTGAAATTCTGATCTATCGTCTCTTATTCATCTTTTGACCTCAAACTCAAATGTTTTCAGTTTATAGCAAAAAAAAAAAATGCCACTGAGATCTCACAGGGCAGGTAGTTAGCCGATGGCCTGTGGCACTGCAGGAGAGACATAACCCATACAGCATGTGTCTGTTACGCTCCTTCTTGGAGAGGTGTGGCCGATCAACCTCTATGGGTTCAGCATCACATAACTTTACCTTGGGTCTGGGAGGCATGAAATTTCTTGGGATGCAAATGATGAAAGGGAGCTATTGACAGAAATTACAAAAAAAAAAAAAACAGGAGACGCTGAAATAAAAGAGCTAAGCTGAGCAACAGACAACAAGGAATATAATAAAACAAAAAGTGACACAGGCAAGATCATACATGGAAATTGTGGCAGAGTGAGAGCACACAGGGAATTGGTGAGTCTTATAAGGAACTGGTGATGAGCGGGAAACGTTCAGGTGTAAGTGTTCTGGCGAAGCAGGGCACTGAGTTCGCACTGCCGAGGGTGTTGTGTGAGCTGTGGGAAGAGGTCGGCTTGCTGGCTAACAACCTTGCATTATGACCTCGCTGGATGGTTGGAGAGTGGCTCGTCAGGGTGCCCAAATAGTGGAGATTAGGCAGATGATTTCTGGGCACTTTGATTTCTGGCTGATGGGAATTCCCTGCCCTCATGAAAGGTCAAGAGTTCTTTTCATGAACTCTTTCCCAGTATCGGTAGCCTGTATCTTGTCAGCTGTATGTGGTCGAGGGTGGCTCTCTCTGGCTGAGGTCTAATGTGAGTTAGATCCAAATATTAGAATAATTAATGATGACAGATTTAATAAAACTGAGATTAGAAGAAGAGTGAATCTTTCTTAATGCCAACAGGTTTGCTGAATTTTATACTTATGTTTAGAGATGTTAAACAATGTGATAGATGTGGCAAATGAAATTATTGCACCAAAGGATGTCACCATTGAAATCAGAGGTGCTATGCTTAATGTTTCATTGTGCATTCAATTAATCAAAAGTGCCATCGAATTACAATCTTTTCTGACCATGTTCGAAAATGCCATTCAGAGCAAATGAATGAAATTTTACGGACAATATGCTTGAAATATGTTCAGAAGCTGCTCAGAAAAAAGTGAAACATCTGTACATTTTTCCCAACAGAGACAACATGTGTTTTGCCTTGTGTGTTACCAACTGAATCCTGAAAAAAAAGATTTAACCAATCCAGTCACCTTTACTGATGTATTGAGATTTGAGAAACATTTGAACTGTAAAATCATATACTGTTCTACTGACACAGCCAGATACTCTTTCTTTCAGACTAGCAGGACTCCCCATGATAAAACAATTTATTTTTCTCACATAAAATCCATTATTATGGGGTTTAAAAAAATAATGTTTTTTTTTTTAGGATCAAGTTTTGTCTGCCGGGTTCAATGTTTCATGGAAACACGAATGTTTTTTGTTTCATGGAAACACGAATGTTTTTTTTCACAACCACCCTAAAAATATTTCTAGGTGTCCAGCTTGTCAGAGATTGTGTAGATCACAATATTGTTTTTGACAGGCATAAAGCAAAGCTTTGGTCAAAAGGTTGATATTCTATGTGTAAATTGGGTTTCTACTGCCATAGCAATTATGTAATATCACAGAACTCTTTTAACTGTAAAAATCATATGTTATCTAAGGGGAAGTGCAAACACTGTGGTGAAAAAGTTCATACAGATACTGAGCATAAATGTTTTATATAGCCGGCTAAGGAAGAACAAATGGATGAGAAATACATATTTTATGATTTTGATACCAGACAGGAAACAGGAACTCGTATAGTAATTTCTTATGCTGTATTGATTTTCAAGGAGAGGTGTAGGTGACCGAAGGGGACAGATATATCAATGCTTTTTGAAGTTTTTAAGTTTTTTTAATTATACCACCTTCATAATTTACCATGATCATAATAAATACAAAGGCTATATTTTATTCCACATAACTTTAGAGGGTACAATTCATACCTTTTGTTAAATCATTTAGTGATAGAAGGAATCACTCCTGATATCATCAGCAAAGTGGTAAAATTATGTGTTTCACTGATACTTAGTTTTGCCGGTCCTACATCGATAGCCTGTCATTTTTAACCATGAAACTGAGCAGCCTCCCAAAAGCCATGGGATTTTCAGAAAAAATCCCCATTTCAAGAATACCTTAGAACATCAGGATTATGCAGTACCATATCCTGAGCCTAGGTTTTATGGTGCAGATAGTATGATGCCTAAAGAAAGAGATTAATTTTTCAAGTAGTACAGAATGATTTCTGACAAAGTCTTTGATTTCAAGAAAGAGATAGCTGAATACTGCGTGAACAATGTTAGTATTCTAAGAAAAGGCTGTTTAACCTTCAGAAATGAAATTCTGAAAAGTACAAATGTTGATCCTTTCAAATGCAAAACAATTGCATGGAAATCTTTAGAACCAAGTTCCTCCCTGAAACACTTTAGCTATTCTCCCACTTGATAATTACATCAGCAGACAGAAACCTTTCTCAACACCTTCCAACAAGTGGCTCAACATCATCTGTATATATCACACAAACACTACACAAAACCTACCAATTCAACACATGCTGAGGGATGGTGAAGCCAGGTTTGGTAACTGTTTTGTAGATGGTTTCTGTGAAGATGGGCAGACAGAAGGCTTTTGAGTTTTTTTTGATCATTTTAATCATGGCTGTGAAAAGTATTTACCCTCAGTGACTCCACATTCTCTTAAACTATTTAATGCTAGCTTCAGAGATGGGTAATTAATAAAGCCACTAAATGTGAGTACATTCACAAGTATGAGGAAAATGAGGGGATCAAGTTGGATCTAAACTGTATTTTTGTTAATCCTGCCAAAAGATCTGTGTCTAAACTTGCACTAAATTCTTTGCGAGGTAAGATGTGTCAAAGACCAGACAGATTGAACACAACTGTGTGATCGTACAGAGTTTTTACAGTTCATGTTCTCTAAGATATATATACATTATATAATATATATATATATTATATAATGTGAACTAGCTCTCTTTTTTTAATGAAGAGGTTGTAGTAGTGCAGTGGCATTATGCAGACAAGAGAATGATTATGCCAGGGAATGCTAATGTTTTCATTGTCATTTTCACTACAGCATATGTTAGAGTTGAATTTTACAATTTGATGAACTGATTCCAACAACATTGTTTGTGCACTGATGCAGAGAGCATCATTTTTAAAAGTAAGGAAGGTGACTGGATGCCAACTTTTGAGCAATTACTTGGGTGATCTTACCACTGAACTAGTTGATGGTGATCAAATTGTAGAATTCATAAGTGCAGGCCCTAAAACCTATGCTTACAAAGCTATGAAAGGAAAAACCACTATGAAAGCTAAAGGCATTACTCTACAATGTGCCAATTCTGAAGTTGTCAACAGACCTGGTGAATGAATGTGTGAAAAATCCAGATCAAGCTTGACATCCTATAACCTCGCACAAACCAAACTGAAAAACAAACCACAGTCAGAAAGGTTCAGGGCTGTGTATGATAAAAGTGTTTTATTGCCTGATTTCACAACTCTCTCTCATGTCTATTAAGAATATTCATGTATATATCTATATATTTTATTTTGTTTCTGTTCATGCGTTTTGAAAATTAGTATTGGAAAATATGAATTTTGCCTGGTTTTAACGTGAGGATGCAACTGCCCTTTTTGTGTGCCATTTTTTTTTTTTTTAATAAAAATGTTGGAAAGTTGTAAAGAAGCATAGTTCCTGAAAATATTGTCTGGTGTTAAACATGTTGGAAACCTCTGTACAAAAAATTGATGACCAGAATAAATATAAATTTTCTTCAAGGAATCTCTGATTCTTTGAACAATGACAAACTATTTACCCCCAGAAAAATAAACTTATTGGTAATTGATGACTTGATGGGATCTGTAAGAAAAAATGAAAAATGATATAGAATAAGTTTTAACAAAATACACCCACCTCAGAATTTTTTTCAATGCAAAAATACTGAACAATCAATTTGTACAACAGCTACATGGTTCCTTTAGAAACTCTATAGACAAATTAGAGATCAGCCCTTCAAATGTATCTAGATAAGAAGTACTTTTTAGAATGTTTTCAAGATGCCACCACCAGACCTTATGGATATTTATTTGTTGACCTGAAAGCACAAACACCAGAAGAGCTCTGTCTCCAATCAGTGCTGTTTTCATGATAGAATCCGGTTGTGTATGTTCCTAAGAAAAAAAACAACAACTTTAAAGTATTAAAAATATTGCTTTCAGGGAAGTGTGGCTAGGAAAAAGCCCCTTTTCTCCAAAGAGAATATGGTCACATGACTTAGGTTTGCAAAATTGCATCTGAACAAACCACAAAAGTTCTGGAACAATATCCTTTGGACTGATGACACCAAGGTGGAGATGTTTGGTCAACATGCACAGCACCATGTTGGGCAAAACCTAAACACAGCTCATTGCCACAAAAACCTCATAACACTGTCAAGCATGGTGATGAAGGGGTGATGATTTTGGCTTGTTCTGCAGCTACAAGACCTGTGAAACGTGCAGAATTTGAGACACAGATGAACTCCACTTCATTCCAGAATTCTGAAAAAAGATCTGTCCAGCAGCTTAAGCTGGGCTGAAACTGGGTCATGCAACAGGACAATGATCCAAAGCACACCAGCAAATTGACATCTGAATGACTAAAGAAGACAACAGTGAAGGTGTTGGAATGGCCAAGTCAAAGTCCAGACCTCAACCCATAGAGATGCCATGTTGGGATCTTGAGAGAGCTGTGCATAAACGAATGCCCTCTAGCTGCCCTCATACACTGTAAATTTTATTTCGTACACTTGTATAATAGTTTTGATGTCACCATATTGTTCACCATGAAGTTAAACATAGTCTGATCATTTTAATCTCACCAGTCAGGCATAATCTTACTGTCACAATTTATAAATCTATTACCATACCCCAGCCTATTCCCAAGGAGCCAGCACAGATACCTAACAAAGACATAATTTTGGAGACATCAGTGGGAAATAAATAGGGTCTATTTATTTCTGAATGGAAATAGTTGCTACTCCAGCTGTCCTACAGGGGAAGAGTTCAGTATGAGCACCTTTACTTTATGGCACAGACTGATCATACTTCAGCCACCCATAATTCTTGTCCCAAACATTCGATTGTGGCTGGATTACATTTTGTGGTCTGGACAGTCCTGGGTTTGGGCAGCTGCGCTGTTCCTGCCAATACATGAAGGGGGACAAAGGCTTCAAGAATCACATCTTTTCGTCTGCAAGCAGCACAGAGATTTTTGTACCAAGAGAGCTTCAGACAGACTGACACAGCTCGAGCTGTGTTAAAGAAGGCAAGGGGTGTGGGTCTGGATAAGTGACCCTTTCTGATGAACTTGGAGGAGACTGATCTGTGTGGTATCACACATTTTTACTGGTTTATTCTCCATGCATGGAAGGTCCTCAACTTTCAAGGAAAGGACCTCTCTCCATGCACCTGGCTGTATGAGGAGCCACTGTTTAGCAATCCATTTCTGAACACCAATGCAACAATGCTCTTCTTCCTCTCACTTTGCAGCTAAGGTTGTTAGCTGTAGGCTGCTCAAAGCTTGGACACCTCATCTCCTTGACCACTGCAGAAATCAGTGAGAGGACTGGAATTAAATCAACCCACCAGTTGGAACTAGTCCATGCGGAGACGATCAATTTAATGCTATCACTCTGTCATGCATGTGTTCTGAATGGATAACTCACTCATAACACCTGGATGAATGGGCAACAATAGCTCTTCCCAGCATTAGACATAGAAGTTGCTACCAGTGAATGACACAAGGAGGAAGATGGACGCTGACTTCCAGTGAAGTATTGTAAATTGGGCAATAGCCACAAAAAGGTATCTGGCAGATCTCGTTCCTAGTATAGGTGTGGGATGTTCATTCTGTGATTTACCAAAGTGTCTTTTCCATCTCTTTGCTCAGTGCCTTTGGCTAACTGGCATTTTTACTCTATTAACTGCCTGGTTCCAGGCTTATAGAGAGACTTTTAGCCTAAAACTGTTCATATTAGGACCGGTATACAGTGTAAGCAGAAGACAAATAGCAGTTATTCTAAACTTTTTGTTAGGTGTGACAGTGGCACTGTGGAAAACAAGGAAAAACCTCATACTGAGGCAAGGGTCTACAGATGTGGAGGGATGTTCAAAGGGCTTTTTGGTGTATGACTCAGTATAGATTAATATATACATATTAAAAAGTGCTGGAATTCCTACAACTTTCACACAGTTTTGATGTAAATATCATCAAATTAAAGCTGAAAGTCCACACTGTGAGCTCATATTCACTATTTAATACTTTAATGTCCAAATATTTATGGACCTGACTGTATAAAAAGTGTGTGTGTGTGTGTGTGTGATTTATTAATAAATTATTAACATAGTTATTGGAATTGCTGGACTTTATTTGGGCATCTGCTTTCAATGGTCAATAAAATCTTATGTAGTAACTAGTGCAAACACAAATACATGCAGACAAACATGACCATCACACTTTAGCACCTTTAAACAATATTGTCTTGCCTAGAAAATATGGTCAGATAAGAACTGCTAATATTAAAGAAAATAGCCATTTAACTTTTGGTAAGTAATAGTACTGCTACATTTTAAAAACCATTACTTATTTTAAATAAATCATTGGCTTATTGTCATACATGTTATAATTTTCATGTATTTTCAGACATACTTCTTTTTTAAATAAAATGTGTGTAATAAGTGGAAATATGTTATTTTTTACCTCACTGAATTTGCGGGTTAACATGGCTATTCATTTATGAACATTATTAATTGCATCTTTTTAATTTCAAAAGATCAGGTTAGATGTGATTGTAAAAAAAAGTACGTATATAAAAAATTTAAAACAGCAAATTGTATGTAAAAAAGTATGGTTGAATGTTCTCTCCTGTATCACCAGCATGTCTTGTACGGTGAAAGCCTTGAACTGTCAGTTTGTCCGATTAATGTGCTGGGGTGGCATTACGGATTGCACAGCAGAGAACCATGGTGAAGATCATCTCAAAAACCTACAAGTGCAAGGAAAGAAAATTTTAAAAAGAAATAATATTCATCCCCACTTTAAATTTACTCAAAATTAACTTACAAAAGCACATTGACTTAGCTGCACATGTTTAAGAAATGTGGTTTGATGTGGATATTATAAACATACCTCAACCAATTTAATTAAATTTCACTATATGCACTGCTCATTTTGAATTTTTACCATGATTAGCGCAATTATAAGGGCAGCCAGACCAATCACATGGAGTTTCTCAGTGAACAGATCCCTTAGCTTCATATGGCAACTCTAAGAGAGAGAGAATAACTCATTAGCACCACTATCACATTTGAATCTATAAACTACTTTGACATATTGCTGCAAAGTAAGGTCATAAATTCACTAGTCATCTAAACATCTTTGTATTTTTAATAATAATAATTAGAGGCGTAATGATACATTGTGACATGATGCATTGTGATGCAAAAATTTCACAATGTCCATTGTGAGAATGTGCGATTCCCAATCTGTGCCACCCCTAAAATATATAGAGAGAGCACGCTGGGCCCAATATCTCCAGATCACAAATTTTTATATATATATAAGTTATACATTTAAACAATCGTGTTATAATAGTTAAAAAGAGCTCTTCATTAGCTTTCAAGCATCACCAGCCCAGTGCTGCTGCGATCTACAGTGCCTTGGAAGTAGAGCATTTTAGCACTGCTAAGGAGCTCATTATGTTTCAATCAATCATTTTCCCCAGGTCAGAGACTTTATTTATTCAAATTTTAGGGAGATTTTATAAATATGTTTATTTATTTTTAAGATAAGATAAACCTGTAGTACATTTTGTTTACAATTTTAAACCATTACTCATAGCAATTTTTGTTTTATTTAATTTTATACAGACAAAAATGCAAAAAAATAAACAACTTTCTTCATTCAAATTTTGTAAATAATAATATTCTGAAAATCGAACTGAATCATGACTCTTGAAGCTAGTATCATGAATTGAATCAAATCATGAATGGAGTGTATCATGACATAATAATAATGTGGTGATAATAATAATGATAATAAAAACTGTAAATAAACATTTACAGTCAGGTCCATAAGTATTTGGACAGTGAAACAATTTTAATAATTTTGCCTCTGTACACCACAACAATGAATTTGAAATGAAGCAGTCAAGATGTGATTGAAGTGTATACTTTCATCTTTAATTCAAGGGGTCTTTACTGGACTCTACTGCAGCTGCCCTCCGTAGCCACTTG
Source organism: Pangasianodon hypophthalmus (assembly GCF_027358585.1). NCBI lineage: Eukaryota > Metazoa > Chordata > Actinopteri > Siluriformes > Pangasiidae > Pangasianodon > Pangasianodon hypophthalmus. The sequence goes on along the minus strand of NC_069715.1, from coordinate 18,370,246 downwards.
TTCGGGGGTTGTTTCCTGATTCGGCCATTTAAGAACATTCCATTTTTTTGCCTTAAAAAGCTCTTGGGTTCCTTTCGCAGTATGTTTTGGGTCATTATCCATCTGTACTGAATCTGAATTCATCCTGCTACTTCTATCAGCAGTCACATTATCAATAAACACCAGTGACCCAGTTCCACTGGAAGCCATATATGCCTATGCCATAACTCTGCCTCCACCATGTTTGACAGATTACTTGGTATGCTTTGGAATGTGAGCCCTTCCTTTCCTTCTCCATACTCTTTTCTTCCCACCATTCTGGTACAAGTTAATCTTGAATCAGAACTGGGCAGACTTTTTTTTTTTAAAAAAAGTTGTTTGTTTATTAATTAATTAATTAATTAATTATAGCAAAGTCTACTCTGGCTTTTCTGTTCTTCAGTGTTACCAGTGGTTTGCATGTTGTTGTAAACCACCTGTATTTACATTCATGAAGGCATCTCTTGATTGTAGACTTGGACAATGAAACACCCACCTCCCCCAGAGTGTTCTTGACTTGGCTAGATGTTGTGAAGGGGTTCTTCTTCATCAAGGAAATAATTCTGTGATCATCTACTTTAGTTGTCTTCCATGGCCCTCCAGGCCTTTTGGTGCTGCTGAGCTCACCAGTGCATTCCTTCTTTTTAAGAATGTACCAAATTGTTGATTTGGCCACTCCAAAAGTGTCTGCTATCTCTCTGATAGGTCTGTTTTGCTTTTTTCAGCCTAATGATGGCCTCCTTCACTTGCATCGACATGTTTGACCCACATATTGAGCGTTCTCATGAACAGCTACCAAATGCAAATTCAACACTTGGAATCAACTCCAAAGCTTTTATCTCCTTAATTTGTCAGGAAATAACGAGGAAACAGACCACACCTGGCCATGAAAATGCTTATAAGGCAATTGTCCAATTACTTTTGAGCCTGTGAAAATGATGGGACTATGTAAAAATGGCTGTAATTCCTAAACAGTTAATGCAATATTTTTGTTAAACACCTTGAATTAAAGTTGAAAGTCTATACTTCAATCACATCTTGATTGCTTCATCTCAAATCCATTGCGGTGGTGTACAGAGGCAAAATTACAAAAATTGTGTCACTGTCCAAATAATTATGGATGTGACTATGTATATTGGTAGATCTGGATTCTTTCATTCTTACATTTCACTTTTTACATATACATTAACTTTAACTATTTTAAAGATTTAACAGTATACATAAAACTAGGCCCACGACATTCAAACTCAATTTTTCACAACTCCACACATTTAATGTTACCATACAGTCAATCAGAGGATCTACTTTATTTTTATAAGAGGTAATTTCAAAATAATAATAAGAAACCAATTTATTTTAGCTTTTATTTACTATAGTCATATTTTCAGTAGTTTAAGTTTACATACACATTGTTAGTATTTGTTGTTATTGCCTTTTGCTTTAACTTAAATCAAATGCTTGGAGTTAGCCTATCACAAGCTTCTCATAATACTTTGTTGAATTTTGTTTTATTCCTTCTTACAGAACTGGTGTATTTGAGTCTGGTTTGTGGGCCTTCATGCTTGGACAGGCTTTTTCAGTTCAGTTAACAAATTTTCTCTGGGATTCAGGTCAGACTTTCTGATGACCACTCCAATACTTTCACTTTGTTGTCTTTAAGCCATTTTGTTACAATTTTGGAGGAATGCTTAGGATCATTGTCCTGCTGGAAGACCCAGTTGCAACCAAGTTTTAACATTCTGGCTGATATCTTGAGGTTTTGCTTCAGTATTTCCATATTCCTCATTCCTCATGATGTCATCTATTTTCTGAAGTGCACCAGTCCCTTTTACCATAAACCATACTAACATCATGATGCTACCCCCATGCTTTACAATTGGGATGGTGTTCTTTGGATTAAAATCCTCACCCTTCTCCCTCGACATAACACTGATCATTATGGCCAAACAGCTCAATTTTTTTGTTCAGTAGAACAGAGAACACACTTGCAAAAGCCTGGTGGTCACCTGCAGAAGTTCTTAGAATAGGGGCTTCTTAATTGTGCAACAGCCTTTCAGGCCATGGTGATGTAGGACTCTCTTAATGGTGGATGTACTTATGTGCATATCTGATGTGTCCAATTTCTTCATCAGTTACTTTGTTGTCGTCTTTAGGCTCAGTTGAAACTTTTGGACCAAAGTTTGTTCATCACTCAGAGTTAATTTGCACCTCTTTCTTGAATGATGCAGTGTCTTTCTGGTCTCAAGATGTATATATTTGCATACAGTTGTTTGTACAGATGCTTGGGGTACCTTCAGTCATTGGGAAATTGTTGGAAGAACTGGACTTGAGGAGGGCCATAGTTTTATTTTTTATTTTTTTGCCTGAGGTCTTGGCTGGGTTGCTTGGATTTTCCCATGGTATCAAGGGCAAAAAGGCATTGTCTCTAAAAGTAGGCCCTTTTCCAGCCACAGGTTGCTCCCATTAACTCCTAATTATGATAACTGAACAATCAGAAGCTTCTAAAAGTCCTCACAGGCAGTCCTCTCCATGTTTACAGAGATTGCCAACTTAGTGAATTAAAGCTGAAATAATTGTGTCTCTAATTGATTATTATAAAATTACCTATGATATGAACAAAGTAGATGCCCTAATTGATTTGTCAAAAGAAATGTATGGTAACATTAAATATGTGGAAAACTAAGATTGAATATTTTTATCCAAGGTGTATGAAAACTTTTTAACTCTAGCTAATAATGAGCTAAGCTTTGCCATGCTGCATAAAGCAGACAGCAAGTACACCAATTATGACCAAGGACAGTCCTCTGGCGGAACAGAGTAGAGCATACTCATTCATCTTCAACAAAAATAGAGCTTGTGCTACTTGGGTAATCTTGCTCTTTAGCTTTTTTGCGATAAAGAAGATCATGTAACAACACAGTGTTGGGGATCAGGGTGCTGCATATGAATATACTAAACAGTAGGTCACAGTAGTGGCAATGATGCAGTTTGGGAAGCAGCCTTGAGTTCATCTTAAACAAGTGTTGTCCATTTATGACCATCTGATTGTATTCTGTGGAGGGTAGAAGGGCACAGCAAAACCATTTTATAAAATGTTCTTCTGCAAGTAACTTTTAGAGCATGTTTGTACTAAAGATGTTCATTCTGAAAAATTACTTGGAAGTTTGTAATATAAAATGTAATATATAATAATGTACTATATAATGACTGACTTATGAAACTTTAAGATAGCATGATTATTTTTACAATGGACAGAGATAATTTAAAAATTCAGTATGTAAAATTAAAAGGGTAGTGCCTGAAATCAACACACATTATGTATCTTGCAGTGTCTAGATATTAACAATGTACCTGAGAAGCAAGCAAATCCACTGGCTTTTTAGGACAGAGGGTGGACCGAACAGCCAAGAATAATTCATTATAATCCCCTTTACCACAGCATTCAAGCTGAAAGAGTAACATAAAGAGAACAAACAGAGCATCTTAAAATTATAATGTTAGCCATGTATTTCCAAATATCAAGCTATTATACAGTGCCTTATGTATTATGTGCTTTATGTATATTCCTCCATTGACCGTTTCCACATTTTGTTATAACCTGTACCAGAAATTAACTTAATTGGGATTTTTACCATTTGATTTACACAGTATCTCCTCTTTTGTTTCATTCATTTAGTTTACAAATTAATATTGGAAATACTGAAGACAGATTTTCTGTGTTAAAATATTGAGATGTTACTTGGATTCACAGTGAGGCCACATTTAAATTAACAGGGTACGTGTCTTTTCACTATTCTGACACACTGCATTAGCGTATTTCAGCAATAAAAATTTATAAATTTTCCCATCCATCTACCTCTGCTAAACAGTGTTGTATCTCAAATCACATACTTATGTACTATTCTAGACTGTTATTGAGTACTAAAGCTAAACGGGTTTCCTTTTACAGTTAATGTTTGAATTTTAAAAACCTCTCATGTAGCCTTCAGACGTACTGAAAGGTCTGTTTTGCATACCAATATTCTGGATTTTCTAGATTACTCATTACTTTTGAACATAAGATCAGAGTTTTTGATTTTAGAAGCAGACCATGATAATGATCACAATGGTGGCGAAAAGAAAAAGAGTTTGTCATTTGAGTCTTCCAGACGTGCAAAAAAAGATATTCAGATTGTGCGAACAATGCAGCTTGTGATGCATGAAAAATCTTGCGTTAAGTATAAACTAGAACCATCTGCTACATGCTGGGCCGTACCACACTACCTTGGCCTGGATTTTTTCCTACAACAACGTAACACTTACAACTAGACTGCTAAGCCAGTGCAAGGAATATTCCCTTGGGTTTTAGTCACTTATATACATTCACACATACAGTCATGGGGAAAAGAATGTACATCCTCCTTTAATTCTATGTTTATATTTATCAGAGACTAAATAACAAGTGTCTGGTCCTCACCAACTTCTATAAACAAACAAATAACCTCAGGTGACAACAAAACACACAACAGATTTCAGTATGTAGTCATATTTCCCCAAAAAGTAAACCAACAGTCAGAATGGTGGGGAAAAAATAAGTACACCCTTCCTACTTTTACAATAATTAAAAGAGTTATTAACAGTCAGGTAATGAAATGCACAATATTAATTCAATCATCAAGAAGTGTGACTACCTCTTTAAAAGCAGAACTTTTTGCAGTTTGCTGTTCTGGAGCACTCTACAGGTGTATCTACATCATGTCAAGAAGAAAGGACATCAGCCATGACCTCAGAGAAGCAATTGTTGCTGCTCATCAATCTGGGAAGGATTATAAGGCCATCTTCAAACAATCTGTAATTCACCATTCTACAGAAGGAGAAGGACTGTTTCAAAGGCTTTCCATTTGTAGACAGTTGCCAATCTTCCCAGTAGTGGGTGTCCTAGCAAATTCAGTCCAAGGTCAGACTGTTTAATGCTCAGAGATACAAAGAAAAACCCAAGAGCTACATTGTGTGACCTACAAGCCTCTGTAAGCACATTAAATGTTTATGTTCATGACAGCACAATCAGAAAAAGACTGAACAAGTATGGCTTTCATGGAAGCACTGCTAGCAAAAAGCCCCTTCTCTCCAAAAAGAATATGGCAGCATGACTTAGGTTTGCAAATTTGCATCTGAATAAACCACAAATGTTCTGGAACAGTATACTTTGTACTGAAGAGACCAAGCTGGAGATGTTTAGTCATCATGCATAGCGCAATATTTGGCGAAAACCAAACACAGCGTATCACCACAAGCACCTCATACCAACTGTCAAGAATGGTGGTGGAGGGGTGACAATTTGGGCTTGTTTTGCAGACTCAGGACCTGGGAAACTTGCAGTCATTGAGACAATGGTGAACTCCACTTGACACCAGAATATTCATGAGACAAATGTGAGGCCATCTGTCCAGCAGGTAAAGAGGGAAAAAATCAAGGTATTGGAATGGCCAAGTCAAAGTGCAGACCTCAACCCCATTGAGATGCTGTGGTGGGATCTTACAAGAGCTGTGCATAAACAATGCCCTCAAATATCAATGAATTGAAGCAATGTAATAAAGAAGAGTGGGCCAAAATTACTCCAAAATGATGTGAGAGACTGATAAACTCCTACAGAAATCATTTACTTCAAATTATTGCTGCTAAAGATGGTTCTGCATGTTACTTATTGGGTGTGCTTATTTTTTCCCCACATGGTTTCTTAATGTTGATTTACTTTTTGGGAAACAATTACTACATATTTGTTGTGTTTTTTTTTGTTGTCACCTGATGTTATTTCTTTGTTTATAGAAGTTGGTGAGGACCACACAATTGTTATTTCGGCCCTGATGAATAAAAACAGAGAATTGAAGGAGGGTTTACTTATATATATATATATATATATATATATATATATATATATATATATATATATATATATATATATATATATATGCCATATAGTGCATCCTGGTGCCATCTCTTCCCCAGGTAAGCAATGCACACGTACCTGGCCATACACATGATGTAAAAGAAAACATGATTCATCAGACCAGGCCACCTTCTTCCATTGCTCCATGGTTACCTGCCCATAGTAGGGTTACGGGTGCTCTGACAGGTCTGCAGCTATGCAGCCCCATATGCAGCAAGCTGCTACGCACTGTGTGTTCTGACACCTTTCTATCATAGCCAGCATTAACTTTTTCAGCAATTTGTACTACGGTAGCTTTTCTGTGGGATCAGACCAGAAGGGCTATCCTTCGCTCCCCACACGCATCAGTGAGCCTTGGCCAACCATGACCCTGTCACCGGTTGTCGTTCCTTGGACCACTTTTGGCAGGTACTAGCTAGACTAGTTTTGGGGGTGTCCAGTCTTAACTGGAAAGGGCCGTCGTGGGTGCAGGTTTTCAATCCAACCAAGCAGAAGCCACGCCTGAGTCTACTGAAAGCCAAGGTCAACTGATTAAACAGATAGAATCAGATGTGGCTCCTGCTTGATTAAACCCTTAGTTTTTATGATGTTCTGCATATTTTCATATTATTTGTACATGTAATATATCAAATAAATCCACTATTGCCCCTTTAAATAATGATTTTAATGGTGATCTAACAAACGCTGATTGATACCTTTCTAGAACTGTGTCCCAAGATTGTTTTGATAGCCCCTTGGTCATTATGATGCTGTTTGTTTAGGTATGCCCTCTACCAAACTCTGGGGCTCTCCAAGAACAGATATATTTATATCGACGTCATGTGACACTTTATTTGCACACAGGTGACTTCTTATGGCAACTGGATGCAACTAATTTAGGGGTTTCACAGTAACAGAATAATTCAATCACCGTTACATGATTTATTTTGAATAATTTTGCAAACTATATTGATTTTTCCCCTCACTTTAATATTATGAGATATTTGGGTAGATTTATTACATGAAATCACAATTAAATCCATCCTGATTTCAGGTTGTAACAATAAAACTTTGGAGCAGGAAAATACTTATGCAAGGCACTGTACATAAACATAAACAAATCTAATTTGAGCTGAGCTACACTCTTGTTAAAACGACAGCCTATTTAACTCACTGTGCCATGGAAAGCCAGAAGAACCTTTGAGGCCGCTTGTCTGGTGGGAGTTTCTACTGGATCCACAGATTTCATATAGGCAGCATCATAAAAGTTGATGAGCTCATCTGAGATCTGTATAGCGAATTAACAGAGCTTAGATAATAGAATAAAGAATGCAATGCATCAGTACGTATAGGGGGTCAATGCGGTAAGCTGTGTGATGTGTGTTATGTACCGTGTCTCTGCTGATGAAACCCCATATTGCTGCTGCCACCTCGCAGGCAAACAATATCACTAAACATGTGAAAAACTGGGGAAAATGGGATTTTGGGAGGAATCGTTAGTGGTAGAACAGAAAATGTCAGAATTAAAATGCATTTTTGATGAGGGTTGCCAGAAGAATCAATGAGTAACATAACATCCTACTGGATTGTTGACATCAAATGACTAAAGATTGGAAAAAGACTTTTTACATTTACGCTGGAGTATATGTTTGTGAGTTAAAATTGATTTATTACACACTTGTGATGTCCTGGCACAATTGCATCATTTATAGTACTAGAGGTCAAACCTGGTCACATTTTATGTTATGTTTGTTTGTTTGTTTGTTTGTTTGTTTGTTTGTTTAAATGTAGGAATTGTTTAATGTAGTGACATGAAATAGGGATTCCCTTTAGTAATTCAGTAGTACTCACTGTTCCAAGAAGGCATTGAGACTCTTGAATAGCACCATAACAACCAAGGAATCCAACAAACATCATCACAGCTCCAACAGCTATCAGGATATACACACCTACAAGAATGAAAAAGTATGAGAGATACATGTTAAGGCCCTTGCCTTATTTACCTGTTACTTAGTCTGAAATTGCCCTTGCCTTTGTGTATCTTGATTTATTGTGTGTTTACTTCTGCCTGTGTCTTGACCTTGGATTTGTGTATTTGACTGTATTTGCCATGGATCTTTTGTCTATGATTTTTGGATTTGTGTTAACATTTTGCATATGGATCCTAGCTTTCCTTGTGTGTCTCCTGTGTTACAGGAGGCTTCACCTCTACCTATGGATCCAGCAGAGGTTTGGGACCTCTGGTCAGCCATCGCCTCACAATTTGAACTACTGGGTAGCCATGCCCAGCAGCCTCAACAGTGAAAAACAGTTGTGAAAAATAGTTTGTATTGCTCAGTCTATCTGAAAAGAAAATGTCAATATAAATTTGAACACCCCTATTGTCACACTATTGTCAATTCTTGAGTGCACCCAGTAGGCTAAATGTGGGAAATACCAAGCAATCAATTGGCCGAATGCAATGGAGATAGCACTGGGAAAAAATGACACTTTTTCTTGGAAAATAATGTTGTAATCTAAATATAGTTGTAAATCAAGCATAAATTTTTGAGTGGCAATGGGCTCAATGGAAGAAGACCCAGGAGGACTCTACTGTTGACAGAAAAACATAAAAAAGCCAGACTGGAATTTTATTTTGACAAGCCACAATGCTTCTGGGAGAATGTCCTTTGGACAGATGAGCCAAAACTGGCGCTTTTTGGCAAGTCACATCAGCTCTATGTTCACAGATGAAAAATGAAGCTTTCAAAGAAAAGAACACCATACCTACTATGAAACATGGATGAGGCTCCATGTTATGGGGCTACTTTGCTGTGTCTGGCATGGGGTGCCTTGAATTTGTGCAGGGCACAATGAAATATCAAGGAATTCTGGAATTCTGGAGTGAAACATACTACCCAGTGTCAGAAAGCTCTGTCTCAGTCGCAGGTCATGGGTCCTCCAACAGGATAAAGACCCAAAACCCACAGCTAAAAGCATCCAAGAATGGCTAAGAACAAAACATTGGACTATTCTGAAGTGGCCTTCTATGAACCCTATCGAACATCTATGGAATCTAAGGGTACCAACAAATTTGTCCAAGTCTGTATATATTGCCTTATTTGGTCTGTAGAAGAAAATGTTTTGGGTTTTTTTTTTCATTATTGTTATGAATTTCTGTGGGGTTTTTATTAGTGTATTTTTACTTTGTATAAAATAAAGTGTGTTGAAACCTTACAAAAATTTGTAAACAGAAGTCCAGCTATACCATAATTGTACAATTAATAGAACAATAAAACTCATGAATAATCTCAGTCATTGCAAGCACTACAAAGAATTCAGTCAGTTAAGCTGACAAAAGTATCTGAATATGTATTTTATATATTTGACCTACATAGGCATCATATTAAATAAAATTCTTTTTTTTCCATGGATTATTTAATAAAATTACATTTTTCCTGAATTTATTTAATGTGTAATGTATACGAAATTCACATTCAAATACTTTTGTCAGTTCCATAAAATCACTGCTTAGTAAATATTGATGGGAACATTTAAGATGTAAATTTTAAATTTTAAATGAACTGGAATGATTATGGTGGCCTTGGGAAATATGTGTTCCTAAGCTGTACAGGAATATATATTGCTCATTTTACTCTGGTTACTAGGCATTACTGGGCATAGTTTTGACGCTCATATTACTAAAGTATAGTGCTAATGTAAAATATGTAAATATGCTTTTAGAATTTGTAATATCAAGTCATGCGGGTGTCATTCCTCAATAAAGCTAATACATAGGAATGAAATGTCATTCCTCCAGGCCCATGGTGCAACATATAGCAGTATTGTAGTACAGTACATAAAGTGCAAATACAAAACAGTGTGAGATAAGTGTGAGACGATAAGTACACAGAACAATATGCACAGAATAATGAATACCCTGGACAATAGATACACTATGCAGTGCACACTGACTATACAGGACAACAGAACAGTGTTGTGTTTTAAAGCTATTGCAACAGTAGGCTGTAAACTATTGATTAGTGTAACAGCAATAAATGTAGCAGCAAAAAGAGTTTCATAAATAGAAAGTGCCTAATGCAGCATTGTAAAGTGCAGGTGTGCAGTGGTATTGAGTCACTGGGTTAGGGCTTTGACTAGCCCAGGTGCCGCAAGGTGCTAAGTGATCTGCTCAGGGAAGAAAAAGAATGTTGGTGGTGATGGCACAGATGCCAGTCCATGAAAGGTATGTTATATGAGGTGTCGACGGTAGGTAGAGAATTGTTCTCATAATTCGCTCTAGAGTCTTGCGGTCAGAAACTGTGCAGTTCCCGTTAACAAATGGTGAGACAGCTGGTCAGGATGCTATCCAATATCCCTCTGCAGAAGGTGGTGAGGACAGGAAGAGGGAGGTTGGCTCTTTTCAACCTCCGTAGGAAGTTGAGGCGCTGCCGGGCCTTCTTGGCTATTAACTACTAGGGTTGTAATGATACAATGCATCGAGATGAAAAACTGTGATGATGTGCATTATGGAAATCATCATTCTGTTAATTGCGCATGCCATATTTCTTATGCAGTTGTACAATAGATACACCAGATGTCCCAACCTGTGCAACCCATAGAGTTAAAATATATAGAGAGCACACTGGTTACGTGATCACGAAGTGTATTGTTACAACTGTGCCAAAAACATGGGTTAACCATTCGTAGTTGAGGTGGATACCTCTGATACAGAGGTCAGAGCAATACTATCTCAAAGATTCGAAGAAAAACCCAAACTTTACCCAGTTGCCTTTTTTCTGCAAAAAACTCATGCCTGCAGACAGCAAATATGATATGAGGAACAGAGAACTTTTGATTGTAAAGCTAGCCTTGGAAGAATGGACAAACTGGCTCGAGGGCGCCCTGCACTGCTAAACAACTCTCGCCAAGCCAGATGGGTGCAATTCTTCCCTTGTTTCCAGTTCATCATCTTCTTCTAACCAGGCTCCAAGAATGGGAATGCAGATGCTCTGTCCCACATATACCTGACCATGCCACAAACAATCAACCAGTGACCCATCTTCCCCAAATCATGCTTTGTAGGTGCTCTAACCCGGGATCTGGACCAAGAAATAAACCGTGCCAACCACCTCCATGTTCTTAGCACCTGCCCTCAGGGAAAGATTTTTGTACCCCCTCAGGTGATCCAGACTCATCACCTGGGCTCACATGTCACCAGCTATGGGACATCACAGCGTCCATTCTCCCTTAGAGAATTTGGGGCTTAGAGATTGCGTTATCCTGCAGTTAGGACAATGCTTTGAAAGTGCTTGTTGTAGATGCTCCATTCTCAAATAATTCGGGATCCAACTCCACCAGGGCCTGGTAAAACACCATTCTGTTTCAAACTCACCATTCTGCCTTACATTTAGAGCCTATTCCTGTTTTGATCTTCTAAATGTTACCAAAAAGTCTGGGGAAAAGAAGTTGGATTTCTGAATGTATAAAATTATAAAATTAGTTGCTCTGTACATGCTGTTAAAAGCCAAAACTAACAATAGGTTACGTTTTGATGAAGCAGATTTAATAATAACAAAATTAGCAAGAAACTCCACTAGCTTGGAAAGAAACCACTCTGGTAATCTGGAACAAAAGGAAGAAGAACTAACTTGCATAATGTGGTCGGTGCTCTGTTTGACGTACGAAAGAGGAGTTATTTCAACTTTACAATAAAACTAAGCTGTATCCTAAGCTGCTTTCTTATGCTGGTGGCATGGCCTAAATCATATTTTTGTTTAACCAGTAGTTAGACAATCCTGTATACCAAAATTGTCCACTGCACTTTCTAATTTGTGAAGTAATGCGCACATGTAACATATGTATGGGCAATCAAAACCCAGAGCAGGCCTGAACAGATGTAAGAAAGAAGAAAACGTCTTCTTTCCTTGGGTGTGTTGATTCTATTAAAAGCAAAGATCAGAGCACACTACAGTCTCCCCCTGTAGTTAACCCAAATGTAAATACAGACACTGGCAGTCCCTAGTCAAATTAATGGTTACTTCAAGTTACAGGCCACACTAAGAATAACACAGAGGCCCCATAAACTTTGTGTGATTCCTCAGCAGCCAAGTGGGTAACTGGATGGAATCAAGGGAGTGTGTGTGTGTGTGTGTGTGTGTGTGTGTGTGTGTGTGTGTGTGTAAGGGTGGAGTCTAAACACACCCTGTGGTAATGTTTTGGTTCTCCTTGATCTGTTTAAAGTCATGGTCACTGTGTAATGTATTTTCTAAATGACAAAAACAGAGCTGTTCAGTTCTGGATTAATAAATTATTAACTTGTGGTTATGGGTTAAATTAAATCTTTTTAATTTATTTCACAGCATTAATTCTAGAAAGAAGCTAAATAATTTTCTAATAGAATAAGATATTTTAAAGCATGAAATTCTCAGATATGAGAAATTTGCCCATATTCAAGATATTTTCAATTGCTATCTTTTTTTCTTGCAACAAAAGGTGTAGAAATGAGATGTCGGAATTAAAGATTTAAATGTTTTAAAATGTATGTAATCTGTAGTCAACTTATACATAAATCATACCTGTACCACTCAAAATGATTTGGTTAAAATATATGCTAAAACTCACTAGTTAGCCTAGCTCTGTATTGGTGCACGTGTATGCAGTACTATTACTATATTACTATTACTAGACAATTAGTATATGATTATTATTGTTATTATTATATAATATAGTTATTATAGTATATTATTATTATTATTATTATTATTATTATTATTGCAACATTACATGGAATTACATTATTGGTGTTTCAGAGGCTTTAGAACTTTAGAACTAGGAAAGGTTAAAGTGTCTTAAAAGCTCTTATGACTTACTGATGTAAAAGGTTCCTGGTGCTTGGCTACCTTCAAACTGAACCATCAGCAGGTTGCTGATCTGAGAGTCTGAGCGAAGCCACAAAGCCAAAACCAAAATGACACCCCCAGCAAGCTATAAAATAGAAAAAGAGAGATAGAGATGGTTAGCATTGGCTAAAAAACATATAGTTTACTGTACAGTATTTATAAGAAATTCTCTAGGGAATAGCTGTTCTTTTAGTCCCTTCCAAATTTAATAGCTCTACCAGGGATTTTTGTTTGTCTGAGTTCATTTTATACAATGTTTGAGAGAACCTTTAAAGAGTCTGTGTTGATTCTTGCATCTGTTTTAACTACCAGAAACGGTTGCAAATAGAATGATTTTTGGAAGCTAAGTACACTTAGCTATCCAATGAACCTTGAAAGGTTCTTCTCTCTATGAGTGTGGATATTCAGCGTGTTCTCACTCCCAGGGCATCAAATATTGTAACATGGGCACCTTCGGCTTCACTATATTGACATGCTCGGTAATCCTGTTGTTATCAGTGCAAGCCCATTTGCTTCAGCTCTCTGACACAGAATGTAAATGCATTTACAGGCTTTGTGGATGAACCCTTTGCTTCAAATGATGATTTTTCAGTAGACAATGGTCTATTACTTGTCTGGGAGTTTCTTCATTAAGTCTTGTGATTATTTTTGGTGAGCTAAAATGTTGGCCAATCAAAACACTTCTATGAGTTTTGGGGAAATTTAATGCATCTACAACAGTCTCCTATAGCTAAATTAAATTCTATGGCGTTCCTATATTTTGAAACACATATTTATATACATATTTATTATTTCCTGCTTTGTTAGTTCTGTGTAATAACGTACTGAAAAAAATATGCAGTACAAATCCTGAAAGGAATGTCGATCTGGTAACCACATCCTCTTCTCTGCACACAAAATCTAGCTTGCAAGTGACGTAGTACAGCGGTATGATAATGCGGGTATTTTCAAGTCTTTTAACCTGGAACCCAAGAACCTTCTTTTTTTGTACCCACGTGTAATATATTTCTAGATATTGCATGCCAGGCCTTCTCGCTCAGCATCAGTACCTGACTTCACTAATGCTCTTGTGGCTGAGTAGGCACAAATCCCCACAGCCACATTCCAAAATATAGCATAAAGCTTTCCCAGAAGAGTGGAGGCTGTTAGGTTGTTATAATTATATTATAAAAAGTTATATAATTTTTTAGATATTTATCAAGGAAGTAAAATCAGGGAAATTTAGACCACCATACTCAATACTGTTCATAATAACATGACTTTTATGTTATGTTAGAAGATTGTATTTGGGGGTTTGCATTTGTATGTTATAACCGCAAGTTTTGTAATGTGGCGGTTTGGTGCATGCACTGGAGTTTGAATCGAGCCACAACACACACATGGTAGAAATAAGCATCTTCGCTACTTGATCCATGCCCCCTGAAACATGTATCTTTGCAGCCATGAGCCAGCTCCAAATAGGTGGTACAGCCACAAATGGGCGGGGATAGCTCCAAATGGCTAGCATGTTAACATGTGATAGCACATGTTGGTAGCGGATGATTCTATGCGTTATGTTCCCTAACAATAACCCTAACCCGATCTCCCACTTGATGGTCTCCTGTCTGCAGAGATACATACTCGTTGTCCCATCCTTAATTGGCACCATGCATCCACGGCTCAAATCAGACAGGGGACAGGGATCAAGTAACTATACTGCAAGTCACTACGTGACTTGCAAGCCCAAGACCATCAGAAATTTTGACTGCAAATCTTTATTTGTGAACTCTAGTATAATAGCTCTTATGGTGGAAAAATATTATTTGTATAAGTATCTTATTTCTTAAAAATAATAAAGCACAATAATAAATACATGACAATATAATAATGTCAATATAGGCTTAAAAATATAAGAATTTCATAAAATTTAATTCAGCTATAGAAGACTGTTGTAATCACAGTAAATTTCCCCAAAACTCAGGGAAGTGTGATTGGCCAACATGATAGTGCATCAGAAATAACATTAACGAAGAGAGTTCAACACGGATAAATATCATAATTAAACTATTACCTTGTGCAGAGACATCTAGCACTAAAGAATACTGCAAATAAAAAAAAAATCATGAACCTTTGAAGCACAAGGTTCATTCGCAAAGCCAATACATGCATTTGCCTTTTGTGTTGGAGAGCCGAAGCAACCGGGCTTTCATTGATAACAACAGGATTAGAGAGTGCGTCAACGTAGTGAAGCCAGACAATTTTATTAGTACAAGAACTTATTTTTTAAATCAGTTGATAATGTAGAGGAGAAAGTATTTTGCGAAGCTGACTTGAGGCATTAAGAAATTCAAATTTTGGTAGACCTTAAGTTCAGTTAATCTCTGTTTACGTTAAATTTCAAGTTTACATTAAGATGAATACATCATGCTAGAAAGGGCTATATTGATATATTCTGATGGGCATATGGTTTAATATTGAATACATATTAGGAAGTTTTCTTTTTGACGGAGTACGCTGCATGAATACACACACACACACACACACACACACACAAAACAACAACAACAACAACAAAAAAACTCACCCAAAACATGAAGTTGAGGAAAAAGAGCGTGTACTTAATGCACTGAGAGCAGCCTGTGAGGACCATAGTGGAGAGCGTCTGGGTTCAGTTGAAACGGCACGATGTGGCTGTTGCTCTGAATCGAACTGAAAGAGCGTCGTTTATCCTATCAGAACAGGGACGATAGGACGTCAGGATGGATTGTGTTATACACGGATCTCGAGTAGATAATAAGAGCGAAACTACGACGATGAGACCGCCTACAATCTGCAGGAAGTTGGATCATATGTATTTGAAAATTAAACTGCACCTCCACTTGAAAGAGTGTAATTATTTTACACTACAGGGCGGCTGAGTTCTCGAATCTGATTGGTCAGAAGGTGCTTATTATTTCTGTATAACAGCATGGCTCGGACCGTGGTTCCGGCTGTAACATGAACGATAGGTTTATATCAATAAATGAATATATTACTAATTAATATATTAAATATTAATTATATTAATAGTTCAAGAATAAGGACATAATACATATCAATGGAAGTAAAGCAATGGAAGTAAAGAGATACAAATAAAGAAACAACGTAACAGATGTAACTTCGGAGCACACAGTACAGCAGTAGTCCTGAGTGGGTTGGTTTAATATTCGAAATTTGTGTGTTTCACTAGTTGTGAAAACGTATTGTTCTGAAAACAGTTACAGTATCAGTACAGATGATAGAGGGCATTAAATTAAATCAAATTATTATTATTATTATTATTATTATTATTATTATTATTATTATTATTATTGTTATATTTTTAACCTAAATCCAAGATTATATTCCTTTATTTAAAAGATATTAAACAAGAACAAACGTAGATAAGCGTGCAAATGTAGATAATCGTGCATTATAGCGCATGGCTATACACGCTATAATGGCTATACACGCATGGTTATACACGCTATAATGGCTATTATAGCGTGTGTATGCACAGATGTATTGAAATCTCTGGCCATTTAATATGACGATGCCAAACATACCAACTGTTCGATTATAAAGTTAAAAAAAAAACATGTTTAGTGATCTTTTAACCTAATTATGTCAAACCAAATTCATTTTAATTTGAAAATAATTAAATATATTAAACTCTCTGACCTTTTGACCTGACTGTCAGGCAGGAGAGACGGCAGCAGTTGCGGTGAATGCTTTTATTAAAAATAAAGACTTGAGTCAGGCGAAATACAGACAAGTATTCACAGGACAAGACTATAATCATGAAACGGGGGAAAAAAATCAAAGACTTGGGATGTCAGATGAGAAACAGAGCTGAACGAATACTTCGCAAAGTCTTGAGCGTGTTTATATAGAGTGGAGTGGTGCTTGATGAGTGGTGAAATGGTGAACTTGATGATAAACCAATTGTGACACGCACAAATAATTATTTAAATTATTTTATATGAATTTTAATACGAAAATAAATAAATCTATTAAATTCTCTGATCTTTTGACCTGATGATGTCATGCCAATTTTCACATATAGAAAAAATGTCCCTTACATACTACAATGTGTCATGCCTCCAGTTCCCAGAATGCACTGCAGGCTCCAAATTTTTTGCATCCTGACATACCAAGCCTTGCATCTAGGGTTTGTTTATCTGGTTATGATCTTGTTTCTTGTTCTCTGCTTCTCAGTTTTGGAGTTGCCCTGTTCAGTCTCTTTGCACATTGCCTGACCTTCAATTTATCTTTGATCATGTAATTGTCTACAGTTTTGGATTTGTTTGCCTGCCTTTTTAATAAAGTCTGTACCTGCAACTGCAAACCTGACACAATGCTTATTTTTGGAAATATTCGCTTGGTTTATTTTATACTAATTTTAATGTGAAAATAATTAAATGTATTAAAGTCTCTGCCTTTTGGACCTGATTCCCAACCAACTTTCACAAATAGAGAAATTATTTTTTATATTTCCAAAAAAAAATTTTAAATATTGATTTGGTTTTAAATATTATGATCTATATATTTATTCATTTATAACTAAAATAAATAAATCTATAATAGTTGCTGACCTTCTGACCTCATGATATCAAACCAACTTTCACATATTGAATTGACTGCCAACCTTCCCACCCAGAGAGCATGCTGCTTCTTTGGTTCCTGGCCACAGATGTGGCATCATTAGGATTTGAACTTGTAATCTTCTGACAATGAATACATTTCTGTTGCACCTCTCAATTAGCCTTAAAGAGAACATTAAAACACACAAAAAGATATCCATTATATGTAAGAAAGCTTATGTTTTGGACATTCAATTTCAGTGTATGTCCCTTATATACTACATGGGTTACTTTAGAAATATGTATTAATTTTTTTACACCCCTATGAGTATCTGGATATTTTATGTAATGATGTTAAACTAAACCAGTGCATTTATATTTAAACAAGTTTTCTGCATCTGGATCTAGCCATTAGTTATTTTCATTTTTTGTTCTTCTAAGTCTGAAGTGAATATTTGATTTATCCCTAAAATATAACTGGGGGATATGAATTTCCATGTATAGTATATCATAATTTATATATTATAGTAATTTATATATTGCTTTGTCACCTTCTTCCAGTAGATGTCACTTTACTAATATACACTGATCAACAATAACATTAAAACCACCTGCCTGATATTGTGTAGATCCCCCTTGTTCTGCCAAAACAGGACTCCACAAGACCTCTGAAGGTGTGCTCTGGTATCTGGCACCAAGACATGAGCAGCAGTTCCTTTAAGTCCTGTAAGTTGTGAGGTATGGCCTCCATGGACAGGATTTGTTTGTCCAGTACATCCCACAGATGCTTAATGGGATGGAGATCTGGGGAATTTGTAGGCCAATTCAACACCTTGAACTCTTTGTCATGTTCCTCAAAACATTCCTGAACAATTTTTGCAGTGTGGCAGGGCACATTATCCTGCTTAAAGAGGCCACTGCCATTAAGGAATACTGTTACCGTGAAGGGGTGTACTTGGTCTGCAACAATGTTTAGGTAGGTGATACGTGTCAAAGTAACATCCACATGAATGCCAGGATCCAAGATTTCTCAGAAGAACATTGCCTAGAGCATCACACTGTCTCTGCCGGCTTCCCTTCTTCCCATAGTGCATCGTGGTGCCATCTCTTCCCCAGCTAAGCGATGCACACACACACACACACACAGACACAGACTCTAGTATATCCCACCCCTTGCCATTGTAACGAGATAATCAATGTTATTCTCTTCACTTGTCAGTGGTTTTAATGTTATGGCTGATTGGTATATAGCATAGGTTGTAAGACGGTGGCAGTGGTGATTAGGTCTATGTGTGATGGGTGGAATCTCTCTTACAAGACTTTTACAAGACTTTTCAAAACATTGAGACATTGTAAGCAATCAATTAATCAGCTTATAAAATAGTCCTATTTTCAATCATTTGACAATATTATTATATTGTGACTCCAATGTTAGGATTAGTTAAAACACATAAAGCTATGTCAAGAAATATGGAACAGGTTTAATGTTTTTACTCTATATTCATAGAGTAAAAACATTAAACCATTAACTATGTTACAGAATATTTTACATTAACAACAAGGATGAATATTAATTATGCATGGGTGAAACAGACTAGTGTTTGAATTTCTATGTGTCTGGGGTGTTGTTACCATGTATGCTGTACTACTGGTGCTGCACCAGTACAATGCAAAATTGTGCTAAAACGCTCTGACAGATACAGATACCTAATAAGGTAAAAATATTACCATTTAGCAAGACTACAATTATTTTATTTTAATTTTATGGAGCTATGCTGATGACATTCCTACTTTTTTTTTTTTTTAAAGTGTGGTCAGGATGTGTAGTAATGAAATCCTGCTGCATGGCCTTGTGTATGTAAGGTGGGAACAGGATAATTAAGTTGTGGCCATGACTCGGTAATGCGATGGAACGACCACTGAGGGCTGTGTACAAAACCTGAGTAAACACATGCTCATGCACACACATGCAGACATGCAGTGCAGTGTTTGCAGTAAATACTGCTGTCATACAAAAATCAATCCCTTTTTATCTGGGCCTAAATAACATTTGTGTGGTCCTCACCAACTTCTATAAACAAATAACCTCAGGTGACAACAAAATACACAAAAGATTTCAATATGTAGTTATTTTCTTATATTCAGCTAGATGAGATTTCACATTCCCAAACAGACAGTCTGAAGAATAAGAGGTGGAGGGTGAGAACCCAGGGGATGGTGCCTCATCGATCTTCAGTACATGAGGCTGGTGCCTTTAGCAGTGATGATTGTGAGCAACAGCAAACAATCTATGCCCTGGGTGCTTCCACACAGCCTACGTAAAGCTTTCTGCAGCATACAACATGTCACCAACTGGCTTTTTCATCCTTATCACCAAAATCCTTCTTCAAGTCAAAATCCTCCTCCTCTTACAAGCTTTATACAAATGCTTACTGAGCCTTTCAGTTGTCAAGGAGAAGGAGATGATGTGAAAGATCTATAAAGGCTTTTTGATCTTACCACTGCTGATATCATAAGAGCTTGACAGCACCCAAGCTTGTTTTCCTATTCGGCTTGTTTTTAAATTTGGTCTTCTAGGTTTTTTGGGTTTTTTTTTTAAACCATGGTGCTTATCCCATGTGAATGACATGGTTTACGTTTACATAGAGCACTTGTTATTGCATTATAATTTTGTTTTGGAATGCATGACCCTGAGCATGGTGAATTTTATTTACCTTAATGATTCATTTTATACTGTTTATAAAAGAAAGGTAAAAAATTAACTGACAGGAAAAAAATAATAGAAGAGTTTTCATTTAATTTAATGGAAAATTTAATAGAAGGGACTAGTAAATTTATGACATGGTTTGCACAGTGAAAATTATTTACCTTAAAGACATTTTATTTGTACTGTTTTATGAACATCCAAACTGGTCAGTATGACCAGGATTGGAAATTTGTTCTTGACTGATTTATGACCTGGTTTGCATAATGCACACTTACTTACACTGATTTTTATACTGTTTTGCTAATAAAAGACTACAATGGTCAACAGTCCTACTGTTTTATTTATTAGAGTTTAGAGACCATCAGCTTGCATTACTGCATAGCTTTGATGGCCATATTAAAAAAGTAAAAAGTAAAATTAGAATCTAGACATTAGCCTTTGCAGGAGGCTGGATTGGCCATTCATTACTATTTCGTAAAAGGTCTTTGTTACATTTGTACTGATAATAATAATGATGCTTTACAGAAAACCCTAAAGACAGTTGAGCCTTCTGAAAAAAGAGAGAAAGTCAAGGAAGAGAGAGGACCCACTGTTCCAGACAGAACCAAAGTAAAGGAGAGAGGAGTTTTCTGGTAGTGAAGATGGTGATGATGAAGCAGTTGTAGGAGGATTTACAAAAAAAATGCTGCTACATGAAACAAAAACAAGACTTACAAGAAGAGCTGGCAGACTGCAAACAAAGTAAGAGTTTCTGAATGATAAAAATTTTCTAGTTGTTTACAAACATAAGTAGCCTATAATAAGAGATTCTAAATAACGAAAGTTTAGCAATACTTTTCAGAATATTAGTAGTCTATTTCAGAAACTGATAAGCAAAACTTAAATTTCTTCTCTGTTTCTTATTTTCTACAACATTAAAGATGTGCTTAATTAGAAAAGGAAAAGGAGGATCTTGTTACAGAGCTGGCTACATACAGAAGTCTCAACATTACTGCTACGTTCTGGGGTATGTCCGCGTTTTTTTTGTGTTTTGTTCTCTCCACTTTTCTCTCTCTCTCTCTCTCTCTCTCTCTCTCTCTCTCTCTCTCTCTCTCTCTCTCTCTCTGCAGCAGTTGCCCCATTGGATAACTCTCCTGTCTGTTTCGATTGTCCCCGTTGATGTCATCGGCCGTGACAACCAATCAACCTCTGACCTCGCCTATTTAAAACCCGCAGCCATTCATTCATGGAGAAGTCGTTTAAACAAAAACCCTGTTGTACCTCTGTTTGTTCTGTGTTGAGTTACGCTGTCTTACTGTGTTGTTCTTGTATATCAATTGTTCCATGTTTCCCCGCTTTGTTCTAGTCACTTGTTTGTATGGTTAATTTGTTGTTCGTTACCCTAATTGTGACTCTGTTAGTGTTGGGGAAAAGGGGACAGGTAAGTACGTCACGTGACATACATGGTGCAGCACGCAGGAGGTCCGTTTTATTTGTATTAGACACACTAGGTTAGGAGCGAGCACCACCCTCTGTACTTTTGGTTTGGCTAATTAGAATAGGTAGTTAGAGCGTCCTGGACGCTGAAGATTTATTTTCTATCTTTTGTGGTAGTTAGGTTAGAGGGTTTAAAATAGGTAGACTTGGTTTATTTTGTTCATTTCTTTGCTTTGGTGCCGCTCGCGTTCCTTTTTCCTCTTTGGTGTCCTGTTCAGTGTTATTGTAAATAGTTTGTAAATATTACCACTCTCACCCGGCACTACACACTTTACCACTTGTATATAGATAAATAAATCACTTGGATTGTCTTGCACTACTGGTTACTGGTCCTTGATTACCCACACACCACTCATATTTTTAATAATCATATAAGTGTTATTCCCCACATACCCCTAGACTAATTGGGGTTGTAACATTTATTTGGGGGCTCGCCCGGGATTTAGCCTTAGATGGAGTTTACCACCCGCTTTGGGCTGCATTCCCAAACAACCCGACTCCGTGAAGTCCGCCCTCCGGCGGGGCGAGTGCCGTTACCGGCCTCACACCGTCCACGGGCACCTCTTAACGGTTTCACGCCCTGCTGAACTCTCTCTTCAAAGTTCTTTTCAACTTTCCCTTACGGTACTTGTTAAGCTGCTCTCTGGTGGGATTTTTAATAAATGTCTCTAAATCAAACAAAGCCACCCCGCCCCTTTTTTTTCAAGTCCACACACGTAACACAATCCACCGCACTACCGCCACTACCACTAACCGGTATAGCGCAGCACTACGACCAATACTACTCTAGGCCGACAGCAACTTCGATGACACCAACACACACACAAATATTATTAATAATCACGGGAAATAGATTTTTATTATCCCGGATTATATGTTTTACATTACCATTTTCCACTCTCTCTCTGACCCTCAGAATTAAACAGGCAATTCTGCTACTGCTCATTTAAAGAGATAGTTCAACCAAAAATGAATATTCTGTAACCCAAGCAATGTAATATTTTGAATAATTTTTTGACTAATTTTTGACAAAAAAGTGATTAGATCACAGTAACTAATTAATTTGAAATCATGTTACACCTAACACTGTGAGCCACAGACATACAGTCTGTGAAATGTACTGTTAAGCTGGTGAAATATTAAAAATGTCATGCCAAAAAAATTCCAATTAAAAAAATCCAGAAAACATGGGTTGTGTAATAAGACAAGCTCTAGAACATTTAGATGGTACAACCTTTTGAACTGACTGTACACCTATCCCTCACAGCCTCATTTTCAATTGCAATTGCAATTAAATATGGCATCTACCCTGACTTAGGTTGCTTTGTGACAGATGCACAAGCAATTACGCTGAAAAATCCCACTCAAACTGATCCCACTGAAATGACTAGAGACCTTGGTACAAAATAAACTGTACCTACTTTTTTTTAGTACTGAGATCTTTCAAAAGAATCTGCAGATCCTGTGTGGTAGCAGAAGTACTACAGTTAGGAACAGCACAACATTTATAGCCACCAACTGGAATAACACTTAACATCTTCTTCCTCTGGTCTTTAGGAATTATATTATTTATACCTCCATAACAGGACCATTGCTAATGGTGTGAAAAGTGGTAATTCTAGGGGCCCACAGGTCCAGGGGTCCCACAACTTCCCCCACCCCGGTCGACTGAGATCGTCCATATCCTTTTACATTTTAGCTAATTTGTGCTACCTTTAATCCAGAAAATATTTAACCCAAAAATGAAAATTCTGTCATCATTTAATCAGCCCTATGTCATTTTAAACCAGTATGACTTTCTTTCTTCCGTGGAACACAAAAGAATCTATTTTGAAGAATGTCTGAGCTGTTTTCTTTTCATACAATGGAAATCAATGGAGATCAAATGTTCACTAAAAATCTTGACATAATGGCCTTTATTTTAAGATGTGCCTAAGGCAAATCCTCATTTAACATTTTCTGTCTTGAAGATCCACATAGGAGACAACATCTGGCTCAAAGAAGAGGTGTGGAAGAAAATTAATTCAGCTGCCAAAGATTCTCTGTTTGTCAAAGAGATGGCTGTGGCATTGTGGGGGACAACCACTTTAAAAAGCAGAAGTAGGTCAGGAAAGGATACAGATAAAAATTCTGCAAAGCCTTCCCTGACACCCTCCAAGCTGCAAATTTTGAGAGGTAATCTAATTTTTCTATGCATTCATCCATGTATGTAACCATAAACAATTTTGTTAAAAAACTTGACACGTTAGTTGATAGTTTTAATATTTGTAAAATCCTTATTCATATTCATCCTTTTATACTCAATCACTTATTGGTCAGTAAAATATCTAGAACATAAAATACCTACATATGTATATTTAATTTCATGGGTTATAAAGAAAAGATCACTATACAACAACTTTTTATACAACATCTCCGGGTGTGTGTGTGTTCACTACTGTGTGTGTGCACTTGGATGGGTAAAATGCAGAGCACAAATTCCGAGTATGGGTCACCATACTTGGCCACAAGTCACTTCACATTCACATTCACATTATCTTTATATGAGTAATAAATATGAAGAACACCTATCAAAGGCATTATGTATTTGGAATGTTTCTAGATTACTGTAGACTTAAAATACAAGGCCAAATATGCAAAAAAGACTACATCTGACACTATGGATTGCCTTTCTAACTAGTTTTAATAGCAAAAGAGACAAATTAATAATATAAAATATTTCTCTTTTTACTTTCAAGTCTGCTTCAGTGACTGGCTCAAACTCAAGGAACCCAAAAAAAGAAAGAGAGAAGAGGGAGAAGCTAGTGGGGTATTATGTATCCCAAAGAATACAAGACATTATAAAAAAAGAAAGGAAACATGAAAAATGTGTAACGTGTCTGTAAGTCTGTCTATCATCATTGCTCACCATTACATCTGAAATACAATTACAATTGTTGAAAAAGTTTTATTCATTTCAATTAATTATTTTGTACATAGATGTTAGAACAAACATCAGGGTTTCATGTTTCTTGTTCTTTTTATTATTTAAAGTATACTTTGAATTATTTCTATCATTTGTCATAACACCCAGTGACAGGAAAAATAGAGAAGACATCATGTGATCAGTCAATCAATCAGATTGTCAATCAGATCAATCGGTGGTGTGTTTCAATAGCATGTTTTTTTTATAAATAAAATGGACTAGTCTAGATCTTACTCAGCCAATATAAGCAGTTAAATCTGGTCAGCTATGACCGGCCTGACCAACACTGACCAGCTAAGACCGGCCTGACCAACGATGACCAGCTAGGACCAGCCTGACCAGCTAAAAATAAGTGGTCAAAACACCTCTAAAACCAGCCTGCTAAACCAGCTATGACCAGGCTGGGAGAGCAGCTAAGACCAGCCAACCAGCTTAGGCTGGTTTTAGCTGTTTTTTTTTTCAGCAGGGAATAAACACACAAAAAGGACAAAATGTGTATTTTCCTACTCCAGAGTGGACAGAGAACCAAGTACATTTACAGTTATGGCATTTGGCAGACCCCCTTATCCAGAGCGACTTACAAAAGTGCTTTGAAGTCTATCAAAAATACATTCTGATATTGGCTCACTAGGTCACAAACAAAATCAGTCCAAAACTCTGCTGGGGAGGTAATAGACAAGCGCTCAGACAATAATTTTTTTTTTTTTTGGTTTTGTAAGTGCTAACTTAAGTACTTTAGGAAGAGATAAGTCTTTAGATGTCGTCTGAAGACTGCCAGTCACTCAGCTGTTCGGACATCTAGGGGAAGTTCATTCCACCACCTTGGTGCCAGAACAGAGAAGAGTCTTGATGCATGCCTTCCTTGTACCCTGACACATGGAGGGACCAGTCGAGCAGTGCTAGAGGATCGGAGGGAGCGTGGTGCCATGCGAGGTGTGATAAGTGCTTTGAGATAAGTGGGTGCTGGTTCTTTGAGCCCCTGAAAATGGAAGTACTTTGCTTAAAATGGCTGTAATTCCTAAATGATAAATGCCAGTTTTGTGGAACCTCTTAAAATAAAGCACTTCGATCACATCTTGATTATTTTATTTCAAATCCATTGTGGTGGTGTATAAAGGCAAAATTTTTTTTTTTTAAATGAGTGATTACACATAACTTCTTCTCCTTATCATTCTTCCTTCTTCTTCCGCTCTTGAAGTCTATAGCAACCCATAGAACCGCTTGTGGGAAAGTTATGAACTTTTTAAAAGTTGTTGGGGACAGTTACAATATACCTTGCAGCAAATTTGCAGTGTCCATCTAAAACTCTCTAGCGCCACCAACACATCAAAGTTGCACTCATGTTTATGCTAATAACTTTTGAACGGTAAGTGCTAGAAACAAATTTTTTTCCTCTGAATATATATATAATATATACCATACCATGGTTTCAATTTGTGCATAACTAGACTTTCCACCATTTAGAATTTTCTGAAAAACCTACTTTTCGAACTCATCCCAGAAAGTTCATCGGATCTTCACCACGTTTGACTCAGATCATCGTTAGACCATGCTGGCAAAAAGTTATTAAAAGCTTTTTGATAGACCAAACCATTCTCGAATAACATGCAAACAAATTCAATGGCGAGCACACGGAAATGGATGTGAGGCTATATGTCTGTAACGCTTTAGCATATAGAGACCAAACTTAGTAAATGTCATAGCCATTGAGACTTGAGGGTACCTGCACAGTTTTGGAACAGCATCGCCTAGTGCTTATGAGATATGAAAAAGCATATTTTTTGCTTAGAATTTCTCAATAGGTTGTCCTAAAGTCCTGAAACTGGTCTCTTTAGATTTGGTGGGGCATACAGAGTCAAATGATATGAAATTTTCTTATATTTGCCATTTTGAATTTAGTTGTAAAATGCTGTATTTCACAAATGTCTTGGCGCGTCTTTACGAAAATCGCTATGTTTCATCGGCAATATGCCCTGAAGGTACTTAAAAAGTTTTATGACAAAATACAAATAAATTTCAATTCAAATTATAATGAAATTTCAAAAAATGCTAATAGCTTTTGACTACTATTGTCAGGAGACTGGTCTTGACAGATTCCTTGGGTTATGTCGAGAACAATGATACCAATTATGCCATGATTAGCTGAACTTTCTGTCCGCCATTTTGAAATGCTCTGAAAACCTACTTTTTCAAGGTCCTCCTAGACCATTCGTCCGATTTTCTTGAAAAACGATTTAGATCATCTTCAGACCATGCTGACAAAACTTTATGGAATTCGAGTTGATTAGTCAAACCGTCCATATACCTTATAACTATGTTACAGAATATTTTACATTAACAACAAGGATGAATATTAATTATGCATGGGTGAAATAGACTAGTGTTTGAATTTCTAGCATGTGCCTGGGGTTGTTACCATGTATGCTGTAGGTTACTACTGGTGCTGCACCAGTGTCCATCCCACTTGTCCAATCAAATTCAGAATTTAAGGGACAACATCCCCACCTAGTGGCGAACACGCGCAACTATACACTAATGAAACAATTAATCCATTAAACACATTAAACAACATTTTCTGTAACATACCTGCACAATGGACATACAACACGTGGAAATAAGGATTTCGTTGCACAGAAAATAAATCAGTTCTACATAAAACACAAGATAAAACAAATTAATTATGACTGTGACAAAGTCAAAATAACTCAACATAAAACAACACATTCAAAGCCAAATGCATATTACCAGTTCCCCAACAAGTTCACAAAGGGATAAATCCACAATAAAACTGTTATTTGTGTGTTTCAATCATTTTTAACTGATATTTCTCTGACGGCTTAAAACATGCAACTCACCCACAGCATGTCTCATTGGCTCTGCTGTAGGCGGTCCTTATTCCACAAGTTAGATGCCATTACGCATCCCACAGACGTCCCCATTTATGCATACATTTAACATTTGTTTTACACTCCGTTACACTTGGCCCCCTAATAATAAGAAAAATAAAATCCTAACAAAAACAATAGGGTTCCAGCACCTTCAGTGCTTAGACCCATAATAATAAAAATCCTAACAGAAACAGGTGGGTTCCAGGAATCCCCCTAATAATAATAAATATAACCCCAATATAGCCTGGGTGAATGTGGCCATCTCAACTAGAGTTGCACGAAAGTTTGACGCTTTTTCAATAGCAAATGATTCGATTCTGTAACATTCGACACTTTCAATACTGTATATAGCCTGAGGAACTGAATCTGTATTCTGAATAAGCAAATCAATTTGCACATGCTAAGTTGACTCAGATGGGCAACACGTGCAAGCTGGCTTGAATAGTGAGAAGACCTAGCTAGCATGGCTATGCCAAAAACTAAAGATGTTCTCTCCACAACTTGTGAAGGCATATTTTGCCTACATCGTTGATGAAGACGGGCAGCCAGCATGCAATAGATGACAAAATCAGCATGCAAAAGGTGTTAACTGCACTGAAAAACAGCAACTTGGCTAAACTTGGCTAAACAATTGGCCAACAAGCACCCCAACCTCTACAAAGAGCTGAAAAGTTGACAGGTTAGCAAACTTAAAGGCTATGTTTGGAAGCTTTCTTAAATTACTAGTGAAATGCTCTGTTGAGAATTTAACCATTTTTGCATTGGGGATAAGCTAATTACTTGTCTTTCCATGTGAACTCATGATGCTCAAATATTCCAGTTACCATCACAGACAGGCTATCTAGCAAGTAGCCTACTTAATTGTTAAATTTCATGTGAGCTATTATTAAATGGTAAAATATTGGTGTTTAAAACAGAGCAGTGGGTGTACAGCTTAACCTCAAATTATGAATGTAGTTCTCACTCTTTATTTTCCTTACTCGGAACTTCCACCACTCCTTCAAGTTCATCCAGTAATGCTACCATTACATCTGTGCTAGGCTGTTTTTTCAGCCTAATGATGGCCTCCTTCACTTGCATCGACACCTCTTTGGACCACATATTGAGAGTTCTGATGAACAGCTACCAAATGCAAATTCAACACTTGTAATCAACTCCAGACTGTTTATCTCCTTAATTTGTCATGAAGTAATAAGGAAACAGGCCCACCTGGCCATGAAACTGCTTAGCAGTCGATTGTCCAATTACGCTGTATTTAAAATGGCTGTAAATCTTAAATGGTTAATGCAACCCCTTGAATTCAAGCTGAAAGTCTACACTTCGGTGAAATCAAATTGTGTCACTGTCCAAATACTTATGGATCTGAGTGTGTGTGTATATATATATATATATATATATATATATATATATATATATATATATATATATATATATATATATATATATATATATATAAAGTATGAGACGTCTGGTGGAAATTAATTCATGTGTACAGAAATACCAAAACTCAGATGCTTTCAATGACTAGAACTACCCTACTCTCTCTTCACTTCTTCCCTTGACATCGAAAATATATGCATGTGCAGTGGAATGATTATCTGACAACAGAGGAGGAGTCTTGCAGGAGAAAGGAAACAAAGGGTCAAAAATGATATGAAAAAGAGGTATGAATACAGAAGGTTGCTCTTTTCAACTCATGCTCAACACTGCCACATACCTAGATCCAAGATTTAAGGAGTCATTCATGTTTATGGAACAAGATGTGAAGGAAGAGCTTCTGCACAGAGCTTCCACTGTTTGGCTACCAGGAGGTGCAGAACAGGAGCAGCAGAGTCAGAAACAGTACAGCAAGGAACATACACTGGAACAAGTAGCAAAGAAAGAAATCTGAAAAGCTTGCTGTCTAGCATTATAACAGAGAAAAAGAGATCAGCATGCAGTTCACTGGGTACAACCAAGAGTGATGCATCTGGCAAAACTCATACTGAAAAGCTTAGTAGTGAGTTCAGGTTGTACAGCCAGATGAAGGAGATTAGTCCTGTTGGAGCCCCACTTGCCTGGTGGGGGAGACGTGCCACTAGCCTGCCAATCCTTGCACATTTTGCTAAAGCATATCTGTGCATTCCTGTCTCTAGCTGTGCATCAGAGCGAGTGTTATGTACCTCTGGTTTAATCTGTAGTCCAAGATGAATGAAAGAAGACCACATAGACACACTGGTTTTCCTGACTAAGAACCTTAAACAGGCAAAGAAACTCTCTAACGTGTAATTTCAGACAAGAAGAGGCCATATTTGAAGTGTTTTCGTTTATTATGATTTACTTGCTTTATTTAGCAAGGTTTCACTTAAAAATCAAAATAAAACTTTTGCAATCTGATTTTTCTGTATTCAATCTAATCAACATTTTACGTTCAGACAATGGAAGGATTTTTGCCAGAGTATGCCAAGCTCCCTAAAAATTTCAAGCTTAATAGGAAGCTGTTACATTTTAAAATTCGCCCAAAATTAGTGAAAATAAAAAACTTAAACCCACTATATTTTCCAAATACCAAACTACTGATATAAATCCATAAAGAATTGTTCCCACAAAAAATCTATGCCATTGACTCGACCTTCTGAGTAG
This sequence comes from Pangasianodon hypophthalmus, assembly GCF_027358585.1. NCBI lineage: Eukaryota > Metazoa > Chordata > Actinopteri > Siluriformes > Pangasiidae > Pangasianodon > Pangasianodon hypophthalmus. The sequence continues at coordinate 18,340,204 of NC_069715.1, read as the reverse complement.
CTCTTATTTATCTTTCTCACATTTAACATATTCTGGTTTCTTGCTCCATATCATTTTGAAAATTTGAACATTTCCTTTTGTCAACATATAGAATCTTTATATACAAGTTTTGAGATGCATTCAGCATTTGAAAGTAAAGCACAACATTGTCAGTTGTAGCAATTGGTGCTTTTCTTGTAGATTTGTAAGATTAATTAGTAATAGTAACATCTGGTAACTTTGTATAGGTCTGTTCAAAGACCAATAAGCAACTAACACTTAGTAGTTTTGTATAGGTTTATAAAATGACCTGTACACAGTAACAAGAAATAAATTACACCATTAGCTATTTACAATTATATACAGTACCCATCCTGCAGGCAGTACAGATTAAGGGGCACTGTAGCCCAGTGTCCACACCTCAGTTTCTGTACAGTGAGGTGCACTATAGTCCAGTGTCTGTGCTTCAGTGATGGTAGATTGAGGGGCACCGTAGCCCAGTGTCTACACCTCAGTGACTGTACATTGAGGGGCACTGTAGCCCAATGTCCATACCTCAGTGTCTATAGACTGGAGGGCACTATAGCCCAGTGTCTGTGCCTCAGTTACAGTAGATTAAGGGACACTGCAGTGTCCGCGCCTCAGTGACTGTAGATTGAGGGGCATTGTAGCCCAGTGGCCGCAACTCAGTGCCTGTACATTGAGGGACACTGTAGCTTGGTGTCTGTGTCTTAGTGAGGGAAGATTGAGGGACACTGTAGCCCAGTGGCCGCGCCTCAGTGAGGGTAGACTTGCAGGCAGTGTAGCCCAATATCCATGCCTTAGTGACTGCTAAATGTGGGGCACTGTAGCCCAATGTCTGTGCCTCAGTGATTGTATATTGAGGGGCACTGTAGTCTAGTCAATTAAAATTAAAGACAGAACTGTATTAGTCTTATTAAAAAATATGAAGGTTAAAAAAAAGATACAGTATAGTTGTGTCCCAAATGACATATATAATGACGTACACTTACACTATGCACTATGTACTCTATGTCCTCTTCGTCTCAAATGGAACAGGGTGCCTGGTAGACCCTCCCTTCTTCCGCTAGGTAAGCAAAGCTGCAACCGTGCATAAAGTGTCCAACATTCCACACTTCGATTTTTGATTGAATATGTGCATCATCATGGTACTTGTAATGTACTTCTTCTTGGATTTTTTTAGCATGAACGCACTACTCACACTATTTTTACTACAAAATGGCATAGAATCTTAATTTTCAAGATGGCTGACGACACTCCATTGGACAAGACATCTTACAAATGTGAATTCTTTTAAAATTAGCCCATGTTGTGTGATTTATTTTACAACATTTTAAAAATTTTGTGTTCTGCTAAAGCTAGCAGCGTCACAGTATGTGTGTTTGATGTCATTTGCCATCAACTGGTATGTGATTTGTGGCACACCTTATTAGTCCAACTTAATGTCTTGATCAGAATCTTCAGTCAGACGGAGACACAGCTGGAGTATCAGCTGGAATGGTAGTAGCTTAAAAGCACATTACAAATTTTGTAGTGTGGGTTATGCAACTATTCCTATATAATTCCATGACAGTTATCCCATTCAGATGTATTAGCTACATTTACAGGGTCTTTTTTGTGATAATCCAGCCCAGGTTAGAAAGTGTTAAGATCATACATATGACACGTACGTATACATATCACACATATGACAGTGTAAGCCATGTACACTTGAAACTACCAGATGTTATCTAGAAACACTAGAATCATCAGTGTTCTAATAATACTGTAGTTGTGCTTGGCATGCCCTTCAAAGGTACTTTGATTTTAAAAAAAATAAATTACCATCTGTGTGACTATCTTCTGCCCACTATTACAGTACAAAAATTGTGTACAGCTTATAAATATTCATTACAAAATGTAAACCCCAATGTTAGGTAGGTTATCAACAATTTACTAACCACCATATAGCAAGCTAACAATAACATCAACTACAACATTGTTAGCTATAATAGGTAGCCTGGTTTGTTACTTAGCTAATTTCACCTAATATAGCTAGAGTTCATTTATGTTGTTCCAGGTATGAGCTACCACAATAGACTCATGTGACCATGTATAGTTTTCATATTCATTATAAAATGCAAGCTTTTATGTTATAGCTAGCTAATGTTACCTAAGCAGCATTTTACTTAACAGCAACCTTGACAACTAACTGTAGCTTCCTCTTCCCTGAGCTGACTGACCTGAGCTCTTCTAGGACGGGCACTCGGGTTCAGGTATTATTGGTCTCTCGACTAATTATATGGGACCTCTTTTAACCCACTAACCTACTATACAAATACCTGAATATGTAATAAACTATGTCATTTGCTACAACAGTGCTTCTTGTATAAATGTAATTTAACAGTCAACTTAACTGTTTACCAATATTATACGTGATAATTTTGGTAAATGAAAAATAAACTTAGTAATATCTCTTAAAATGAACAATTACAGGATTTATTAAGGAAAAAGATGAATTAAGATGAAAAAAGTGACCTGAGAGACTGTAAATACAATCAATAAAATGGAATTAAAAGTGTCGACTTTCAATAAATGACTTCAAAGAATGAAAATTATGACATGCTAGTGATACAGCAACTCTGGTTTTAAGACACTCTGTGGTTACAAACCACAAAGGAATATCGAGATACAACTTTTGGGTATATCGCCTTCTCAGATAAGTATAAATCAAATGTCTATCAATATATATTTTCCCAACACTCTGTTTTAACTATGCACCGGAAAGGATTTTAAGGATATATAAGATCCAATCCACTTTCAGAAACAGGAAAACAATAACAATAAAATGAGCTGTTCCAGAAGATACTGTTTAACAATAAAATTGCTTCACCCAACCAAGGACTTGTGTGCAAGGCCGCAGCTGGATGTCACTCTATTTGTCTGTTACTTCAGTTCCCTTGTTTCTCTGTGAGTGTACATGTAAATTACAGCTGATGCTGCATTAAGAGGCTCAAACCAAGTGTTAGCTTATACGCATTATTTCTTGCAGTACATCAAGGTAAGCTAAATTTTATGTTGCTTGTAAAACAGTGCATAATTAAACAGACGCTTTAAAGTATAAAATGTATTGTTGGTAGGAGTGGTATTGCTCAAACATTAGTCAGATGCTAATCCTAGGTTTCACCCTATTCAGCTTCTCTGGGTAACATAGATAGATTTGATGTGTCAGTTCTAAATATGCATTCACCTTATGCAAACACTTTAGTTAATGTTCATGCCAAACACCAGGATGGGGAAAATGTGATCTTGTTGACTGACTGTGGCCTGGTTTGTCTGAGTATTTCAAAAACTGCTGTTCTCCTGGGAATTTCATGCACAGTAAACTATTGAGAATTAGTTTACTGTGCATGAAATCATTTCCTCTGACCAGACTAGTTTGAGCTGACAGGAAGACAATAGTAATTCAAATAACCAATCTTTACAACCCTGGTGATCAGAAAACCATGTAAGAATACCCAACATGTCAAACCTTGAGGAGGATGGACTACAAAAGCAGGAGACCACATCAGGTTCCACTCCTGTCAGCCAAGAACAGGAGTCTAAGGCTACAGTTACAGACTGGCTCACCAAAACAGGTCTCCAGACTGAAGATTAGAAAAAGACCAGGCAATTTTTACAATCTTCAACTGTCTAGTTGTGGTAATGTTTGATGTGAACATTAACTGAAGCTCTTGACCTGTATCTGTATAATTTTATGGTTTGTGCTGGTGCCACATGATTTAATACTAACATTCGGATTAAATATAGAAAATATAGTCTCATGTCCACAGTCTGAAGCTATCTCAGATCATTACCTCATCTCATTTAAAATGTGTATTAATCATAGTATATGCACCTTGCCACGTCACCGTGTCAAACGTACGTTCACGTCAACAACTGCGCAGAGTTTTATCAGTAATCTCCCAGATTTATCAACCATGATTGGATCACCGTCTGATCCCGAAGAACTTGACCAGGCAACTGAATGTTTAGAATCAACGTTCTGCAACTCACTAGATAAGGTAGCTCCACTTAAAAGAAAAATAATTAGGGAGAAAAAGCTAGCACCCTGGTATAGCGATCACACACGAACTTTAAAACAGACCACTCGAAAACTAGAACGTAAATGGCGTCAAACTAACTTGGTAGTATTTCAAATAGCATGGAAGGAGAGCCTATTGAGCTATAAGAAAGCTCTTAGTGCTGCTAGATCAATGTATCTCTCCACCCTAATTGAAGATAACAGAAATAATCCTAGATTCTTATTTAATACTGTAGCAAAATTAACTAGGAATAAGACCACAATAGAAACACGCACACAATCATTATATAGCAGCGATGACTTCATGAATTTTTTCAATGGTAAAATTGAAAATATCAGGCTAGAAATTCAGACTATTAATTTAAAACCGGACAGTTCTATAACTAACCCTGTAGATGATAATATGATAATATTAGATAAACAACTACAACGCTTTAGTCCCCTTGAAGAGACTGAACTAATTTCACTAATTTCATCATCAAAATCATCAACCTGTATGCTAGATCCTTTACCTACTTGTTTCCTCAAACAGATAATTCCTGAAACAATCAAACCTCTTTTAAAGATAATCAATTCTTCCCTTAGCATTGGCTATGTACCTAAATCTTTTAAATTAGCAGTTATCAAGCCCCTGATTAAAAAACCTGACCTCAATCCCTGTCAACTGTCCAACTACAGGCCAATATCAAACCTCCCCTTTATTTCCAAGGTCCTTGAAAAGGTTGTAGCACAGCAGCTATGCTCATACTTACATAGGAATAACATTCATGAAATGTATCAGTCAGGATTTAGGCCTCATCATAGCACAGAGACAGCACTGGTAAAAGTTGTAAATGACTTACTACTGGCCTCTGATCAGGGTTGTGTCTCCTTGCTGGTGCTGCTTGACCTTAGTGCAGCTTTTGATACCATTGATCATGCTATTCTCCTCAATAGACTAGAAAATGTAGTAGGCATTAAGGGAACAGCCCTTTCCTGGCTCAGGTCTTATTTGACTGATCGTTATCAGTTTGTAAACGTAAATGGTGACTTCTCTTCTCATGCTAAGGTAAAGTTTGGTGTTCCGCAAGGCTCTGTTTTAGGCCCACTGCTCTTTTCTTTATATATGCTACCTCTGGGCAAAATTATTCGTAAGCATGGTATTAGCTTCCACTGTTACGCTGATGACACACAGTTGTATGTTTCAGCAAAGCCAGATGACAGACACCAGCTTAATAAAGTTGAGGAATGTGTAAAAGACATTAGAAACTGGATGCTTATTAACTTTCTCTTACTTAATTCTGACAAGACAGAAGTACTTGTACTAGGACCACATGCAGCTAGAAGTAAGCTTTCTGATTACATAATAACTCTGGATGACCTTTCTGTTTCATCATGTGCAGCAGTAAAAGACCTTGGTGTGATTATCGACTCTAGTCTTTCTTTTGAAGCTCATGTAGATAATATAACTAGGATTGCTTTCTTTCATCTCAGAAATATTGCTAAAATAAGAAATATATTGTCACTACACGATGCAGAAAAATTAGTTCATGCTTTTGTTACCTCTAGGTTGGATTATTGTAATGCCTTACTGTCTGGATGTTCCAGTAGATGCATAAACAAGCTCCAGTTAGTCCAGAATGCAATAGCGAGAGTCCTTACTAGAACCAGAAGATATGACCACATCACCCCTATCTTATCCACACTGCATTGGCTCCCAATCAAATTTCGTATTGATTATAAAATACTACTATTGACCTATAAAGCACTAAATGGTCTCGCGCCACAGTACCTGAGCGAACTTTTGGTCTTTTATGATCCGTCACGCCTACTCAGATCAAAAGATGCAGGCTATTTGTTGGTACCTCGAATAATGCGGGCTACAGCTGGGGGTAGAGCTTTCTCATACAAAGCCCCACAGTTATGGAACAGCCTTCCACTTAGTGTTCGGGGCTCAGACACAGTCTCAGTGTTTAAGTCTAGGCTGAAAACATATTTGTTTAGTCAAGCCTTTTGTGAATAGTTTTCTTAGGTACATGGGCAGGTCTGGAGGGTTTCACAGGCATAGAGTGTTGTGGTGAAATGGGATGTTTGGATGCTGTCGCCCCCCCACTCTCACACGTTCACTCAGGTTTGTCGACGGTGGAGTGGCTGGCTGCCTTATGTCCCAGGGTGCCCTCATATCTGTGTTAGCTTCTGGCTCTCCCTTTCAGTTATGCTGTCATAGCTAGTCTTGCCGGAGTCCCTGCTTGCACTCTGCATGCAAAGTACATCGTGCTTAACCATTAGAGGACAAAAGCTCACCTAACAATCTCTTCCTTTCTCTCCATCTCTCTCTCTCCCTCACTCTCTGTCGAGCTACACATGCTACTTCTGAGATGCCAGTGATGCCAGTGATCCTGACCCCTTCTGCTCCTCCTCGCTGCCTGACCCATCCTGATGCCCTACTTCTGGTTGGAGTTCTCATCGGTTGAGTTCGCTCGCTGCTGCTGGGGGTGGCCCCATATGGACTGCCTGAAGAACTGTTTGGATTGCTGGGGATGGTGCCACCTGGGGGCTGTGGAGATGGCTTGGGGATCACATATGGGGAGCTGTACTGTAATGGCTTGGGACTGCGATTGCTGTAGTGGCTTTGGGGCTGCAGTTGCCACGAGCAGCTTCGTACTCAGGACTCCATCAGTGGACAGTGGATAGATTTTAACCAGCCGGACCTCTTGCAAATACTGTGATGAATTTATTGGTTGCACAATTGCACTATTTGTCCATATAGTACACAATAGAAGGGATTTATTTATAATTGCACTATCCGTTGCACCCAGATGAGGATGGGTTCCCTTTTGAGCCTGGTTCCTCTCAAGGTTTCTTCCTCATATCATCTCGGGGAGTTTTTCCTTGCCACCGTCGCCACTGGCTTGCTCATTAGGGATAAATTCACAGTGATAAATTTAAATATTTACAATATATTTTTGTGAATCCATTTATTTCTGTAAAGCTGCTTTGTGACAATGTCCATTGTTAAAAGCGCTATACAAATAAAATTGAATTGAATTGAATTGAATTGGGTGATTGGATACATGAAAGAGTAGGAGTCCCACAGCCTGGAAAATTTGTGGCAGATATATTACATGACACAGTAATTTGTCTGTCTTACAGGTATGTGGACACCTGACAATCACACCCATACTGTATGTGCATGTTGAACATCCCAGTCTCTGCTTTGGTGTTATAATAACCTCCACTCTTCTGAGAAGGATTTCCACTAGATCCACTGGATTTGTGCCCATTTAGCCAAAAGAGCACAAGTGGGGTCGGACACTAATGTTGGGCGAGAAGGCCTTACTAAAAGTCAGCATTCCAAATCATCCCAAGTATTCAGTGAGGTTGAGGCCAGGTCTCTGTGCAAGCCACTCAACTTCTTCCCTACCAACCTTGGCAAACCATGTCTTTATGGAACTCCCTTTGTGCACAAGGGCATTGTCATGCTGGAACAGGTATTGGCTAGGCCCCTTAGTTCCAGTGAAGGGAAATCTTAATGCTACAGCATACAGAGACATTCTAGACAATTGTCTGCTTCTACTTTTGGGGCAACAGTGTGAGGAAGGCCCACATATGGGTGTGAAGGTCAGATGTCCATAAACTTTTGGCCATATAGTGTATTATTTAGGCTACTCATATCAGTTAGCCCACTAGGCTTTACTCTGAGAACAAGTGGATCTAGTAAAATGGTTTCCCTGTAGTGTACTGAAGCCAGAGTGCATTGATATCCTACAGTATTTGTAGTAATGTATCTGAGTTACATTTTCATTTAACAGCTTTTGGCCTAGAAAACCACAAGGCTCTGGTTAAATCTGTTGCCCAGTGTTCTCAGTGTAAAAGCATGTGCACAGGGGCTATATGGTTATATGTAATGATGACATTAAAATACCTCACCAGCATCTTTGTAGTGCTTTAAATATACTGTAATATACAAGGAGAAAACACTTTTCTCAGGGCTCCAGGTAAATCCATTCTCCGTTTTATCTGTGTAACAGTGTTTTCTATGGATAAAATTTGTTAAAACTCAAGAATTGATAAAACTAGGACAAATTACTAGCTTCAAAATAGTATAGTATAATAAATAAATCCACAATAGTTGTATTATACCAAGGGGAAATCAGTTTTCCAGGAACACTATTTAAATGTTTCTCAGTACAATCTTAAGGGAACATGCACTATTCCCCAGTGGTTGATGGGTTAGACCCCTCCCTAGTTAATTAGTGGACCTGGGTTTAAGCATTACCTCAGGCATCAATTTATTTTATAGGGCAGTGGTGGCTCAGTGTTTTGTATGGATGAACCTTGCTGAATGAAACTGGAGTCTTCCATGTTAAATTCTTATCAATTCTACCACAAGATAGAGAGAAAAGTAATCAATTGCAATTTGTGAAGATCACCAGTTTGGTATCTCCCTAATGTCATCGATTGACACAAAGCCTCCTGGTCCTGAAAAGTGTCCTTTTGAAAAACAAAATAGTGGTTTGGAAAAATGCCATCTGGAAATGTATCTTAACATGGAAACAAACAAATAAAGAAAGAACTTGTAAAACAAAAAATGTTATTTTGATGTAATTTGAAAGAAATATTAAATATAATCATTAAATTATCTGTATTTTCATATTATGAAATTTACTGATATTTCACAATAATATTATGTATTTTATTTTATTATTATATATTGTAGTATTCAGGTGTTAAAAGACCATTGAACAGACCATTCATGTATTGAACTGCATGAGTCAACATGAGAAATGTTTCAGATATCCATGAATAAATTAACAAATGCCATGTGATGCATAACTGCACATGGAGTAATTTACATATAAAAGCTGATTCAATGAATAAATAATATGATTAATGAGATGCATTCCAAAAATATTTGTGAACCAAATACTTATTTGTGAATTACAAAAGCATTTGTGCATCTTGTTTTATTCATTTGTGGAGCTCATTTTATATTTGCAAATCACTTTCTGTTTATTTGTAGATCAGGTTTAGTCATAACTATTAATGTGATGCTTAGAATCTATTCAGACAGGCCTAGACTGCTCATTATAGCAATAGAGATAAATTTCTGCACCTGTTGTGCTTTTCCACTAATTAACCTAAGGGCTAAGCTGAGACGCGGCATTATCCTTTCAAATGTAATTGTAATGTGTTGTCATACAACAAATGGTGGTGCATCTTGCTCTTTAGTCAAGCATCTTCAGCAAGCTCTCTTTTTGTTGCCACCAGATATACCTTTAATTTTAGGCTCATTTTGTTGTAGGTTGGAAGAAGAGAAAATGAAACAGTCAGAGAAGGCTTGGTTGTCCAGTAGATTTCCCCTAAAGTACAAATGTTTTGCCTTTTGTGTGTGTCTGATTTTCCTTCCTGGTCTGCACTGTGGAAAACTACTTTGTCACTACTGTCCAATGCAATTTGTTAACAAACCATGTAAGCATGTTTTGACTGAATGTCTACCTGGACAGCAGTGTTTCACTGCAAATGGGCATTATGGAGATTACAGTGGAGTCTTTATCAAGGGCTGCATACCAGAGGACAAATGCCTAAAGAAAGATAATCACATCATCTATGGGACCAACATCTCCTTAAGTTACCATTGCTGCATTTATGATTACTGTAACTCAGGCCAGCACTGGACCTGCAACCACACACCACTCCAAATGATAGTCTTTGCTCTGGCTGTTTTCTGTGGTTGGTCAAATTAAGATGGACTAAGATCTGATATGGCATTCAGTAGCAAAATTTGAATGAAAAGTGTGTGTCTTATCCAGTAAATCCTTGTTAAAATAGTATGTCCAATTCTACTCTGCTATAGATTATTACAAAAATAAAATTGGTTCAGATGCAGTAATCCATTGTTATGATCTGGCCATATTTCATTTTTATTTCTGAGAAATTCATGCAAAATGAACACATTAAGAGAAACATTTTTAAAGTTTGGACAGTTCTTTATTTCCATTTTATAGCGGAATATCTATCTATCTATCTATCTATCTATCCATTCATACATCCACACAAATAGTGACCATGTAAGACTGCATTCACAAGGACTTTTTGGTATCCCTCAAAAAAAGTGTCCAGATGTGCTGATGGTACACTCTTCCTTTAGAACCCCAATTTAGAATCTTATGGCTTTTTGGTTGTCCCTTTGGGGTAAGGTTGTATGTAGCAGTTTGCTCTCATAAAGGTATAAAGTTGAACCTTTTTTGAAAGCTTAGCACACTTATCCAGTAAACCCTTAAAAAACCCTTGAAGAAAAAAAAAATTATAACAGTATACAGCTTTGATTATAGGCTGACAACCTTATTTATTTCTGTTTCATTTTCCTCAAAACCAAAATGAATGACATACAGTGAAGGGAAATAAGTATTCAGACACTTCTGTTATTTAATATACTTTCAGTGTATATATCCACTTCAAATTTACACACAAAAGTCATACATACAATTTACATACAAAGTCTTTTGACTTTGTATATCCCCTTTCTGCTTTAATGACAGTGTGCAGTCGAGCTGCCATGGAATCCAAAAGTTTGAGCAAAACCTTATGATCCATTTTAGATCAAATCCATTGCCACGTCATCTGAAAACATGCTTCAATAGACAAGATTAGGCAAGAGGAAAATCTGACCTTTTGTCAATATCACAAATTTGCTCATATTAAATGGAACCTAGAAATAGTGCAGAATATTGAATATTAAATATTCAAGATGCTAAACTTTCAAGATATTATTTGCTTTCTTTGTTTTCTTTGGTTTTTCAATGTGCTTCAGACTTTTGGACCCCACTTTGTATACATATTTAATTTCTTTTAAAATATAGTGTCCAAATACGTTTTCCCTTATAATGTTTTTTAAACATATCTTTATGCTTATGAATGCATGATTTTTGTCCATATTTAGAAGTACAATATATTATATGTGTAAACATGAAGTGGATGTATGCGCTGGATATATATTAAATAACAAAAACAAAATACTTGAAAAAAATATGTGTCTGAATACTTATTTCCCCTTACTGTGTACATTTGTGTATATTCTGCCATAAGTTCAACTATAGTGAACCTTTTTAACAGACTGCAGAGTATAATTTTTACACAGTGGCATGTGTTGGTGTGAGCAGTCTCTTAATGCATCATTCTCATTGAAATTGATGGTAGTGGTGCATTTTATTTTATGGATAGTGTTCCTTGTGAATGCTGCTTAACCTTCACTTCTGTCCAAATATGATTCTCAGTAGGAACAGTTATAGAGTGGGAGGACATCACAAGGGGTTAAGGTGGGTATGGTAGTTTTCTCTAAACACAATGAAAAACCATACATATATCACACATTCCCACTGCTTACAGTGTGCATTTTAAATAGGTTACATGGAGTACCATTTACCATAAACATCTGAGTTTTGTGGCCTTATTTTGTTTCTTTGCATTCATACTCACAAATAAATACATCATGATATTGGTTTAAAATGAATGAACAGAGCACCACATCAAATCATCACAAATAGAATTCATAGACACAAAACAGCAAGGACATAATCATAATCACTGTTATGCATTATTCACTTCATCTTGGAAACGATTAGAGATTTAATATTCCTCTCTGCATAGGCTCATGTGCACTCCACTATATCCTTGATTCCATTATCAGCACAAATCATCATGACCATCACTGATCTGGTAGAACATCACAGTGTGGTAATTACATAAATAGGCTGAATTTAGTTTATTACAAGAGAGAGAAAACAAATCCACGACTGATGTCTGACATCTCTGGATGATTATTTTTTTAATTGCACTTTCATGTTTCTTTTCCTTGCTTCTTAGATTCTCCCTCTAATGAATTAAGGAAAGAATGCAAGCAAAATATACAAGGGCAGGAGGAATCAGGCACGAACATATTTGCCAAATGCGATGTTCTTGCTCACTAAAAGTAAATTCGCTTATTAATTACGTTACCTAGCCTTATTAACTGTATAACTTATCTGCATATACAAAACAGAGATTAGGCCTACACAAAGAATTAACCTCAATTAAAACATTATTTCACATGCTTAAGTGTTTGCTTTAGCCTAAACAAGACTCTACTCAAATTTATTAACACAATCAACTTCATTTTTAAAGCAAGAATTATTTTTACTGACTGTCGTCCAATGATTTTATTCATTCCCATTTCTTATTATTGTATTATTTATTGAAATTAGTTTTTTTGGGAGATGTAGGGTCATATTACCATAAGATTACATCATGTGCCAAAATAATAAAGACTTATAGGAAACACCTGTGTACTTTATCTACAAACTGTCCTATCTCCTACTTCCTTGAGTAGATTTTACAATTTGGTACATACTTAAAGGATGTAGGATTGACTCAAGGAGGCCTGTCTCATGAAGCAGGTTCAATATATCCTGCATTTCTGACTACACATCAGATTTAAAAATAAAACCCTGGCTTTCTGACTACACATCAGATTTAAAAAAAAAAAAAAAAAAAAAAAAACCCTAACAATATAATCATGGTTGACGTGTCTCACAAGTCGATCTGCTATAACTCATGAGACAAGTCAGCTATGATTGCATTTGTATAGATAATTATAAGGCTATAATTAATGCATTTGTGTGCATATAGAAGTGAGGTGTTTGTGACAAACAAATGCCTGAAGCATGAAAAAGTCTTGTGCAACTTACTTTGGTAGAGGAAAAAATGCAATAATTAGTAAAGTTTAAGAATAGATTCACAGTTTTCTTGAGAAAAAAAAAAGCTTAAAACTGTAGAACATCTGAAAACTGTTTTTTTAGAAACTACGTTATTTTAAAAGCTGTAAAAGTTATTTTGGTCCATATACTTAAAAAGATTACAAGATTGTTGACACAATTATTCACAATAATTAATTTTCCAAATGTTTTCTTGCCAAAGCAACTTAGAGTAGAGCTGAATGTCTCAGCTTATCAGCCTTGCTGAACAGTTGAATTGTGGCAATAAGATATTAAAGAAGAATAAAGTTGTCTGGTTACTAAGGTGTCAACCTACTAATGAGAAAAATCTGAAAACTATACATTACAAATTTGACAAAGTGAAATGCAATAGTTATATTGCAGACTGTGTCTGCATCAGTTAATTTTAATTACCACTGCCATATTAGAGTGACCACAGAATAATGCATTGACTTTTCCTTCATTATTCCTGAGAATAATATCTTGAGTGCAGATCAAGTCATAATAATAAATTATCATGCAAAGTAGTTGCTATTTCCTGTTTTCATGATTAGGCATACTGGAAAGAAATGAAGAACTGATATTTTTGCAGCATACCCAAAAAAATGTAACCTAAAAAGGACAGGAGAGAGTCCACATGAATGTACTTGGGCAGAAAACTGGCCCTCTATCAATAATGGGTGGACTTCCATAGTATGTGTCTAGGGAGATATTCTGACCCTACTGCTGGTAGCTCCTTTGATGACCTCCTTTGGTAGTTATGAGGATGTGTCGTAAGCTTGTTCTTTACAACTGTATGTACACTCACCAAACACTTTATTAGGAACACCTGTACACCTACTCATTCATGCGGTTATCTAATCAACCAATGATGTGGCAGCAATGCAATGCATAAAATCATGCAGCTTCAGACAATGTCACATCAACCAAGAATTGGAAAAAAGTGATCTCAGTGATTTTGACCATGGCATGATTGTTGGTGCCAGATGGGCTAGTTTGAGTATTTCTATAAGTGCTGGGATTTTCATGCACAACAGTCACTTTGTTTACACAGAATGGTGCAATAAAGAAAAGACATCCAGTAAGCAGCAGTTCTGCAGACGGAGACGCCTTGTTGGTGAGAGAGATCAACAGACAATGGCCAGACTGGTCAGCTGACAGAAAGGCTACAGTAACTCAGATAACCACCCTGTACAATTGTGGTGAGCAGAAGAGCATCTCAGAATGCATTTCAAGATGGGCTACAACAGCAGAAGACCACGTAGGGTTCCACTTCTGTCAGCCAAGAACAGAAAGCTGAGGCTTCAGTGGGCACAGGCTCGGACGGTTGAAGACTTGAAAACCATAGGCTGATCTGATGAAGCTAGATTTCTGCTGAGGCACACTGATGGTAGGGTCTGAATTTGGCACCAACAGCAAGACTCCATGGACCCAACCATGCTGATCATATTCATCCCTTCATGGCTACAATTTACTCATTGTCTAAAGGCTACTTCCCACATGATAATGCACCATGTCACAAAGCAGAGTTCGTTTCAAACTGGTTTCATGAACGAGTTCAATGTTCTCCAGTGGCCTTCCCAGTCACCAGATCTGAATCCAATAGAACACCTTTGGGATGTGGTAGAAAGGGAGATTCACAGCATGAAAGTGCACCTGAAAAATCTGCAGGAATTGTGTGATGCAAGGGTCTGAATTCCTTTGAGATTCTGGTCAACATTGACCAGAATCTCAAAGGAATGTTTCCAGCATCTTGTGGAATCCATGCCACGAAGAGGCTGTATTGAGATCAAAGGGAGGCCCTACCCTGTATTAGTATAGTGCTCCTAACGTGTGCAGTGAGTGTAAATACATATGACTAAGTCTATTTCTCATTTGAAGCTGTGTGAAATTCTGTGATTATGTTGGCTCCAGTGTAACATCACGTCCCACACAGAGAGAAGGTATCATAACAGGAATTTTGAAAAATATATTAATACACCACTAAATGTTGTTAAAAGGAAAGGCAGTAACATAGTAATGTATAAATATATATCCTTTTGCATGTGTCCTAGCCAAGTTTGTTTGCATCTTTTCACATTTGAAGTTATTGCCTGCCTTCACTTGAAAAATACTATGCAGAAGTCTTAGGAACATGTGAAAAATGCTGTAAAGCAAAGATGCCTTCAAAATTAATTAAACATTTTCAACATAAAAAATACACTCCCCGTGTATTTCAGCAGAGTATGAACTTCAATAGCTATCAAAAAATGTTGACTTTTTTAAACAATATGGCCACCACGTGTCAATCAATTCTTAACAAGGCAGAGCCTAATTTACTTAAACAGCTGTAACTCAAGTGGATTTTCAAGTAGAAACTTGAAAGTCATATATAAGATGATATTCTGAGGTCATGTGCACACTTTGGTGCACTGTCATTAAAGGGGCAGAGCTAACATCAGCAACCATGAGTCCAATCAAGCTGAAATTTGGTACGGTGTACCATACAAATTTGGTACTAATCTGTATAGGCATTCTTTTATGACTTGAATTTTTTATTTTCCAAAAAGTTACACAACTCCTTTGTAACAATCAATACAAAAATATATCTTACACCCCTCATCCCATTCCCCAGGCTCCTATCCAAACCATCTGAGGAAATCCTTACAACTTAAAACACTTCTGTAATATGGAAAGCATGGCTCTTGATTGCCTTTCCAATGTACCACTAATAACATATGTACAGCATATGTCCAAGGACATATTCCCTTGTAACTTATTATCTATATTGCCATGTGTGAAATATGTGTCCCACTTTGACAGGTATTTTTCTTCCTTATAATCCCTGTATGGCATATGTTCATAAGCCGCAACATTTCTGAACTCAATAATCCATTTCTCCAATGCAGGACTTCCCAGATTCCTCCAACTCCTGAGAAGAATCTGTTGTCCAATCATTACCGCAGTTGCCGTCCACTCTCTGTGGGCCATAAACAGTCCAGATAACACCCCTATGTCCCCCAGGGTTTCTTTGACAGAAATATCCCATTACATTCTCAACACCTGCTGGGGGTCCAATGAAACCGCTGTAGTATTTTAAATGGTATCAGCTTTACTCTTACATCTCTGGAATGCTTGCATCCAGAATCACATTTTTTTCCCCAGGCTTGGTCATCAAATTGAATCCCCAAATCTCTTTCCGATACTCCTTTAAGTGCTGTCATAGTTTTGTTTTCTACCCCACTCATCTTCAGATTATAATACTTAGATGCCTCCCGTCCTCCCCCAGCTATTTCCAGGATTCTGCTGACCTGGGAGCCCTTATGTATGGCCTAAATAATTGCTTCAGTGCTTGTCATAATTGACAGTATCTACATTTGTGAGATTTATTGAAGCCATATTGTTGTGATAGGTTATCAAAGGATTTCATTATACCTCCTCTATATAAATCTCCTAGAGTGATGAAGCCCTGATGCCCTTTTTGCAATATTTCCATATAAATGAGATCTTATCTATATGCACTTTGGGATTCTGCCTATTTATCCTGTAAGGGCATTTCTGAAGTTGACCTAATTACTTAAGAAACATGGCTGCCATCGGTCCATCAGTTTTCAGCAGGCATTTGAAAGAGTTAACAATGTCACATAACTTGAGTGGTAGGTTTGGGTAGGGACCCAATTCTATCTGCTGCAATGTCACTCAAATTGGCCAGGGGGGCCGGGGGGTGTGGGGGGGTGGTATTTATGTTTTGACTTACAAAACATATTTCTTGGAAAATAAGATGCACGGTGAAATTTACACACAGAGGGACGTTACGCTGAGTTACGCTCAGATATCTGTTTCTCAGGAAATGTAAGTCGCATCAAGCTGAAATTTGGTAAGCTGAATCTGCAAATGGATTTTTGATGATGACCTAATTACTTTTAAAAAAAAATGGCCACCATCGGCCAAACCCAAAACTTGATAACTATGTTCGTCTGCTGTCTTGTTATTGTTCTGCATGAAATGGAATGACTTGGGCACATTGGTGAGCTAATTGTGAAGTTTGCTTGTACCCTGCAAATCACTGCTTGCAGCTATAATTGGGGAGCCAGGCAAATAGTGCTTGTAACCCTATTGTTTTTGTTAGGATTTTTCTTCTTCTTCTTCTTCTTCTTCCTCCACTAAAACTGATCATGCTGACCAAACCGTAGGCCCTACAGCCAGGCAAGAGAGATGAGCCCAATCAGCCTAATTGTGGCACTATAGCAAAGCATTTCATGCTTTGTCTCATATCTCAAATATCATAAGTCCTACAGTGAAAGTTAATTTCACTACTTATGCTGCAAGATTCTGTGCAAAGTTTGGACATGTTTGTTCTCAGCAGAGATAAGTGCATGTGAGTTATTCTTCAGGCTATTTTTGAACATTATATGTTTTCAGTATTTGATATAAAACATATATTTATTCAAAAATAACAACTGATTTCGATTAAAAAGTAATCAAATGTCAAGTTCACATGGTTATTATTCTTCTATTTGACAGATTATTAGGCTGCATGTAAATGTAACCAATCAGAATAGAGTAAACCAGGTAAAGCCAATCTGAATTACATTTTAATCTGTTGCAAAGGTGGGTTGCATTTTTTTAAAATAATCTATTAAACAAACATGTATGTAAGAGCCATATCTTCTGAATGCAGTCCTATTTCTTTGAACTAGTAAGACACTCTGGTTACCCCTCAAATTTCATAAGAATGGGCCCATAGGGGGTGCTATAACTAAAAATGCATATATCTCTTCAGCTGACATAGAAAGATGAAGATGGCACACTTTTGGACCCTGGGGAATAAAATGCTGTGTGTGTGGGTGAGTGAGTTAGTGAGTGAAAGTCCTAGGATTAATTAGCATAATTCTATTCAAACAGTTTAACAGAGTAACTCATTATTGCTTGCATGGATTCACTCAAAACTTATACCGGACATTATTCTGAGGTCATTATTCTAATTACTTAAAAACATGACTGCCTTCAGTCAATCAGTTTTCAGCAGGCATTTGAAAAGGTTAACATTCAGCTAAAATTAGTTGTCATGAAACTTGTAATTGATGTTCATGTATCAGCACGTATCAGCATGTATCAGCACAATCAGCACGATCTAATGCAGTTTTACTCAAATTGGCCAACGCAATCTTACTTAAATGCAACCTTAATAAAATTATGCAAATTAACATAAATTTGACTTACACAAATTATCAAACATTTGAATGGCTAAATGGTCCAAAAGCAGAATCTGGCTAACAAATAAATTTCTTTATACACCTTATTTTCCAAGAAATGTAATTGCATCAGATACTAATAGACCCCTACCAAAACTTACCATTCAAGCTTTGTGAAAATAGTTCTTTAACCCTGTCAAATGCCTGCTGAAATCTGATTGGTCAATGATGGCCATGTTTTTTAAGTAATCAACATCAAAATTCCCCATACAGATAAGGACCTCATTGCAGCGTACAAAATTTCAGCTTAATTGGCTTTACAGGTCCTGAGAAATAGTTCTGAGCTAAACAAAGACCACACTCCAATCTTTGCAAATGATCTTAGAACCTTGTCCTTTGTATGCATTTCAAGTTTAATTCGAATCCTTGCAAGCAATCATGACTTACAACTGTATGAGCAAATTTGGCTCCGCCTCATTAAAATTGATTGACATGTATCTCAAAGTACAAAGATAGTTTTTGATCATTATTTCAGTTTTACCTTTTCCTGAGTAGTCTGATACCAAATTTGTTAAGATTGGCCAGAAATCTTAGGACTAGTTCACAACTGGATATTTAATCATCACTGAATTACTTCAAAAACATGGCCACCTTCAGACAATCAACATGGGCACTCTGACTGGTCCATGGCTACGCAGTCCCATACGCAGCAAGCTGCGATGCACCTTTCTATCACAGCCAATTTCAGCAATTTGTGCTACAGGATTCTGTGGGATCAGAATAGATGGGCTAGCCTTTGGTCTTCACTGGTTATCCTTCCTTGGACCACCTTTGGTAGGCACTAACCACTGCATACCAGGAACACCCAATAAGACCTGCCATTTTGCAGAAATGCTGACCCTGTCATCTAGCCATCACAATTTGCCCTTGTCAAAGCTACTCAGCTCCTTACGCTTGCCCATTTTTCCTGCTTCTAACACATCAATTTTGAGAAATGACTGTTCACTTGCTACCTAATATATCCCCCCTTGAAACACACACACCACCTGCCTAATATTGTGTAGGTCCCACTTGTGCCACCAAAACAGCTCTGACCTGTCGAGGCATGGACTCCACATGACCTCCGAAGGTGTGCTGTGGTATCTGGCACCAAGATGTTAGCAGCAGATCCTTTAAGTCCTGTAAGTTGTGAGGTGGGTCCTCCTTGATCCGATCAGATGCTTGATCGGATTGAGATCTGGGGAATGTGGAGGCCAAGTCAACACCTTGAACACTTTGTCATGTTTCTCAAAGCATTTTTGCAGTGTGGCAGGGTGCATTATCCTGCTGAAAGAGGCCACTGTCATTAGGGAATACCGTTGCCATGAAGAGGTGTACTTGGTCTATGACACTGTTTACGTAGCTAGTACATGTCAAAGTAACATCCACGTGAATGCCAGGACCCAAGATTTCCCAGCAGAACATTGCCCCGAGCATCACACTGCCTCCACCAGCTTGCCTTCTTCCCATAGTGCATCCTGGTGCTATCTCTTCCCCAGCTACATGACACACACAAATCTGGCAGTCCACATGATGTAAACGAAAACATGATTCATCAGACCAGGCCACCTTTTTTCATTGCTCAATTGTTCAGTTCTGATGCTCATGTACCCATTGTAGGCACTTTTTGGCAGTGTACAGGGGTCAGGATGGGCACTCTGACTGGTCTTCAGCTATGCAGCCTCACAAGCAGCAAGCTGCGGTGCACTGTGTGTTCTGACACCTGTTGCCGGTTCACTGGTTGTCCTTCCTTGGACCAATTTTGGTAGGTACTAACCACTGTCTACTGGAAGCACCCCACAAGACCTGCCATTTTGGAGATGCTCAGTCCAATAAGTCAGTCCATGTCAGTCCATAAAAATTTGGACAGTGGCATAGTTTTCATAATTTTGCCTCTGTACACCACCACAATGGATTTGAAATGAAGCAATGAAGATGTTTTAGTTTGAGGGGTTTAACAAAACTTAACCTTAATTAACCTTAATTAAACATTAACCGTTTAGGAATTACAGCCATCTTTTACAGAGTCCCTCCATTTTACAGGCTGAAAAGTAATTGGACAAACTAACATAATCATAAATTTTCATCATCAAATGCTGAGTTTCCTCCCTTGAGAGGCTTTGCCAGGCCTTTACTGCAGCCACCTTCAGTTGCTGCTTGTTTGTGGGGCATTCTGCCTCAGTTTTGTCTTCAGTTAGTGAAAAGCATGCTCAATTGGGTTGAGGTCATAGGACATTTAATAACATTTAATTTTATTTCTTTGCCTTGGGTTGCTTTTGCGGTACATTTTGGGTCATTATCCATCTGTACTGTGATGCGCTGTCCTATTGGTTTGGCAGCAGTTGACTAAATCTGAGCAGAAAGTATAGCTCTATACACTTCAGAATTCATCCTGCTACCTGCTACTATTGGCAGTCACATCATCAATAAACACAAGTGACCCAGTTCCAATGGCAGCCATACATGCCCATGCCATAACACTCCTTCAACATGTTTGACAGATGATGTGGTATGCTTTGCATCATGAGCCCTTCCTTTCCTTTTCCATACTCTTCTCCTCCCATCATTCTGGTACAAGTTAATATTGCATCAGACCTGGTCAGATCTAATCTGGCCTTTCTGCTCTTGAGTGTTACCAGTGGCTTGCATTTTGAGGTATTTGCATTCATGAAGGCTTCTCTTGAATGTAAACTATGAAAAAGATATGCATACCTCTTCCAGAGTGTTCTTGACTTGGCTAGATGTTGTGAAGGGGTTCTTCTTCATCAAGGAAAGAATTCTGTGATCATCTACTTTAGTTGTCTTCCATGGTCTTCCAGGCCTTTAGTGTTGCTGAGCTTGCCAGCACATTTCTTCTGTTTAGGAATGTACTAAATTGTCGATTTGGCCACTACTAAATTTTCTGCTATCTTGATGATAGGTCTGTTTTATTTTTTCAGCCTAATGATGGCCTCCTTCACTTGCATTGAAACATCTTTTGGCCGCATATTGAGAGTTCCCATGAACAGCTATCAAATGTAAATTCAACATTTGGAATCAACTCCAGACCTTTTGTCTCCTTAGTTTGTCATGGAATAACAAGGAAACAGGCCACACCTGGCCATGAATCTGCTTATCAGTCAATTGTCCAATTACTTTTGAGCCTGTGAAAATTGAGGGGCTCTGTAAAAAATGGTTGTAATTCCTAAAGAGTTAATGCAATATTTTCGTTAAACCCCTTGAATTAAATCTGAAAGTCTACATTTCAATCAATATATTTCAATATATATATTTTTTTTCTGAGGAAAAAATGTTTGAAAATCTAAAAATTGCTCTTTTTTACTGATGCGATAAAACATATAATAGGGTGCCTAAGACTTCTGCATAGCACTGTATTCTAAAACAATCAAGTCCTCCATAGTCTCTGAACTTGTGGCCTCGTCCTCCAGCAGGTGTACAAGTCAAGCAAAACTGGTAAAGCATTACAGTAACTTCTACAGGCTACAGGTTTATGGTCACATATATTCAGTCAAACCAAATATAATATTAACATTTGCATTATTGTCACAGATGGCAACAGATGGGTGTGAAATCCTGCTTTGTGAGACATGCCTTAGGAGATATCATAGCACTAGAATAAATTATAAAACCTGCATGCTCATGAAACGTAAATAGCTACTTTTTTTTTTTAACTTTCTTTCACTCCTTCCTGTTAAGGTTTTGATCAGTCTCATTTTGAAAGGGCTGTGTTGCTCTGACAGAAATCCACTAGTCTCATCAGAAAAGAATGTAAGTTTCAGTGTGACTGCTTTCTAGTAGGTGAAGTGTAGTAATGTCCTCCTCTTCCTGCTATAGTAGTGGTGTAGACCAGACTGTCTGGCAGAGTTCATCATGTAGTTTTGTTTACGGGAGCTGGAAAAGAGATATTACAGGGTTAGAGAGTGGAAAAGGACAATGGTTATTAAATAGGGTAAAAATAAGATCGGCTTTCAATTTTAATAAAGAACAAAAAAAAAATTGATTCAAAATCATGCTTGCAGATCACCCTTAGCTATAACAATTTTTTAAAATTCACCATAATCTAAAAAAGTACAACTTCCGTGTTGTCATGTGTTTGTCTACTTTGCCACGTGTGTTTTGTTTTGGTTCATATCCTGTCTCCACCCATGTCCAGTCACTGGTTGTTTCCCTCATGTGTCTTTATTACTCACATCTGTTTTCAGTTTTCCCTTTAATTAGTTTGTGTATTTAAACCCTTGTGTTTCTCTGTTTTGTACGAAGTATTGTTCAGTGTTTACCGGCCTGTCTATACTGAGCCATTTTTTTCTGTGTCATGTTACTCCAGTTCTTGATCTTTTTTTTGTTTCCTGGTTTCTGTGTTTGGATTAACGTGGACATTGCTGTTTGCTGATCACCTGACCTCTGCCTGTTTCCCGTTCCCGATTTGGATTCATGTCTGGATTTGTCTGCCTGCATTTCTAATAAAATGCCTAACTGCACGTGCATCTATCCCACACACACATACACACATGCACACAAACACACACAAACACACACACACAGGGTCATTATTCGCATTGCCTTGCAAGCTGGAGGATTTGAGAAAGCAGGAATTCCGGCTGGAACCAATTCACAAGAGGAAAACGAAGATCAAGGAGAAAACCCTTGGGAAACAGTTGGAGGTCACTGGCTTGTGTACAGGTCCAGGATAGTAGTATGCTTGAGTTCCATGTATTACCAGTATTATAATGTACAAACAATAAACCTGGCCAGGGTACATAATTCCATTAAATAGCTAAGATGAAGAGAGAAGGTGAATATAGTGTTCTAGCAAGAAACCCAGCTAAAATAAGGTGAAAGAGCTATACAGAAAAACTTGTGAACAACATATTACAAGAATTGGGATTAACTGACCTGTGGCATGATTTACAAAAATTGGACTCGGAAATGATCTTTTATTCTGCTTGCCACACGGCTTACTCTAGGATAGATTATTATTAAGTATAACAGGAATGTACATATGTAGTATATTTATAGGGGAAAATAATGGACTTTGCAGGTAAGCATGACTCACACACGTGTACATGTAGTTCCTCTTCTCTTTTACTTTTCCCTCTTTTCCGAAGTAACATCGGAAGCATATTGTAACACAGTGCTGTATAGGAAATGTAGTTAGAACTACAACTAACCAAATAACATTTCCTCCCCTCTTACTCTTTGTGCCCCAAATAACATAAGAATACAAATTAAACTGTAACACCTGTACCTCCTTATCCGCATTCCTATTAACATATATATTTTCTGTTTTTGTTGCACAGTTACTTCTCTTTAACATAACACATCATGAATAAAAAATTTTTTAAAATGTCCATTAACTTAGAACTTTCAGTCCTTCTGTAGAATTCTCTTTTTTATGTGAACAAAAATCTAAGTCCCTGGGAAAGAGGAAAGACTACCACAGACCCTAGCTTACCCTTGGATATTATTCTGCCCCGAAGTAAAAAGGTAAGCCCTTAATTATGTATAATCCAAGAAGTGAACATCACCTGTTGTACAGATGGAGAATGGAAACTAAGAAGACTGCTGGTATCCTGTATGGGAGCATACCAGCAGTCGTCAGACTTAGTTTCCATTCTCCGTCTGTACATCAGGTGATGTTGGTTTCTGAGAAGACTGTGAATCTGAGGTCTAATGGACTCAGTGATGGGTACTGAAGAAGACTGAACACTGTCAGGCATTTAGTCTGTGAAGTCGGCAACCTCCTCCCGTTCCTTGGATGCTCACTGTTACACCCAATTTGCATGAAGAAATGTGGCCATCTCCTGAGATGTAAATTGGGGACCATTGTCCGAGACAAGCTTTACTAATCTACTAAAGATTTCCCCAAGTCCCTCGACTGTTTTATCAGCTGCGGTAGATCTCATAATAGTCACCTCAGGCCACTTACTGTGTGCATCAACAGAAATTAACAGCATTCTATCCTCCTTTGGGCATGCAAAATCTACCTGAACGTGATGCCATGGTTTCTCTGGGAACTCGCACAGGTACGGCGGTGCCAGTTGTGGTACATTGCATATGCTCTTGCATGATGTCCTACCTTTTCCTCAATTGGTCCATCCACTCCTGGCCAGCAGAAATAACTTCTGACGATCACCTTCATTCAGACCACTTGACAGTGTCCTGGCTGTAGCTGTTTCAGAACTGGTTTACACAGAGCCGGTGGAATAATGACTCTCCTTCCCCACAGCAAACAGCCAGACTGCACAGAAAGTTCATGCCATCAAGAGAGGTATGGTTTCACATTCCGGTCAAAGTTCTCACCCTTGCCTGTCATAACGATATCCATGACGCTAGACAGCAATGGGTCATTGCACATGCCCTTGTGTACCTGGCCAGCCATTACTGGTGCCCTTTCCACTTGTCTGAAGAGAAATTTCCAGCCACAGGTGTGTCCTTTATACTGTCTAAGAGTGGCAGTCCAGACAATCCATCTGCATTGCAATTCAATTCCGATTTTTGATACTTGACGTCATAGGCGTGTCCAGATAACAACAAAGCCCACCTCTGCATCCTATAAGCAGCGAGTGAGGGTATGCCATTATATGGGCTGAAAATTAAAGTGAGACGGTAGTGATCTGTCAGCAAAGTAAATTCCTTCCAAAAATGTATTGATGAAAATTGCGCACACCAAACACAATGCTCAACGATTCTTGTTCAGTCTGTGCATAGTTTGCCTCTGCTTTACTCAGATTCCTGGAAGCAAAAGCGATTGGCCTCTCTTGACCATTTGGCATGATGTGGGAAAAGACAGCCTGCACACCATATGGGGAAACATCACAGGCCACCTGGATTGGAAGACAAGGATCAAAATGAATCAGGGCTTTTGATTTCAGCAGTGTCTCTTTTGATCTTTTAAATTCCTTCTGGCATTCAGATGTCCAACTCCAGTTTTTCTCAGGATACAGCAGTTTATGCTGGGGTTTCAGCAGGGAAGCAATGTTTGGAAATGAATCCTTCCTTGATTGCTTAAATAGTAATTAAGCAATCCAAGAAAGGATTGAAATTGGCTGACAATTTGTGGTGCTGGAGCATCCATGATTGAATCATGACCGGAGGCATCAATCATGTGACCCAGGTACTCAACGGAAGATTGAAAGAATTTACATTTGTCCTTGTGCACTCTTAGCCCATACTCAATCAGTTTCTCTAGGGTAGCATCCAGGTTTTGCAAGTGTGACTAGTCATCTGCTCTCATTCCTAGAATATCATCTAAGTAACACAAAGCTCCAGGAAGCCCCACTAGAATTAGATCCATTGCCCTCCTGAGTAGGGATGGAGCTGAAGTAACACCAAATGCTAAGTGTCTGGACTGGAATAGCCCTTTGTGTGTGGTAATGGTAAGGAGGTCTCTGGACTGTTCTTCCAAGTGCATCTGCAGGTATGCCTGGTTGAGATCAATTTCACTAAATTCCTGTCCTTCTCTGAGCCCTTCAAACACGTCATTGATGTGAGGCAAGGGGTACTGTTCCGCTGACAACAGTGGGTTCACAGTAACTTTAAAGTCCCCACAGATTCTTATGCCTCCCTCTTTCTTTAGACCTGGAAAGATGGGCATTGCCCATTTACTGACACCAACTGGTCTCATCCCTCACGAGTTCAGTAAGCTAACCTCTACCTTGGGTTTGAGCACGTATGTCAGGGGACTTCCCAGCTCAACACTCAATTTCACTTTTTTCTTTGTTTCTGCAGAACATGTTCTAGGTCCAACTTTTTAGGTGTCATCATGTGTATGGCCTGCCAGTCCACCTTAAGTTGCTCCAGCCAGGAATGTCCCAGCAGAGAGGGGTAGTCACCCATGTCCACATACAATGGCAGTCTTTTGGTTTGTCCATTTGGTTCAACTGTTACCTGAAGTCTTTTCATGCCCACTGATTCCCCCGTATATGCTCCCCCCGTACATCCAATACCAACAACACAGCTGCGCCAGTGCCAATACTGTCCCTCCAGTAGGGCAGTGACACTATGAGCCTTGAAATCACCTGCAACAGTCAGCATATGCAAAGGAAGTTCATTTTCAGTGGTGTCAGTAAACTCCCTGTTTCCCTGGCCAACTGCATATACATGTTTCTTTTGCTTCGTTTTTTTTCTTGCTTTTTTATTTCTACTTGCCCATTATTCTGCAGTTTAACACCCAATTAAATCACTTATCTGGAATCGTTGTCTTTTCTCCCCATTTTAGCCAAGATGTCCACTAGCTGCCAGCTCTGGATTAGAGTCATTGCTTGTCCAGCAATTTTGCAGACAAGCTGTTCTCTTTTTCCACATCCTCACAGCACACCAAATTGCGATTACCTCATGACCACTTTGTCGTATATTAGGAGGGGAAAATAACAGACTATGCAGGTAAGCATGACACATACACGTGTACATGTGGTTTGTCTTCTCTTTTACTTTTCCCTCTTTTCCGAATTTACACTGGAAGCATACTGTAACACAGTGCTTTATAGGAAATGTAGTTAGAACAACAACATTTACCAAATAGATAACATTTCCTCCCCTCTTACTGTTTGTGCCCCAAATAATATAAGAATACAAATTAAACTGTATCACCTTAAATAAATTAAGTTATGATATTCAGTTTCCTTATCAGCATTCCGATTAACATATATATTTTCTGTATATGTGTTTTTGTTGCACAGTTACTCTTTCACATAATAACACATCATGAACTACACTTTTTTAAATGTCCATTAACTTAGAACTTTCAGTCTTTTTGCTGAATTCTCTTTTTTTTTATGTAAACAAAAATCTAAGTTCCTGGGAATGAGGGTAGACTTTAAACGTTAACCAATACATAACAACATAGATTGAAGGATTATAAAATAGGCCAAAAGGATCTTTCTGATCATTCGGGATTAAACTTAATGTTACATTTAAATGACAAAACACTAAAAACTAAATGAGCCTCTTTCAATTCAGAAATGGTAGCAGAGCAAAAAATGTTTCATGTAATTCAATTTCAAGCATTAAAATTTCTTCACCAAGTCATGAATAATTTTCTGTAAATATTTATACAGTGAATATGCACACTTTATTCTTCCCCAGCTACAAAGATCAAGGTAAATAGAAGCTTATCTATTCGAGTAGCTTTACAGCATGGATAAGCAAGATTGTCCAGCCAGTCCAACCCATTTAAACCTGTTTATTAAACCAAGCGATTACATAAGAGGCAGCTTTGGATGGTATATCTATTGGAAGCAGTTCCAGCATGACAATACCACTGTGCACAAAGTGAGGCCTAAAAGGCATGGTTTGCCAAGATTTTGGTTGTAAAACTGTGGCCTGCACAGACCATGACCTCAACCCCACTGAACACCTTTGGGATGAATTGGAACTCTAACTACGTGCCAGGCCTCCTTGCCCGACATCAGTGTCTGACCGCACTAATGCTCCTGTTTCTGAATGTGCACAAATCCTCACAGCCAATCTAACAATCTAAGCCTTCTCAGAAGCATGACGGTTAATATAACAGCAAAGGGGGGACTAAATCTGGAATGGGATGTTTAAGAAACATATATGGGTGGGATTGGTCAGGTGTCCCCATACAAAGACACAACCCATTACTACAGGTCAGTGCAATCCACTTTCTTTAAGTATCATGAGATAAGCTGTCTGCAGCTATGTTTATAGAATCCATAAGCTTGATGAGAAAATAGAACACCTTAAATGTGACTTTAGGAATGTATATTTACAATTTACAAGTGCCATGGTCCAATCCACAAACTTAATTAGGACATTTTTTATTTCATATAAGTCACTATAAACAAAAAGCTTACTGTGCTTAGGAGAACTTACGAAAACAACAAGGCTGGAAGAACCATTTGACCTGTTTGTTCCCATCTGAAAAATGTTGTCACCAATTTTAAGTAAAATGGATTACCAATTTACTACAATTACTGACACCAAAGATTTTTCTGGCATTTAAGGCTACTTTTCATAAGGCTAAACTGCATCAAGCAGACTTCCTGAAGGATACTTTGTTGACTCCTCCAAATATAATTTCACTAAATCACCATGGACACTTTGGAGAATTTCAAGCATTAGATTATTTCATCAATACCTGTGAAAGAAAAATTGGCACAATAATTTTTTTTAAAATCCACCGAAAACCTCAGTCTATCCAAAGAAGAATACACAGCCCTGAAAGATCTCAGGAAAAGGAATGGTGTTGTGCTCAACCCAGCAGACAAAGTTAGGGCACTTGTTGTCTGCAGAAAAGACCTTTACATCAAGGAAGAAGAGACACAACATTCCAACACCAGCTTATCCTCCTTCTCCACATTTCACCCAGCCCTGGAGTATACATGGAGTATTTCTCACCCTGCCTCAAGCATAACATTTTTACACATATCTTTGAAGTCAACAGATTCCACTCTGAAAACCACTATCCATTACAAAATGACAGACTCTCATTTTTACTTGGAATACAATTCTTTACATCCCAAGCACTGCAAAAAATTCCATTCCCTATTCACAGCTAATGAGGATTAAATGCATCTGCAATGAGAACAAAGATTTTCTACAGAAAAGTAAGGAAATATGCATTATTTTTACTGTGGATTTCCTACAAATGTCATAGATCATGCCATGGCCTGTGTTAGCACTACCGAGAGAACAGATGCACTGACCTCTACACATTCCACTGCTAGTACAGAAAGAATTCCTTTGGTGCTTACCTATAATTCCTCTAATAAAACAGTGATGGCTATTATACTTAAAAACTTCAAAATCCTTCAGAATGACCCTGAGACAGCTTCCTTTTTTTGAGGAACTCTCCACTCAATCTTCTACAGACAGGACCAAAACATCAAAGACCTGTTTGTCAGGAGTGAATTAAATGATCAGGCTAATAGAATCTGTGGCACTCTCACATGCAACCTCACATCCCTAACAAATTTATTAACACAGCCAGTAAAATCACAGGCCCTGAAGATATTTTTTTATTACCCATCGCTCCTCAGGCATCACTGCAGGAGTTCTTTATTGCCTTTCCTGTAAGAGATGTAAACAGCTATACATCGGAGGAAACTTCAAGCACCTTTGTACTATCAGAACGAAGGATTACTCCTTTGTAGTGGCAAGACAACAGCAATGAACATTACATTAATGGCATATCTATATGCCTTTATGCAAATAAAGGATTATCTTATCTTACTGTATATCTGTGTGCATCAGCAGTTGTTGTTATGGGAGCAATGAATTGAAGAAACTTAAGCAAAAGGAACTTATCTACACTCTTGGAACTTTAGAACCCCAAAAAAATTAATATTATGTTATGCACATATGGGTGTAATGGCCAAGTATACATACAGTATATACGTTTACTTTCATATAGTGTATTTGATAAGTTAAAAATATTGAATTTTGTAATATTGAATCACTCCAAGAGTGATGAATAATATAGACACTTTGGTAAACATTTCATGGATGGAAATTGGATTTTTAGTAAATGTTAGGAGAAGCCGGGATTCCCATGTAGTTTCAAAGCCATCGCCTGTGGTTGGAAGAAATCCTGGAACTTGGAGGAAACCCACATGGACACAGGGAGGACATACACAGAAACTTCACCCACTCAGACTCAAACTGGGACTCAAACCTGGTACTCAAACCTGGGACCCTGGATTGGTGCACTACTACACCACCATGAGCAAATTCTTATTGTAAATAGCTTATGGGTAACGAACAATAATCATTAAAAAACATTAATATTTGCATGAAATATGACAGGCTTAAATTTTATAAGAATGGTTGTAAAAAATCTTCACTGTTTTAAATTCAGTAACACATAATGTATATTACAGCATATACAGTATATTGTGGGGGAAAGGGACTGGGTTGCATTTCAAGAAAGAAAGCACTTCAAGGAGCACTTACCTGACTCTACAGTCATGCCAAGGGGGCAGCAAAATACATAAGAGAACAGAAATTGGAGTGCAAGACTGGAGAGACATAGATAGCTTACTGTTCACATGCAGAAAGATATAGTAGGTCATATTCTGGGAAAGGCAAGACCAGACAGAAGAGAGGCCAGAGATCCAGAACCAAACACAAACAACAGAAATCAGAGGGATTGTGAGAGAAAAGGCAATGTTTAGAATCTGATCGAGAGGCACACATGGCAGACTCAACACACAAGGGAAGGAGGCAGATGAGATGACTGCAAGTAAGGCCAGCAATGTGCATATACACTGATCAGCCATAACATTAAAACCACCGAGAGATAAAGTGAATAACATTGATTATTTCATTACAGTGGCACCTGTCTGGGATGCGATATATTAAGCAGCAAGTGAACAGTCAGTTCTCAAAGTTGATGTGTTGGAAGCAGGAAAAATGGGAAAGCATAAGGATCTGAGCGACTTTGACAAGCACCAAATTGTGATGGCTAGATGACTGGGTCAGAGCATCTCCAAAATGGCAGGTCTTGTGGGGTGTTCCCGGTATTTAGTGGTTAGTCCCTACCAAAAGTGGTCCAAGGAAGAACAAGGCCCATCTGGTCCAATCCCACAGATGAGCTACTTTAGCACAAATTGCTGAAAACATAAATGCTGGCAATCATAGAAAGGTGTCAGAACACACACTGCATCACAGCTTGCTGTGTATGGGGCTGCGTAGCTGCAGAACGGTCAGAGCACCAATGCTGACCCCTGTACACTGCCAAAAGTCCCAACTATGGGCAGGTGAGCATCAGAACTGGACCATGGAGCAATGGAAAAAGGTAGCCTGGTCTGATGAATCATGTTTTCTTTTACATCATGTGTATGGCCAGGTGCATGTGCATCGCTTATCTGGGGAAGAGACAGCACCAGGAGGCACTATGGGAAGAAGGCAAGCCGGCGGAGGCCGTGTGATGCTCGGGACAATGGGAAAACTGGGAAACCTTGGGTCCTGGCATTCATGTTGATGTTACTTTGACACGTACCACCTACTTAAACATTGCTGCAGTCCAAGTACACCCCTTCATGGCAACGGTATTCTCTAATGGCAGAGGCAGGATAATGCGCCCTGCCACACTGCAAAAACTGTTCAGGAATGGTTAGAGGAACATGACAAGAGATCAAGGTGTTGACTTATCCTCCGAATTCCCCAGATCTCAATCCGATCAAGCATCTGTGGGATGTGCTGGGGAAACAAGTCTGATCCATGGAGGCTCCACCTCCCAACTTACAGAACTTAAATGATCTGCTGCTAATGTCTTGGTGCCAGATACCACAGCACACCTTCAGAGGTCATGTGGAGTCCATGCCTCGACAGGTCAGAGCACAAGGGGGACCTGCACAATATTAGGCAGGTCTTTTAATGTTATGGCTGACTGGTGTACATAAATATGCAATAGAAAGAGCAGGAAAGAATGAAGAAGAGAGAAGAACAAAAAACAGTGTGAAAGTCTGCAAGACTACCTACAGAACAACTTCCACATGGTCCAGAGCCCACTGGTCTTTCCCTGTACCACCATGACGTGCCTGCCACCATCGCAACTGCACCCCTTTCACACGGGCTTCACTATAAGAGGAAGAAATATAAACAACCTATTTAGATATAAGAACATAAAAAACAGCACAGTCTGATCATATATGTTTTATGACTTACAGCGGAATGTTGTAGGAGACTCTCTGGGCTTTGATGAAGTCTTTAGTCTGGTGCTGGGCAATGACATGCCATCTGACTCCATTGTTGACACTGTATTGGAGCAGCACGGCCCGATCAGCAGTGTCAACCTGGTTCAATGCCGAGTTACAGCTGTCTGTCTGTGACATGCTCCCAATTTGTAGCACAAACATGATCTTGCTGCAATTGAGAGAGAGAGAGAGAGAGAGAGAGAGAGAGAGAGAGATCTAGAAAGCGTCAGCTCTGTTCTAGCAATAGCTCTGCTCTAGACATTATTACACTGGTCAAAGAAGGCACCAATAAAGTGAAAACACACTGTAAGTTTACCAATCAGCAAATTCCAAAATACCCCAAATTGATCAACATTTATGAATGTGAGAATAAGGCCTCAACCTTAAATCCATGCAGTGAATGCTACTCTAGCCTTTTGCTATACAGTGTGCTGTACCTGGCCCTGGAAAGGTCCAGAGGTTTGGAGATGGCCTGTCTCATTTTGCAGCCATTAAAATACAGGGAGTCTCCATGGGCATGTGGAGAAAGCTGGCCACAGCCACTGCTAACCCCTCCACCCTGAATTACACTCCAGCTGTCCTCAGACACAGACCCAGACTCAAAGTTGTCCTTGATGGAGTTGGGAAGATCACTGTTCCACAGGGAGCAATCATCACCTGAGAGAAAAAAAAAACGAAAAATGCAGTGATATATCCAGTCACTGTTAACATTAATATTATCACTGTTACCAACCACGTCTCCATGTTTAGTGACAAGAACTTTCAAAATAACTCAATATGTACTGTAAACAAAGTGGTAAAGTGCAAATTAATGGTGCCCACCATAGTGCCCTTCATCACAAAGGCAGACTGCTCCAGTGGTACAGTACCCATGTCCACTGCAAAGACCTGGACAAGCTTCGCCAATGTAGACATTATCGACTCCCCAGCCATGTCGCTCACCAGCATCCTCTTTCTGAATCCAGCGGAACTGTGTTGCACTGCAGACCAGGAGGAGCATGCTTACATTACATTTGATCATGGTGAACAACATTGTCTGTTGTTAATTCTACACCTGACTGTACCATCAAAATAATCCTATTGTGGAAATTGGAAAATAATATCTGAGACCAGGGCAAATACATTGTATCCCTGGACATGTGCCAGTGCTTTTTTTTTGTATGACTGTTAGAGAGAAATATGTCACAGAGGTCAACATGTAACAAAACAGAGGATATAAGCAACAAAAGGTGACATTTCTGAGAGCCCTTTTAGGTTTGTCTCAGAACTAGCAGCCAAACACCCCTTGTAGACTCCTGTGTAGAGTTCAGCTTTATGCCAGCTTGTGTATGTTGTAACCATTACACTGTATACAGTATACCAGGTATTATGTTTTTTGTGGATACCAGATAATTGTATTGACTATTGCCAGGAAACTATAGAGCTGGTGATTCATTTCTTTACAGATGATCATATTGTCTCCTGTTTTTTTGGTTATGTAGTGAGAAAATTTAGAAATTGCAAGTTGTAATAGTTTTGTTGCCAACTTTGATGTCAAATAAAGTTGATGTACGTTTCTGTTTTTTTTTAACTTATGGCAAGCCCCATTACATTGGCTAAAAAAAGTTTAATGAAGGACTGCTGAGGCATTTTTTTTTTCAGAACTAGGAGTATTGGTCATTTTCCTTGCCAACTACCTATAGCAAAGTCCACACATTATGACTGTGACTTTCCATTATGCTTTCTTTCATTTAAGGTCATCAGGATAGTTTCCTACAGAACTAGTGGAGGCTGTACATCAAATTCTTCATAACATTTCTAGGTGTTTCAGAGACCTAACATTCCTAAATTGTGCCAATACCATACTTCATTGAGAATGAGAAGCACTCAAGTGTTGATGCTGCTCCCCCTATTAAAGATGAAAATCATTCAAGTGTTGAAAGTGTTTTATACTTAAGTTGAGAATTGCTTCACATTCTGGACTGCAATAAAGCAACATTCAATCTATAAAATCTGACAAATGTAGATGGTGAACATGTCATCCCTTCACTAATGTCCACAATTGGCACTCTTCCTGCCACTGAAGAGGCAGCCATAGCATGCATTAAATAGAATTAAATAGAAGGTGTCACGATTGGACTTCCAAGTCGGCGGCCATTTTGGGAGGAGCAGAAAGCAGAAAGGAAACATGTAAAGGGAATACTCCACCAATTTCTGAGAGAACTGTGGGTCTGTGATCAAGTTGCAATATATTTCTGTGCCTTTTTTCCTTAATGTACAATCTGGATAGTGAACCAATATTAAAGTACCATTAGGGATTTATTTATTTTATTTTTTTTTTAAACATAATGGTTTTATTTAAATTTTATATTTTTATTTTACCAAACAAGTGGCAGTTCACGCCTTGCCAAACAAGTGCGGTGGTGTTGAAAGTGTTGACTACGCTATTGTCATGGACATACATCACGGGGTGTGGAAGCTGACAAAGAGACACGGCTGCGAGAGGATGATTGCCACAGATGCCCTCTCTCCCCTAATCACATGGGGAGCATAAAAGATGGCGTTCACAGAGAGAAATGGGTAGATTCTGGCATGCTGCTGTCTCCTTTCTCCCCTATTTTCCTAGATTCCAGCAACAATTTGAGCCAACTAGCTGAGCTATGGACCTCGACGCACTCCTCAAAATCACTACAGCACTGAGCCCCACCGGCCAAGAGCACTTCACCATCACCAAACAGACCACCCCAAGTACCACTTTACTACAGTCTATAAATAAACTCTTCTCTACTGAGGTGTTTTCCTCATTCCTGTGACTCTGCGTGTTTGTTTTGCCTTTCTCTGTTGCTTGATGCCACAGTGGTGGATAACGCAGGCATAAGCAGAGACCCTGGGCACCAGTTAAAAAAAGTGAGAGTCTATGGAAGTCTGTGAGACACGAACACGCTACCTCCCACACCCTCTTCACCACCGTCTGTAAATAAACACTAACCTGTTGGTTTTTTTACTTCTGTTTATGCTTGTGCATAAATGTATACACATGCCTATTGTAAGTGATAAATTGTTTGCTCTTTAAATACACAAGACTCAAAAAGAAAACAATATTAAATTTCTTTTTATTTCAGATATAATTCTTGATATCCGTGTGTGCAAAATTCTCACTGTAGAAATCGTAGATTTCCACTTTTTTATACAAAAGAAGACTTTTGAAAGTATTGGTATGTAGATACTAGTCTTGGTGTCTTGGTCCTGGTTTGAAACAAAAATCAGTAGTTATTGTCCATGGATAGTCCGAATTAGTTGCTGCAAAACTGAGTTGCTGCACAGTTTATTAATGGTGGTGTCTATTTTAGGAAATTACACAGCAGCCAGAAAAATATTTTCTGCCTGGAGGTCTAGCGCTAGTTATGTGGAATTTAATTGCCTGGAACAGACTTTCATCTGCTCAACAAATAAATCATTCTATTGCAAAAGGTAGAGCCTCTGTAGTTATTAAAGAAAAGTCTCATTGCCTAGAGCATGCGCTGCTGATATAAAAAACATATCCTCACTTATTAAAAACTATGGCGTACTGCCGGTGACATAAAAAAAATTAAATGCGTGGCCATGACTTAATAACACGTGGGAATGAGATAATTAAATCCTCGCCATGACTTAGTTACATGAAGGAACAAGAAAAAAAAGTGTGCCCAAGTAGTAATAAGGTGTGATCATTGTGTTGTGGCCCCCAGATGCTGTGCACTTATATATAGGGTTTACAGAAACTACCACATGCAGCATGAAATGTTGCAGCATGATTTATTATTATTTACTGTACATAACATCTTTTTTCCTAGACTAGAATGTTTGCTTTGCGTAAGATTAAATAGATTAATCTAGCTCCTTTATGTTACTAAGGCTATGACTTAATTATCTCATTCCTACACCTTAAGTCATGGCCATGCATTATTTTTTAATGTAGGGATGTCATTAAAATTCCCTTTGGATTGGTTTAAAGTCTAACATTGTAAGTTGTGTTGTATGAACCCTTTGGGTAGAAACAGTTATAATTCCTCATCCACTATATCATATACTAATTGTAGAAGAACCATTTGAGTGTGTAGTCATGGATTCATGTAGGCATCTAAAGTGTGTGTATGTGTATCTCAAGTGTCAAGTGTCAGGTGGAGTTTATTGTCATTTCAGCCATATACAAGTACATAGTGAAACGAAACAACGTTTCTCCAGGACCAAGGTGCTACATAAGAAACACAGAACAACACAGAACTACAAGGGACTACATAAATTATACAATAAAGTGCACAAGTGCAAACATGTGCAGACAGCACAAAACAGTACAAGACAGTACAAGACAGTACAATGACTACTGGGACAGACAATGGGCATAGTAAGCCCCAGTGCAGCGCCGACCAGTACACAGTTCTGTTTAAAGTGAACCTAGTGACAATAGTGCAAATAGTACAAGAGTACAAAACAAGTAGCTGAAATAGTGTAAACATAAGTGTAAACATAAGAATAGCAGCCTATGAACAGTATAATATAATGAGTAATGTAGCAGCATAAATGTGCAAAAACTTGCAAGAAAATTGCAGAGAGGATGGAGGATGCTCAGTTGTGTGTGTATATTGGTATGTGTGTATATTCCTTCAGTCCAGTTTCTGAGTATTGGAGGTATGTGTGTGTGTTCCTTCAGACCAGTTACTGAGTATTGAGGAGTCTGATTGCATGGGGGAAGTAGCTATTGCACAGTCTGGTCGAGAGGGCCCGAATGCTTCGGTACCGTTTACCAGATGGCAGGAGGGTGAAGAGTGTGTGAGAGGGGTGTGTGGGGTCATCCACAATGCTGGTGGCTTTGCGAATGCAGCGTGAGGTGTAAATGTCTGTGATGGAGGGAAGAGAGACCCCGAAGATCTTCTCAGCTGTCCTCACTATCCACTGCAGGGTCTTGCGATTCGAGACGGTGCAATTCTCAAACCAGGCAGTGATGCAGCTGCTCAGGATGCTCTCGACAGTCCCTCTGTGGAATGTGGTGAGGATGGGGGGTGGAAGATGTGCTTTCCTCAGCCTTCGCAGAAAGTAGAGACGCTGCTGGGCTTTCTTCATTATGGAACTGGTGTTGAGCGACCAGGTGAGGTTCTCCACCAGGTGAACACCAAGAAACTTGGTGCTCTTGACGATCTCCACGGAGGAGCCACTGAGTGGAGAGTGGGCTCTCTGTGCTCTTCTGAAGTCAACAACTATCTCTTTAGTTTTGTCCATGTCCAGAGACAAGTTGTTGGCTCTGCACCAGTCCGTTAGCCGCTGCACCTCCTCTCTGTATGATGACTTGTCGTTCTTGCTGATGAGACCCACCACAGTCGTATCATCGGCGAACTTGATGATGTGGTTCGAGCTGTGCATTGCTACACAGTCGTGAGTCTGCAGAATGAACAGCAATGGACTGAGCACACAGCCCTGTGGGGCCCCAGTGCTCAGTGTGGTGGTGTTAGAGATGCTGTTCCCGATCCAGACTGACTGAGGTCTCCCAGTCAGGAAGTCCAGGATCCAGTTGCAGAGGGAGGTGTTCAGGCCCAGCAGGTTCAGCTTTCCAATCAGATGCTGAGGAATGATTGTGTTGAATGCTGAACTGAAGTCTATGAACAGCATTTGAACATACAGTGGATATAAAAAGTCTACACACCCCTGTTAAAATGCCAGGCTTCCATGATGTAAAAAAATGAGACCAAGATAAATCATTTGAGAACTTTTCCCACCTTTAATGTGACCTATAACCTGTACAACTCAATTGAAAAACAAACTGAAATCTTTCAGGTTGGGTGAGTAAAAATAAAAAACCAAAATAACGTGGTTGCATAAGTGTGCACACCCTTAAACTAATACTTTGTTGAAGCACCTTTTGATTTTATTACAGCACTCAGTCTTTTTGGGTATGAGTCTATCAGCATGGCACATCTTGACTTGGCAATATTCGCCCACTCTTCATTGCAAAAACGCTCCAAATCTGTCGGATTGCGAGGGCATCTCCTGTGCACGTCCCTCTTCAGATCACCCCACAGATTTTCAATCGGATTCAGGTCTGGGCTCTGGCTGGGCCATTCCAAAACTTTAATCTTCTTCTGGTGAAGCCATTCTTTTGTTGATTTGGATGTATGCTTTGGGTCGTTGTCGTGCTGAAAGATGAAGTTCTTCTTCATCTTCAGCTTTCTAGCAGAAGCCTGAAGGTTTTGTGCCAATATTGACTGGTATTTGGAACTGTTTATAATTTCCTCCACCTCGCCCCAGTTCCAGCTGAAGAAAAACAGGCCCAAAGCATGATGCTGCGACCACCATGCTTCACTGTGGGTATGGTGTTCTTCTGGTGATGTGCAGTGTTCAAACATACCTTTTGGAATTATGGCCAAAAAGTTCAACCCTGGTTTCATCAGACCATAACACATTTTCTCACATGCTTTTGGGAGACTTCAAATGTATTTTTGCAAAATTTAGCCGGGCTTGGATGTTTTTCTGCCACCCTACCCCATAGCCCAGACATATGAAGAATACGGGAGATTGTTGTCACACGTACTACACAGCCAGTACTTGCCAGAAATTCCTGCAGCTCCTTTAATGTTGCTGTAGGCCTCTTGGCAGCCTCCCTGACCAGGTTTCTTCTCGTCTTTTCATCAATTTTGGAGGGACGTCCAGTTCTTGGTAATGTTGCTGTAGCGCCACATTTTCTCCACTTGATGATGATGGTCTTCACTGTGTTCCATGGTATATCTAATGCCTTGGAAATTCTTTTGTACCCTTCTCCTGACTGATACATTTTAATAATCAGATCCCTCTGATGCTCTCTGTGGACCATGGCTTTTGCTGTAAGATGTGACTAAGAAAATGTCAGGAAAAGCCTACCAGAAGAGCTGAACTTTATTTGGGGTTAATCAGAGGCACTTTAAATGATGGCAGGTGTGTACCGACTCCTATTTAACATGAGTTTGAATATGATTGCTTAATTCTGAACACAGCCACATCCCCAGTTATAAGAGGGTGTGCACACTTATGCAACCACATTATTATTATTATTATTTTTATTTTTACTCGCCCAACCTAAAAGATTTCAGTTTGTTTTTCAGATGAGTTGTACAGGTTATAGGTCACATTAAAGGTGGAAAAAGTTCTGAAATGATTTATCTTGGTCTTATTTTTTTACATCATCAGAAACCTGGCATTTTAACAGGGGTGTGTAGACTTTCTATATCCACTGTAGGTGTCTTTATTGTCCAGGTGGGTGAGGGTGATAGCGTCATCTGTTGAGTGGTTGGGACGGTAAGCGAATTGCAGGGGGTCCAGTGAGGGGGGCAGCAGGGTCTTAATGTGCCTCATGACGAGCCTCTCGAAGGACTTCATGATGATGGGTGTAAGTGCAACGGGACGGTAGTCATTGGGGCAAGACACTGGAGACTTCTTTGGCACGGGGACGATGGTGGTGGCCTTGAAGCACATCGGAACAACGGTGCTGCTCAGGGAGGTGTTGAAGATGTCAGTGAAAACATCTGCCAGCTGGGCTGCACTGAGCACCCTGCCAGGAATGTTGTCTGGTCCAGCAGCCTTCCGCGGGTTGACTCTGTGTAGAGCCTTCCTCACATCTGCCGTGGTTAGACACAGCACCTGGTCATTGGGAGGAGGGGTGGTCTTCCTCACCGTCACGCCATTCTGTGCCTCAAACCGAGCGTAGAAGTCGTTCAGCGCATCTGGGAGGGAGGCATCACTGTCACAGGCAGGTGATGTTGTCCTGTAGTTGGTGATGGCCTGGATGCCCTGCCACATGCGCCGCGTGTCTCTGCTGGCCTTGAAGTGGTTGTGGATTGTCTGAGCGTGTGTGCGCTTTGCCTCTCTGATGGCCCGGCACAGTTTGGCCCTCGCTGTTCTTAGGGCCGCCTTGTCGCCTGCTCTGAAGGCGGAGTCTCGGGTCCTCAGTGGCGCTTGCACCTCTGCAGTCATCCACGGCTTCTGGTTGGAGCGTGTGGTGATGGTCTTGGAGACAGTGACGTCATCAATGCACTTGCTGATATAGCTAGTCACTGATGTCGCGTATTCCTCCTAATCGGTGAAGTCGCCGTCAGTTCCGCTTCCCTGAACATGTGCCAGTCAGTGTGTTCAAAACAGTCCTGAATAGCAGAGATGGCTCCTGCTGGCCAGGTTTTCTCCTGCTTCAGAACCGGTTTGGAGCGTCTAACTAGCGGTCTGTATGCTGGGATTAGTATAACAGAGATGTGGTCTGAGTAGCCGAGGTGGGGGGCGGGGCTCCCCACGGTACGCGCCGGGGATGTTTGTGTAAACAAGGTCCAGCGTGTTCTTCCCTCTCGTTGCAAAGCCCACATGCTGATGGAATTTAGGGAGCACTGACTTGAGATTTGCATGGTTGAAATCTCCGGCAACAATAAACAGTCCGTCAGGGTTTGAATTCTGCAGCTCGCTAATAGCCCCATACAGTTCACAGAGCGCGTCTTTGGCATTAGCGCTGAGGGGGAATGTACACACCGATTATAAGGACAGTGGTGAATTCCCGTGGTAAATAAAATGGTCTGCATCTAACAGTCACAAACTCCACCAGCGATGAGCAGTAACTAGAAACTAGCACCGAGTTCTTGCACCATTCCGTGTTGGTGTAAACACACAAGCCGCCGCCGCGAGCCTTATCGCACAGAGCTGTTTTTCTGTCGGCTCGAAACGAGGCTAGCCCGTCTAGCTGAATGGCGGCGACCGGAACTCTGTCGCTGAGCCACGTCTCCGTGAAAACAAAGACGCAGCAGTCTCTAAACTCACGCCGCGTAGTTTGCTGGAGTCGGACGTAATCCAATTTATTGTCCAGGGAGCAGACATTGGAGAGCAGGATGGACGGGAGAGCCGGCCGGCTAGGATTTGTTTTTAGCCTAGCACGGACCCCCGCCTTCTTGCCGCGCTTCTGCTTTCTCGCGCACCGCTTGCGACGTCCCCTCCCCCGGCCACCGGCATCAGGCGACGCCGAGGGCTGGAGGCCTGGTCCCCGCAGCAAGCCGAGATCGCGTAGCTTCTCCAGCAGATCATCATGCAGAACAGCTGTAGTGTTGTTTCTGAAACTTGTGAGTGTCTGGCGGTGGTATACACGAACACCGGTAGCCCCGATGTCCATGTGCCGTTAAAAGTCGGGCTAAAGACAAAAATAGCACCATTTATTACTATATTACTTTATTATTATTACTATATTATTATTTATTATTATATTACTATATTTTCTTTCTTCCTTCCTTTTCTTTCTTCCTGCACTTTAACTGTCTGTGAGCTGCTGTGATAAGTGAATTTCCCCACTGTGGGATCAATAAAGTTTATCTTATCTTATCTTAATCATTACTATGTAGTTTCCTGTGAGTAAATATTTTATTATGGGAATATGTATGCTTGACTGATCCATTATTTCCAGTGTTTTTTAAATAATATTAATATTATGTTGTGTACCTCTGTTGTGCTTGCTGTTCCTAGGACTGATCATCTGTCATTATGTTTTTATTTATGTCTTTCTATAGTCAGATTCAATATTTTGATTGCTAGAGAGACAAAGATGTCACAGTGTCAGCGACAAATTGTGGCACGTGTGAGAGCCCTGCTACATTTTTCTCAGATTCAGCAGCTAACACTTTTTGAAGCCTACTCTGAAAATTTCCACCTTGTGCTAGTACTATGCCATTTTGAAATTAGACTGTATATAACAGCTGTTAGATATTTTGTACTCTGTAGATACCACATAATACTAACTCTTACCATGGGGTTAAATGATGCTACTTTGAGAATGATCTTTTTTTTTTTTTCATTCGATAAGGAGACAAATTAGCAATGTCATGTTTTGTTTACTTTGGGTTTAGGTAGGCAGTTTGAAATCTCAGTCATTGTAATTTTTGTGTAGTATTTTTGCGTTATTCTCCCTAAAGTTAAATACCAAAAATCCTTCCATTCATATAGTATAACCCCTTAATTCCTGGCTCCATTTACTGCCCTTACCGCATTTACCAACTGGCTCCTTATTGAACATGATCTTTGTACCCAGACAGCCAAAACAAGGCAAGTTATTTTTTAAGTATTTTCTTGAAGGAGAGATGTTAAAATATATTATTCTTAAAACTTAATTTTGGTGTTGATGTTAATACACCCTGGATGGAATGCAGTGTATTTTTTCTGCTGTTTTCCAGAATTCATCAACAGTGACATTCAGTGGGTTTTTCCAGATTGTCACACAAAAACAAATTAAATGTTTATCACACAGGAACAACAACCGTCACAATATTCCATACCCAGAAGAGACATGATCAGGTAGCTGCAAAGTAACTCTGGTCCATACTAAGCTGTTAACTGGGCTGTAGATGCTGGATTCATGGAACTGGAAAGGAGAACACCCCACATTATTCACCGAAGAGGGGAGACATGCAGACTGTACCAAGTGCCAAAGGTCTGACCTGTAGAGAAAAGACATAAGCAAATTGCTATAAGACAACACAATAAGCAGAACTTCCCTTAAAAGTTTATCAAAAACTATGAGAGTATATGTTTAACGATGTGAGTATATTGCTCATCACTATTGCTGCAATTCATAAAATAGATGTTTTCAGCAAAAAAATATCTTTTTGGCACTCTTTCATGCTGAAAAAAAAGCTTAGAATGAACTTCATAATGGTCCAGTGCTGGTTGCTGGTCTGTGTTGGTTAGTTTGATCTGGTTGACTAGGAAACATTTCCTGTTAAAGGTGGTCTTTTTTAGCAAGATTAAAATGATTTTGAAGACAAATACTTTTTTATCATTTGCAATAAGAGACAACTATGCCTGCTCAGAGTCAGAAAGCACCAGCCGCCACTGAAGCAGATATCATCCATAACAAATAAATAAATAAATAAGCTTACCTCTCTCTTTCTTAGTCTCTCTATCTGACTGTCTAGTCATGAATCAATTCTTCGATTTCTGTGCCTGTGTTTCACTCACCTGGCATCTTTTCTGTATTGTAGAAGCACTGGATGATGATCTTCACAGCTTTCTGCTTCACAGCCTACCACAATCTTTTGCACAAAAATATATTTGACAGTAAAGGTGAGAAACAAATTTATTAATGGTCTATGTAAATAGAGCAATAATGCAATGGCTAAATCAAGTACAACTACAATGTCTGGTAGTATTAAAGGACTAGTGTCAAATTAGATTTGAATTTTAATGATCATTTTAGTAGAGATGGGCCTACATTAAAGCAAAATATGGAACTTTTCATGGATGCAATGAATTTTGAAAAGGTCGCGGTTGCAGGCCTCTATGTCTAACATCTCTTTTTGCATATTTTCCTCCATGTTCAATGTTTAGTGTCAAGTGCTGAATATACAGTATAATTTAATAATATTTAATATGTAATACATAATATTTCTATAAATATTGCATGACATGCTGTGGTTACAGCAAACTTTCAGACAGTGATGCTGTATTTAATACTGTTCCTCTCTAGGGCCAACATAGCAATGAGAAAACTGGGCCATGGTCAGAATTGAGCTTAATTGAGACTTGCTTCTGTTTTCACTGGCATCACATTAGGCCACAAGGGGTGCTCATACACTGACAGAAAGGGATAGCAGATTATTAGTTACGCTTTTATCCTACAGTGGTTTAAAAGGGTGTATATTGTGAGCCGAGCGTAAGCTGGGAATCCAGCAGCCAAAACATCCTGAAGGCAAGAAGCCGCACCACACACCCAAACCACTGCACGCTCCTCACACTTCAGCTGCAGTGGTGCTGAATGGACAATGGCCTTTGAGCACTGGTGTTGTGAACCACAGAAAAGCACATGGCTGACGGGAAAAGTGCAGGAATGAAACAGCTGGCGCTCACTAATCACCATGGCTGCTCATCCTTCCCGAGAAGGATAAAAGAATGGTGTGGCCACAAAGAAGCACTTGCATCTATCTCCAACCATTCTGTGACAAAAACAAAGACAATTTGTTTTTAGGTGTCTAAGGTCTACTAAGGTCACTTGAGTGAAAACTGCAAAAAAGCAGATGTCATGTGAGTGCTCAGAATTGCAAATGTTCTGCACAAACAAACAAAATGAAAAATACAAAAATGGAAGAAATATAGTCTGTGTGTGTGGATGGGTGAAGTATTCATGGATGTCACATGCAAGCTGATATCCCGTATAAAAACATAAGAAGTGCTGCTTAGGGCAGTCTACTGTCTCTCTCAGTTTGGAAAGAGGAATTTCAGTAAGAGTGCTGTTCTGTATGGGCCATTGGCAACACGGCGATGGACAATCCTTTACAGTGGTGGGTGTGTGTGTGTGTGTGTGTGTGTGTGTGTGTGATTGGGTTCAGGTATGTAATCATGTGAGAGTGACTGTGTGTGATAGAAAATGGAGTCTGGATTGTCAAAGTTGTTGAAATATCACCTTGTGTGACCATACAGAAAAAACATTTTGGGACTTTTATATTGAAAACATGTCAACAACAAAAAATGCCATATACAATACAGTACCATGCCAAAGATTGTTGAAACAATCTAGAAGGTTTATAAGATTTTGTCAATTTTGGAAAACTTCCACCTTTT
This sequence comes from Pangasianodon hypophthalmus, assembly GCF_027358585.1. NCBI lineage: Eukaryota > Metazoa > Chordata > Actinopteri > Siluriformes > Pangasiidae > Pangasianodon > Pangasianodon hypophthalmus. Next base: position 18,295,977 of record NC_069715.1, on the reverse strand, counting down.
AAAGTACTGCTCTATAGTTGCCATACGTGAGTCTCATGTGGTATGACCTCAAGAAAAATGCTTTGTTGACAGAGGTCAGAGGAGAATGGCCAGACTGGTTCAAGCTGACAGATAGTTCTCTTATCTCAGAATACACATGATGCTGAACCTTGGGGTGGGCTACACCAGCAGAAAAGCACATCAGGTCCACTCCTGTCAGCCAGGAACAGGAATCTGAGGCTTCAGTAGGCACAGAGTCACCAAAACTGGACAATTGATGATTGGAAAGAGGTTTTGTAATGTTTTTCAATCTTAAACTGTTTGCTAGTAAATCTGTACAGACAAATATCTGCTGCACTGCCTTCAGAGATTGCATCACTCTCATATCCTTACCCTTAAGCAGAGCTTGTGTGAATCATCTCATCTCCATCCTTGTATAGTACACTATCCTGTATTTTTTGTCTCCACTCTTGAAATTCCATCATAAAGTACATGAGGTTGGAACTATGTTTCTCTCTCTAATTGACCATTTCTGTCTCTCTGAAGGTCAATGGTCCAGCCAGTCCACCTTCACCATGTACCCCTGACAATGAGTCTTTGTCAACTTAGCCTGCCCATTTGATCTTCAGCCAGAGTGCTGCGGGTCTTGTCTGACATTGATGCGGGCTTCATAATGTGCATGCCCTGTCAGAATATTCGGTATTAACCAAAAATGGTGAGTGTGGTGCCCCCTACAGGAGTTGCGAGGTATCACTTTGTAATCACTGAGAATTTGGCCCACAGAGAACAGTAGCATCTGTCTGCTGATGTTTTTGACATTGAGTTGACCACTCTCAGGAGTACCATTCATATTTTTGGGCCCATATTTAGCAATATTATAACCAAGTATAGTTATGTATTACATTCTTTTGTATGTGTTTCTTAATGGATAGGACAAAAGATTTTTTTTATCTCAGTGCCTAAAACCATCTCACCATTTGGGGTGAAGTGGGTATTGGCAGCTCAGGTAATAAAAGCCACTGTGATTGGACAAACCTCTGCCTGCCCAAGTAGATGGGGTAGTTTACTCAAGACCCATCCATCCCAACTAATATGAAGTGGGTTGTAAATATCTCAAAGCTCTCATTGAAGCTGGAATAATCCAAGAGTCTAAGCCCTCTTGTACATCTTCAGTTGCAGGGGAGGAGCTACCACCCCCCTAAGATCAGTGGTGCCCCAGTGGAGAGAGTGGACAGTTTCTGGTAACTTGGTGTTCACATCACGCAGGACTTGTCATGGTCCTGTCATATCAACACCCTGGTGAAGAAGGCCTGTCAGTGACTTTACAACCTTAAACGCTTAAAGAACTTTAAACTGCCCTCTAAGGTTCTAAGGAACTTCTACACCTGCACCATCGAGAGCATCCTGACAGAAAGCATCACAGCCTGCTTTGGGAACAGCACCAAGCAGGATAGGTCGGCTCTCCAGAGGGTAGTGTGATCAGCTGAGTCTACCATCCACACTGAGCTCCCTGACCTATAGTCTATTCAATTCAATTAAATTTTATTTGTATAGCACTTTTAACAATGGACATTGTCACAAAGCAGCTTTACAGAAATAAATGGATTCACAAAAAAATATATTGTAAATATGTGAATTTATCCCTAATGAGCAAGCCAGAGGTGGCAGTGGCAAGGAAAAACTCCCTGAGATGATTTGAGGAAGAAACCTTGAGAGGAACCAGGCTCAAAAGGGAACCCATCCTCATCTGGGTGCAACGGATAGTGCGATTATAAATCATTCCCTTCTATTATTGTGTACTATATGGACAAATAGTGCAATTGTGCAACCAATAAATTCATCACAGTTTTTGCAAGAAGTCCGGTTGGTTAAAATCTATCCACTGTCCACTGATGGAGTCTTGAGTACGAAGGTGTTTGTGGCAACCACAGCCCCAAAGCCACTACAGCAATCACAGTCCCAGGCCATTACAGTACAGCTCCCCATATGTGTTCCCCAAGCCATCTCCACAGCCCCCAGGTGGGAGTATCCCCAGCAAACCAAATGGTTCTTCAGACCATCCATATGGGGCCGCCCCCAGCAACAGCGAGCGAACTCAACTGATGAGAACTCCAACCAGAAGTAGGGCATCAGGATGGGTCAAGCAGCAAGGAGGAGCAGAAGGGGCAACAGGATGGGTCAGGCAGCGAGGAGGAGCAGAAGGGGTCAGGATCACTGGCATCTCAGAAGTAGCATGTGTAGCTTGACAGAGAGTGAGGGGAAGAGAGAGACATGGAGAGAGAGGGAGAGATTGTTAGGTAGGCTTTTGTCCTCTAATGGTTAAGGACAATGTACTTTGTGTGCAGAGAGCAAGCAGGGACTTTGGCAAGACTAGCTATGACAGCATAACTAAAAGGGAGAGCCAGAAGCTAACACAGACATGAGGGCACCCTGGGACATAAGTTAGCCAGCCACTCCACCGTCGACAAACCTGAGTCAATGCATGAGAGTGGGGGGGCGACAGCATCCAAACATCCCAGTTCACCACAACACTCTATGCCAGTGAACCCTCCAGACCTGCCCCTGTACCTAAGAAAACTATTCACTAAAGGCTTGACTAAACAAATATGTTTTCAGCCTAGACTTATACACTGAGACTGTGTCTGAGCCCCGAACACTAAGTGGAAGGCTGCTCCATAACTGTGGGGCTTTGTAAGAGAAAGCTCTACCCCCAGCTGTAGCACGCACTATTCGAGGTACCAACAAATAGCCTGCACCTTTTGATCTGAGTAGGTGTGGCAGATCATAAAAGACCAAAAGTTCACTCAGGTACTGTGGCGCAAAACCATTTAGTGCTTTATAGGTCAATAGTAGTATTTTATAATCAATACGAAATTTGATTGGGAGCCAATGCAGTGTGGATAAGATAGGGGTGATGTGGTCATATCTTCTGATTCTAGTAAGGATTCTTGCTGCTGCATTCTGGACTAACTGGAGCTTGTTTATGCATCTACTGGAGCATCCAGACAGTAAGGCATTACAATAATCCAACCTAGAGGTAACAAAAGTATGAACTAATTTTTCTGCATCGTGTAGTGACAATATATTTCTTATTTTAGCAATATTTCTGAGATGAAAGAAAGCAATCCTAGTGATATTATCTACATGAGCTTCAAAAGAAAGACTAGAGTCGATAATCACACCAAGGTCTTTTACTGCTGCACATGATGAAACAGAAAGGCCATCCAGAGTTATTATGTAATCAGAAAGCTTACTGCTAGCTGCATGTGGTCCTAGTACAAGTACTTCTGTCTTGTCAGAATTAAGTAAGAGAAAGTTAATAAGCATCCAATTTCTAATGTCTTTTACACATTTCTCAACTTCATTAAGCTGGTGTCTGTCATCTGGCTTTGCTGAAACATACAACTGTGTGTCATCAGCGTAACAGTGGAAGCTAATACCATGTTTACGGATAATTTTGCCCCGAGGTAGCATATATAAAGAAAAGAGCAATGGGCCTAAAACAGAACCTTGTAGAACACCAAACTTTACCTTAGTATGAGAACAGAAGTCACCATTTACGTTTATAAACTGATAATGATCAGTCAAATAAGACCTGAGCCAGGAAAGGGCCGTTCCCTTAATGCCTACTACATTTTCCAGTCTATCAAGGAGAATAGCATGATCAGTGGTATCAAAAGCTGCACTAAGGTCAAGCACCACAAGCAAGGAGACACAACCCTGATCAGAGGCCAGTAGTAAGTCATTTACAACTTTTACCAGTGCTGTCTCTGTGCTATCATGAGGCCTAAATCCTGACTGATACATTTCATGAATGTTATTCCTTTGTAAGTATGAGCATAGCTGCTGTGCTACAACCTTTTCTAGGACCTTGGAGATAAAGGGGAGGTTTGATATTGGTCTATAGTTAGACAGCTGACAGGGGTCAAGGTCAGGTTTTTTAATCAAGGGCTTGATAACTGCTAATTTAAAAGATTTAGGTACATAGCCAATGCTAAGGGGAGAATTGATTATTTTTAAAAGAAGTTTAATTATTTCAGGAATTATCTGTTTGAGGAAACAAGTAGGTAAAGGATCTAGCATACAGGTTGATGATTTTGATGATTAAATTAGTGAAATTAGTTCAGTCTCTTCAAGGGGAGTAAAACATTGTAATTGTTGATCTGATATTATTATATTATCGTCTACAGGGTTAGTTATAAAACTGTCCGGTTTTAAATTAATAGTGTGAATTTCTTGCCTGATATTTTCAATTTTACCATTGAAAAAATTCATGAAGTCATCGCTGCTATATAATGATTGTGTGCGTGTTTCTATTGTGGTCTTATTCCTAGTTAATTTTGCTACAGTATTAAATAAGAATCTAGAATTATTTCTGTTATCTTCAATTAGGGTGGAGAGATACACTGATCTAGCAGCACTAAGAGCTTTCTTATAGGTCAAAAGGCTCTCCTTCCATGCTATTTGAAATACTACCGATTTAGTTTGGCGCCATTTACGTTCTAGTTTTCTAGTGGTCTGTTTTAAAGTTTGTGTGTGATCGCTATACCAGGGTGCTTTTTCAAAGCCTTTTCTCCCTAATTATTTTTCTTTTAAGTGGAGCTACCTTATCTAGCGAGTTGCAGAACGTTGAGTCTAAGCATTCAGTTGCCTGGTCAAGTTCTTTGGGATCAGACGGTGATCCAATCATGCTTAGTAAATCTGGGAGATTACTGATAAAACTGTTGTTGACGTGAAAGTACGTTTGACATGGTGACATGGCAAGGTTCATATATTATGATTAAGACACATTTTAAATGATAGCTTCAGACTGTGGAAATAAGACTATATTTTCTATATTTAAACCGAATTTTAGTATTAAATCAAGAGTGTGACCACCACTATGGGTGGGTCCTATTACATTCTGATTAACCCCTACTGAACCAAGAATGGATATAGTCTATCTACAGCAAGCAGTGCTGGACCAAGGCCAGGAAGATAGTGAAGGATTCTTCTCGCTGTTGCAGTCAGAGAAGTGCTTCCGCTCCCTGAAGGCCAATACGGAGAGACTGAGGAGAAGCGTCTTCCCACAGGCCATTTGGGCCCTCAACCAAGACAACACCTAGGACTAGAATATGGACTTGTTTGCACAACACCCATATGACCTACATTCCTGTTAATATACCAGTATTGCCCCATATTTATATATATTTATTATATATGTTGGCAATTTCACTACAACTACCTCAGCCTGATATTGCTGAGCATTATATTGCACAAACAACTACATATATCTGCAGTTGCTGCCACCTATCTTTTATATCCCTTATATTTTTCTACCTGTATACTAGTAAATTCTATTTTATGTAAATTCTAGTTTATGTTAAGGACAGTTGAAAAAAGCATTTCAGTGCACATCATACTGTGTATGGTTGTGTGTGTGAACAATAAAATTTGAATTTGAATTGTTATTGTCAAGAAGAAAATGGAGATGTCAGACTGTGCATTGATTACCACCAATTGGACACTCTAATTGTAAAAGCATTACCTAACCTATAAGAAACTTACTATGTACTCTGTGGTTCTCGGTGGTTTTCAGTAATGTACCTAAAGTAAGGATATTAACGAATAGAAATGTAGGAATCAAACAAAGCCAAGACTGCTTTTGTATATCCAATGGGGTTTTGGGAATTGAATTTCATGCCACAGGGTATTAAAAATGCTCCTAGTACCTTCCATAGTTTAAAAGAGAGGTGTGTGACATTAACATGAAAGAGGTTTTGGTATTTCTTGATGAATTGATCATCTTCTCCAGCAGTCTGGAGTAACATGAGGCCTGGCTTGTGCATGTGCACAGCCGTCTTTGCCCCAATTGCCATAGTCATAGCATTTGCCGAATTCAAATTGCCATACGTGCTCCATACTGATGCTAGCACAACTAGGCTTGGATCAGCTTTATACCAAGTGCAAGATGAGCAGATATGTGTAATTGCATATGCTAATGGAGGCTTATCATCCTGCACATAAGCTAGAATTCTTGGGCCTGAAATAGGCAGTCATTATGAAATTTCATGATTAACTTTATGGAAACAACTTCTCAGTTGTGACAGATGATAAGCCTCTTACCTCAGCAAAGCTGGATGCAGCACGCTATTGCTGGTTGGCTGCTTTGTCAGCATTCAACTTTGGCATCAACAAATTGACTGATTGCCCAGTTTCACAAGAAGAGAGCAATATAATAAGACCATTATAGTGACTCTCAAACTGTCTTTCAGCATGTATTGCCTGAGACATTAAAATCAGTCAAACGTCTCCACAGTGACATGGGTCATTTAGGAATGCAGTGTACCCTCATCTTGGTGAGACTGAGGTTCAACTGAACAAAAATGGTTTCTGGTGTTGAAGCCAAAATCAGGTCTTGTGGGAGGTGCATTAGAAAGTCTAAGCTGGAGAAGGCTGCTTATCTAGTTAACATCCAAACTAGCAGACCAATGGAGTTGGTATGTGTGGACTTCTTTTCATTAGAACCCAATAGCCAAAACACCAAAGCCATCCTTATAATTACAGACTATTTTAAAAAGTATGCAGTAGCCATGCTTTCTAAGGATCAAAAGGCCAGTACTGTTGCAAAATGCCTGTGGGAGCAGTTCCTTGTACATTATGGTTTCATAAAGTGAGGACTAGTCCTTATCACCCAAGGGGAAACCCTGCTGAGAGAGTTCTCAGTATGCTAGGCACAAGGACAAAGGCAGATGGCATGACTTGGTCAGACCATTCACCGATGCTTCAGCTGCACTAAGATAAGGTTACTGGGTTCTCACCATATGAAGTGATATTTGGTAGGCAGCCTAAGTTACATATTGACATTGCATTTAGTCTACCAAGTCAAGGTGATGAGCCTACATCTCACTCACAGTATGTGACAAACTTAAAATCTCATGAAGAATGCACACAAATTGCAGACAGGACTAAGAAATTAACTGATAAACTTGTTACAAAATCTACATTGGAAAAAGGAGATTGCATTTTAGTTTGGAACATGCAACTTCGCAGCAAGCATAAACTGGCAGACCAATGGGAATCCACTGTCTGTAGAGTGGTGAGAATGATGAAAGACTATGTCTATGTAGTTCAACCAGGAGGCCAAGATGGTCTGACACGCACTCTACACAGAGACCCTTGTACTCTTTTACTCCCTTGTTCAGTTCTGACTGAAGATTATCACACAAACCAGTTTGAAGGCCAAGAACAAGTCACACAGGATTTTGTGCAATGGGTGATGGCAGCAGGATGATGCAGTGCAAAAGAAAAAGAGGTGTGTAAATTAAATGTTGAGATGTCCAAAAAATAGTTAAAAACCTAGTAGAAAATTAGCAGCAAAAATATTATTTAAAAATAGTACCAAATTTTATCAGCAGATGGCATGTTCAAAAATATTAGCATGGCATGGTTCCAAAATATGTTTTGTATTGATTGAGGAGCATTGAGTCACTGAATGTGTATATATGTAACCATTTCACTGAGCACTGAGATGGTGTTAGAGTTGAAAGATGAAAATGTTGGCGGGTTGTCAGGTTGGGTAGGAGGTTGTTCCTTGTTGCAGGACTGGTTGAAATGCAGTAGGTGAGTATGAGCTTCATACTACAACAGTAGAGGTGGTGAGCAAGTCCTTGCTGAGCTTTACTTTCTTGAGTGACCTCTGAAAGTAAAACTCCTACTGTCCATTCTGTTTCCCCTCCCTGATTTTCTGCCTAATTTAGTCTTAGCCAATTTCAATGTTGAAGTAGGTGAGGTGTCTGACCTGCTCCCACAGCTTGTGCCTTTTTTTTGTCAAATTTAGGTGGCATTAGTATTTGTTTTCTTGAAAAATACAGTTTTGGGTTGGATACTGCTTTTACGGCCCAAATGTCACAAGGTTTAAGAGAGAAATCTGCATAGAAGGCTGTTTCCTCCAGTGCTTGGTCTCAGATGGCCTTGGAGCGGTCATTAGCAATTGAAGTTACTTCAGGTCTGAATGCTAGCCCTGAGCAATGAACAGCTGCTTTTGCCAACCAAGTCTGTGAGGCCTCCAGGATGCCCAAGTGGCCTAGCTCACCAGAGCCTGGCTTTTCCATTAATGCTCCTCAGCTATGGTTCCAAATGGCTCTGGACAATTTGACACATTCTTTGTGAACACGTCAAGATGTTGAATAAGTCCCTGTGGCCAATATATGGCTTTTTAAACTCAGTGGACTTTTAACTTGTGTGGCAGGCCAGCAGCTCTCTCACAGAAATCATTCCTCGCTTCTCACACGACTGCCGGCGGGGTGGTGGAGGATGTGGGCATGAACACAGCACCAAGCACCATAATGGACACAGCATTACAACAACTCTTTCAAGTGAGCCTGCAGCAGCAGGCATTGACTCAGGAGCTGGCCCTTGGCCTCCAGGTCACCACCCAGGAGCTTCTGGAACTCAGGAAATGGCCACTGCAGTCCCCCTCCCCAGCCGCTGCCGAGAGGCCCAGCACCTCCTCACCAAGCTGACAGCCAACAATGAGGAGGAGGCCTTCTTGCACACCTTTGAGCTTATTGTCCAGCAGGAGAGCTGGCCTAAGAAGGACTGGGCCCATGCCCTCACTCCATTCCTCAAGGGAGAGGCCCAGCTGGCCTACCATGCCCTCACACCAGCAGAAGTGGCTCAGTATGATACCATGAAGAGTGAGATCCTCCTGCGCTGTGGCCTCTCCCCTGCCATTGCGGCAGCAGAGCTCCATTGCTGGAGCTATGATCCAAAAGCCACCCCTCGCAGCCAGATGGACAGGCTGCTGCAGATAGCCAAGAGGTGGCTCTAGCCTGAATGTCTTACCGCCACCGAGGTCGTCGAGAGGTTGGCCATGGACTGGTTCTTAAGGGCTCTGCCACGTGAAAAGAGAAAGGCTGTGGGTATGCGCACAACCCCCGGGAGATGTTGGAGGATCTGGAGCGAGCGGTGGCCACACTGGGGACCAACAGGGGCGACCAACATGAGTTCTCTCGACCTCCCCTGACCAGGCGCCAGGATCTGCACACCCAAGGGGAGGGGAGACCCAACCATAGCCACTCCGCTTATGGGACGTCACAGGACATGTCCATGCCTTTACAAGCGCATAATTTGCTGCAGTGGGCAGGTTTTAAGTTTAGGTGTTTAGTTTGTGTGTATTAGGACTGCCCACACCAGACGTTATTCAATATTTACTTTTTTCTATCTCCTCACCTTTTCAACTCTGGTAGTCAGGGGGCATTATCTCAACTTTGTCTTCTCATATTCATATTCTCTAGACTCAATATGTATTTTTTTATTTATTTTATTTTTTGTACATTATGTGAGGTCATAACCTGGGACATTCATTTAGGTTTAATGCTGATGTTATTTTTCTTCAGGAAACTCATCTGTGCTAACTTGAACATACCAAGTTACGTAAACGCTGGGTTAACCAAGACTTTCATTCAAATTAAAATACAAGAGCATGTCGCCATTTTGATTAATAAAAGGATTCCGTTCATACCTTCTAAAATTGTATCAGATCAGAACGAAAGATGTATAATTATGTCAGTTTTTCTTTTTCAAATAATATGTTATTAATTACTTTAATTTACTTTAATTCAATTCAATTCATTTTTATTTGTATAGCGCTTTTTTACAAAGGTCATTGTCTAAAAAATTGTCACTGTCTTTAAGACTATCTGTCCCAGTACTGTTGCTGACCTTGAAAAATGGGTGGTCAGCCACCAAAGGTGCCAAGTTGTTTAACACATCTAGATGTAAATATCAGGAAATGAAAGCTGAAATTTTGATCTATTATCTTATATTCATCTTTTGATCTTAAACCCAAATGTTTTCAGTGTATAGCAAAAACAAAAGACCTGGCCTTGCCATTCCAATACTCTAGGTGGGAACTATATGCATGTACATATGTATGTACACTATAGTGTCCTGTGCATGTGCAAATGCACCAAGTGGGTCTTATGTGACATTTATGATCAGGTAGTGTGTGTGCGTGTGTGTGTGTGTGTGTGTGTGTGTGTGTATACACATTAATGTCACATGCAGAGGAGCTGAAGAGAGTTGGTGGTCATAATTTCGGTGTTCAAATGGCTTGGGCAAAGAAGCTACTCCTTAGTCTCTCAGTCCTGGCCATGTGGTTGGGGAGGCATTTCCCAGACCGCAGCCACCAAAAGGATCCCTTATTGGGGTGTGTGGGATCCTTTAAAATCTTTCCTGCTCTGGTCCTGCACTGCCTGGTGTAGATGTCCTGCAGGCTAGGCAGTGCTGACCTGGTGATCTGTTCAGCTGATCTCACCACCATCTGCAGGGCTTTGCACTGCATTGCATTGCAGGTCCCGTACCAGGAGGTGATGTTCCCTGTGAGGAGGCTCTCTGTAGTGGTAGTGTTGAAGGACTTCTTGATAGTTGAGGAGATGTTGAACTTCCTCAGCTGACATAGATGGTAAAGACTCTGTCTCACCTTTTGTATTCTAGTTAAAATGTGCAGAGTCCATGACAGGTCTTCGTTGATGTGTACACCATGGTACCTGAAGCTGCTCACTCTCTCCACCAGGGTACCATTGATTGTAAGAGCTGTATATGACCTCTTTTGGTCCCTTTTGAAGTCCACAACCTGTTTCTTAGTCTTGTAGACGTTTAGGAACAGGTTGTTAGTAAGGCAACACTGGGACAGCCTCTCCACTTCATCCACATAGGCCTTCTCATCATTCTTGGTGAGCAGGCCTACCACAACAGTGTCATCCACAAATTTCACAATGCTGTTGGATTTGTGAGAGGCTACATGGTCATGTTTGTACAGAGAGTACAGCAGAGGGCTTAAAACCCAGCATTAGTTGAAGGTGAGGGTGTTCCAGGTGAAGCTGCCTAAGGTCACCTACAGCCACCTGCCCTGCGGCCGACTAGACTAGAACACAGCAGCAGAGTGAGAAGCACAGGCCCACCTCCATGAGCTTACCAAACTTTCCCACAACTTGTCGAGCCACATGCTCCCACATGCTAGTTGAATTCCATGTATTGAGTCTGTGTACCTTTCCAAAGTACTTTTTTTTACTTTTAAAAATTGTATAGGCAGTCAATTCATATCTATTTAAACCAGCTCAGCATGAACGCTGATCAGTGTAATAAGTTTTGCCATTGCATAACATTGGAACATTCCACAGAAAAGCCACTGCATGGTGAATACTTGCAAAATAGTGTATGGACCCAGAGGATAATTTTTTTTTTGCTATACAATATTCTTTATTATTATTATTATTATTATTATTATTAATAATAATAATAATAATAATAATAATAATAGCTGAAAATAATTATGCAGACAAAAGCATTTGTCAACTCAGATTTTTAAATAATTTGCACAACATGAGAATCCTAATTTTGCAAACTAGTCAAGGTTTTTGTCTAATCATTATAAAGTTGGTGCTATAGTACTCAGAACTATCCCAAATCTATAAGGCCACCAGACACCAAAAAATCATTCCAAAATCATCAATGCTTCCATGATTGCTCAGAAACAACTTTCAGTACAAAATTAGAATTCACCAGATAGCCAGCTAGCTTAAACAAAAATCACCAAATACAGGATAAGCGACCTCAGACCAACAGGAGAGGGGAAAAGCCTAAACATCTTCTGCAGTGTGAAATTTCTTAAATTAGATCTCACACAAACCAAGGATTTTTTAAAAGATTGCCAGAGACAGTGAACTGATTGGTATTAATCCAAAGCAGCAACAAGTTTAATCTTTGTTTATAATCTCAGGTTTTTTTTTTTATTTTAATTTACGGCATGCATTCGTCCTGCCATTGTTTCAGCAACCTTATGCAACTTCACAACATTTATTTCCATCCAGAGTTGCATTAATTTTTGGCTGAGATCTTGCATTGAGGACAGGAGAGTCTAACCACTCCGTAAAGTCTTCTCCAGCACATCCCAAAGACTTTCAATGGGGTTGAGGTCAGGACTCTGTGGTGGCCAATTCATGTGTGAAAATGATTCCTCATGCTCCCTGAACGACTCTTTCACAAGTTAAGCCTAATGAATCTTAGCATTTTCATCCTGGAATATGCCTGTGCTGTCAGGGAAGAAAAAGTCCATTGACGGGATAACCTGGTCATTCAGTACATTCAGGTGCTCAGCTGACTTCATTTTATTGCCGCACAATGAGGCTGAGCAACCCCAGTTGATGCAACCCTAGATCATAACGCTGCCTCCAGAGGCTTATACAGTAGGCACTATGCATGAGGGGTGAATCACTTCATGCATTTCCCTTCTTACCCTGACATGCCCATTGCTTTGGAATAGGGTAAATCTGATTTTATCAGACCACATGACCTTTTCCATTGCTCCACAGTCCAGTCTTTATGCTCTCTAGCAAATTGAAGTCATTTTTTCCGATTAGCCTCACTAACAAATGGCTTTCTTGTGGCCACACAGCTGTTTAGTCCAAATCCTCTAAGTTCTCATCACATTGTATGTGTGGAAATGCTCTTACTTTCACTATTAAACATAGCCGTGAGTTCTCCTGTCGTTTTTTTTACGATGTGACATCACCAAGCTTTTTAAAGGTCTCCGATCATGATCATTCAAGATTTTTTTCCGACTACATTTCTGCTGTAAAGTTGACGGTTCACCACTATCCTTCCAGGCTTTAATAATGCACTGGACATTTCATAACCCAGTTCCAGTGATTTCAGCAATCTCCTTAGTTGTTTTCTTTTCTTAATGCAGGCCAACAATTTTCCCCTTCAGTAACATCTTTTCCATGACCATGGGATAAGTAATCTGCCATGGTTGTTTAAGAAATGAGAAGCTACACACTGCATCAGTTAAGGTTAAAAGAACTGTTGCCAGCTGAAACATATTAATCACTGCAGCCAATCATAGGCTCTTAAGTATTTGCTTATTTAAACCCTCTGCTGAGATTCATGGACAATAATTACATATACTATGGCAGTAATTGCAAAATGGTGTCTACTTGCAAAGGTGTGCTGGGACTGTTGATTGCCAGGTATGGCTATATTTAATTATTTATTTTCTTCTATTAATTATTCCTGCTTCATTGTTCTGTTAGCTATTACAATAATTTGCTTTATTTGAAGTATGTTTTGCTAAGAAATTTGAAATGCATCACTATATAAATAACAATTGAAGGTACTACTTTTAAAATAAAAAGATAATATTATATAATTATCACATGCAGTGCTGACCTTGAACTGCAAGATGTATCCTGGTTGGACAATTAGCTCTTGAGTAGCCAAGATGTTGTAGGTTCCATCCTGGTTTTTATTGGGCCAGTAGAGATGGAATGAAGGATTGCCACAAAAACCAGCTGTTCGCACACCATTTGGATAGAAACTCCATTTTTCTTCATGAGATATACCCTCTGAGGGTTTGTTGAGAGAGGGAGAAACAAAAAAAATTAGGGTTATTTAATAAATTTATAGGCACATTTATTGTTCTTATGGCATAATATTGATCATAAAATTTATCTCTCCAAATATTTTTTTTTGTTCTTCATGTTCTCATATGCTCTTCCATTAAAGCAGTTATACATCTAGATTTCGGCTAAGAAGCTGTATGGCTTTCCAGATCAGCCTATCTTTCCTACAGTTTTATGTCTATAATGAGAAAACATTACTATACTCGGCAAACAATGTAGCATTCAAAATGCTTAATACCTTCATCAAACGTATCCAGGAGGGTGCTGGGGTTGATTTCAGAGCCTCCAACCAGAATGTTATCTAGGGCCCACTGAGCACGGTCAGGATTGGGGGTTACCAAACCTGAAGACACCTTGAATGGCTGCCACCAGCGCAAGCGTGTAGCATTTGTCAGAGCTCCCTCCGGCAACAGAATGTAATCTCTCCTTACTGACAAATACTTCAAATAATCCATCTCATGAAGGAGTGTCCATGATATACCTGTGTGTGTGTGGTGGGGGGGGTGGAACGACAGACAGAGCATAGGAGAATTCATTCTTTGTCATTTTGAAAATGAAAAGCCGAATATAAAGTGCCTAAAACAAACCTCCATCAGATGAATAATCCAGTAATACACCTTCTTCTCTACAAGATGGATAATGGCATATAGTCATATTGTCTTCACTTCCAATTCTGGTCCAGTACTCTACAAACCTAAGACACCCCATTAAGATAGGATAAAAGAGTCAGCAGATTTTCTGTACCACCATGATCTGATATGGCATTGTCATGAAAGTACAAATAAAATTTACAAGTGTAGAAGTTCTATAAATTACCTGTTCTAAAAAAAACCTAAATTTGTCATTATAAAATGACTTCAGTACTGACTTGGCTCCACGTAGATCAAGGTCAGCGGTGACAGCCTGCCTAGTATTAGCTCCACTAAAATACAGGGCTTTCCCCTCAACCAGTGCTCTACAGTCTGTGCATGGATGACCTCCCTCCAAAATTTGCCACTGTGAACCATGGAACCCCTGCCATTCAAAACGTTCCTTTAGGGTTGCCTACAAAAAGTACAACAAGTGTAAATACAAACCATTACATGTGTGTTTACTTGTGTATGGTAGGAGTATAGCCTGTATAGTAAACAGGCTTTACCTTCAAAACAGAGTTAGCATAACAGTTCTGTCCAGAAAATCCTGGATCACAGAGGCAGCGCTGATCTAGACAGTCGCCATGACCTCCGCAGTGGTTCTCACATGCAGGTCCAATGTAAATGTTACCTACTGCCCATTGTGTGTCTGAATGTCTTTGGTAGAACCGGAACCGAACAGCTCTGTGGTGTACCATACAACAGAACAATCAGACATTTCTTTGCAGACATTTTCTGTAAAACCTTATGAGCTGAAGGCCACTAGATTGTATGCAACTATGTCAAGTCATTTAAATCATTTAGTATTACCATGTTAAAAAATGTTATTATATCACAATATATCAATAAACAAATGTTACCATGAAAAATATTTTCTTACATGCAAGGAATTAGTCTATTAAATGTTATTCAAATGAAGAAAACCAAGTATTTTCCTCAGAACCTGAGTTTTAGGCAAAGTACCTCAATTTTTAGCCATTTCTAAAAACACATTTGAGAATATCTAAAAAATATATAGTGTGACAGGGCATCTATAATATATTCTTGTTATTTTCAATTCTGTGAAAACCGTTTTCATAAATAACATGAATGCCCATTTATGTACACACTGTGTAGAATGACGAAGCATTCAGACAAATTTAAAACATGCACTTACGTGTCTGTAAGGCTGTCAGGCAGAGGATAAACAGCTCTCTTCCAGCCTTCTGTAGGAAAGAAGACAGAGGGCTGGGACACTTGTCCCCCACAGTGAGAGTTAGCTGGAAGGCACTGTGGCACCAGGTACTTCCAGGATACACCAAAGTCTACTGAATATTGTACATGGACATGTCGTTCGGCATGTCTCTCTGGCACATTGCAGCCAACTGCAATCTGCAAATATACACAAATACACAAATACAGTACAGCATATAATACAATTGAACAAAGCTGTATATTAAGCATCTAGAAACCAGTACACTGACAGAGGTCTCAGACATTACTTCAGGTCATATTACTGTTTCATAGATCCAGGGTCCCTGGTTCAATGAGCTTGGATTATGATCTGTGCAGAGTTTCTCTGCATGTTCTCCCCATGACTGTGTGGATTTCCCCTGGGTTTTCCAGTTTCCTCCCACCTCCAAAGAGTATGGCAGTTGGTGGATTTGCTCAGATAAACTGTATTCTGTGTCCTGACCAGGATAAAGCGGTTACTGAATGTGGGTGAAAATTTAATAGAATAGAATTTCTTTTTTTATGGAGCTCATAAAGAAATCTTGTAAGGAAGTAATATCCTTCTCTGGCCAGCACTGTTAATTATTACTATATATTTATATGTACGGTTCATTTATCGTTACTAACTGCTTTATCCTGATAATCACAAAAAAGCTCAAAAAACAGCAGTGAATCTGGAACCTGTCCAAGAACACTGGGCACAAGGTGGGAACACATCCTAATGGGACACCAGTCCATTCCAGGGCACTGTGCTTACACACATTCTCATACTCATTCACATACAGGGGCAATTTTTAGCATGGCCAACTCATGTTTTTGGATGGTGGGAGGAAACCCACACACACAGGGAGAACATGTGGAACATCCGCACAGACAGTAACAGAAACTCTGGAGTTAAGGGGGCAATGCAACCAACTGCTCCAACTTGCCCCATTTTTATATTTACTTACTGTAAATGTATCCAACTTCCAAAATTCCAAAATGTTCTTTGGATTTATTTATTACAATAATTTGGAAATAGTGGGTCATATTTATTGTCATGTCAATGCCGGAATCTGCTTTAAACTCCAACTCCCAGAGTATAAAGTGCCTACAAGCATGAACACCAAGGACTACAACTCACAGCTATCACGGACACTCTCACATTCACGTTTACCTGACTACTGATTGCACACACATGGTATCAATCACCCACACACTATATAAGCACCCTCACTGCACCTTCACTTTGTGAAGCATATGTTCAGTGTTCTTTTGTTCCAGTTGTTATCAAGCCTTTGTGTTTTGATTGCTATTCTGGTTCTTGTTCCTGTTTCTGGTTTTCTCAACTTCTCTTGCCTGCCTTAGTCTACATTGTCTGTTGATCACCTGACCATTGCCTGCACCTTGTCCCTGTTTTTGGATTATGTCTTTGTTTTGTTTGCAACAATTAATAAAGCCATATATTACTGCACTTGTGTCTGAAACTGCATTCCAGACATTTACATGCATTTTGTTAATTTGCTATAAAACATAATTTTGAACAGATACACAGCTCAAAATTGTTTCAAGTTTATTTATCATGTGCACAAAATGTCAGGGACAGTTGTACATGAAATGCTTGTTGTGAGGCTCAGGTATTCTATAGCTATGCAAAAAATATACATAAGAAGATAAGGAGAAAGAGAAGAAAGAGGGGTAAAGATTATTTAAAATATACATATATACAAAATATGCAGAATATACTAGAGAACTGGTATGTATGCCTAGTAAGTATGTAGGTAAAGTGCAAATCAGTATGTGAACAACAGCACAAAATAAATAGTATAATAAAGAGTAGCTGTGGGCAATGTGTAGTGTCTGAGCAGTCATCTATAGACATAGAAGTATACAGTACTTAGTGTGTAATAAATATGATCAATATATTGGACAGTAACTGGACTAACTGGACTGAGTTCTTAAAGGCAGTAAAGTGGTAATAGTGCCATTAGAAATATTGCAGCATGGCCAAAAGTGACAGAAACATATGAAGAGATTGTCCATGAGTGTCCGTGAGTTGACCAGTGTGTGGGAGGTAGTGGAGGCATGAGTGAAAGAGTGGGAGAAGGAGTAATGACTGGATTACAGTTTATTCAGGATCCTGATGACCTGCAGGTAGAAAGCGTTCTTCAAACTGTTGGTTCTGGATTAAATGCTGCGGTTCCATCTGCCAGATGGCAGTCTGGAAAACAGTCTGCAGATTGTGGTGATTTTGTGAGCCTTCTTCAGACATCATGTATGGAAGATATCCTGCAAGGCTGGGAGTTTGTTGCCAATAATGAGTTCAGCTGCTCTCACAACTCTCTGGAGTGCATTGCAGTCACGGAGGAAGCACCTGCCAAACCAGACAGTCATGCACTCAGTCAGGTGCATCTGTAGAAGTTGGTTAGGATGTTGGGGGGGGAGACCAAACATCCTGCACCTCTGCAGGAAGTAGAGTCACAGACGAGTGAAGTGCGCTCTGAGGTGAAATGCACTCTGAGGAACTTGATACTCCTGACTCTTTCCACAGCACCCCCCTGCAGCCTCCTGTGGTCCACAGTCATCTCCTTAGTTTTGCTGATTTGAGGCAGAGGTTGCTGTTGTTGCACAACGCTGATAATGCTCTGACCTCATCTTTGTAGACTGTCTCATCTCCACCTGTGACGAGGCCCAGGATGGTAGTGTCTTCAACAAACTTGAGAATGATATTGTAGCCATTCTTGGCAGTACAGTAGTGAGAGAAAAGAGAGTACAGGATGGGGATGAGATGGAGATGAGATGGAGATGAGAGCATCCCTTTGGAGATCCTGTGTCCAGAAAAAGTATGGAGGAGATGCAGTCACTGAATTTCACCAATTTGAAATGACTTTGTCCGTCAAACTTTTTTCACGGTATGCAAATTGAAGAGGGGCCTTGGTGGCCAGGAGGGAGGAACAAGTCTTTTACTAGTCACTTGAAGCTCTTCATGATTGTACAGGTGAGAGTCACAGGGAGGTAGTTATTCAGACATGTGACTGCAGACATCTTACGGACAGGGATGATGGATGTCTTCTTTAGTATGTGGGAATCACATATGGAGATTAAAGATATCTACATCAATTAGCGGACTGGCACAGACTTTGAGAACATGGCCATCAGGACCTGGCACCTTGCGTGGGTTGACCATCCTGAAGGATCTGATCATATCCGGTACAGAGATGGTTAATGTGCAGCTGTTGCAGTCCACCAGTAGTTTCACTGCAGGGAAGGTGTTGCTTGCCTCAGTCCAAGCATAGAAGGTGTTTAGCTCATCAAGTAGTAAGGCAGATAGTCCCCCATTGCAGATTTTCCAACCTTTGTACTCTGTGATAGAGCGTAAAACATTCCACATGCACTTGAGGTCAGATCCTTGATAGTTCGACACAACCTTGTCTCTGTAGCCCCTCTTTGCAGTCCTGATGGCCCTCTGAAGGTCAAACCTGGCTTTCCTGTATGCCACCAGGTCCCCAGACTTATAGGCTGAAGTTCTAGCTCCAAGTTTGGCCCTGACATCAGCATTAAACCAGGGTTTCTGGTTCGGGAAGGATTTGACACAGATTTTTGGAACAGTGTTTTCAGTGCACATACTGATGTAATCAGTGACAGAGTTTGTGTATTCATTAATGTCTGTGTCTGCTGCATGCTGTAAAATCTGCAATCTGTGGATTGGAAACAGTCCTGAAGTGTGCCTCCTCACTCCACTGATAGACCTGAAAACCATTTTTTTTCCTGTTTGAGTTTTTGTTTGTATGCAGGCAGAAGAAGGATGGAGGTGTGATCAGCTTTACCGAAGGCAGGGTGGGGGAGGGGGTTGTAGCTTTCTATGAGTGCAGTGTAGCAGTGGTCCAGCATCTGCTCAGCTCTAGAGGGAAAAAATGTACATGAAAATGTACATGATTTGTTCAAGGTCTTAGGTGTGTAAATATTCATTCATCTGCAGTAATCTGATCAAACTAGTGTTACTCTTTCGATGTTATTTATACTGTATACACATTCAAGCCATGAGCAGCAAAACTGCTTGGGTGAGTTTGTCATTGCTCCACCTCTCTGCTTTGCCAATGTCTGCTCCTCTCCACCTCCTGACTTCAGTGGGGATATTGTCACTCTGCCTCCTGGCTTTGGGGATGATGTCGCTGAGCCGCCTCCTGGCTTTGCAGATGACATTGGCGCTCTACCTCCTGACCTTTGTGAGGGTGTCAGTGCTGCCGTGCCTGCTGAATCCTGTGAGGGCATCGTCGCTAATCTGCCTGCTGAGTACTGCATGACCTTCCTCCACTTCTCTGCTTCACAGAGGATGTCACTCCCCTCTCAGGCTCTGCTCAGGCTGCAACTCCACTTTCCTCCTCTGCTGCAGACATCATTCTTCCTGTGCAATGCCTGGGGGACCCTGGCAGCTAATGGACTCTCTGCCCAGAGATCCAGGCCCCCCAATGTTTAGGCACTTCAGGAGCCATGCCTTAAGGGGGGGCGCTATGTCATGTAAATCTCCCTTCACCATGTGCTATGGTTTTTGGCATGAACTGTGTGTCTTCCAGATTGACTCAGCACTTCTTTGTTTTTGTTTTCATCACCATATATGTGTGCTTTGTTTTGATTCTAGTCTTGTCTCTGCCCATCTTGTCACTGATTCATTGACCTAGTGTGCCATTATGGTGATCACCTGTTTTTAGTTACCAGTTAGTTTCAGTTTTCAGTTACCAGAAGTCTGACTGTGAAGTCTGTTCAGTGTATACATTATGTCTGCTGTCTGAAACTTCTTTTCTGATTTTTTGCCTGTGTTTCCTTGTTTCCCTGGTTTCCCTTTCTGAATTCCATGTTTATGATCTGTGCCTGTTCTGTTTTTTTAATATGGATTTGCCCATGTTATCCCTATCTGCCTGTTTATTGACGAAAGTGAATTGTGACTATGATATATGGACTGCCTTGAATAAAATCAATGCGTCTCTTCACCTCCATCCCACAAATTACACGCAGAGTGATATGGGAAGCTAAGCAGCAGCAAATTTAGTCCAAATGAATTAAGCCAAGCAATCAGTATTCTAAACAATATGTCTCTCTCTCTTTACATTTGTAGTAGAGATGTAACCAAATATGAATACAAATAGTGATTCTGTAGAAAAATAGAGAACTTTTTTAGAACGCTTGCCAGCTTCTGACTATGTATGTGCATTGGAATCCTGCAGAAGGAAACAAAACAGCCACATAAGCATGAGGTTTTAACTTAAATGTGCAGTTGTATAGGATTTCCAGGTTTCAAATTCCCTCCCTAACTCAAAAACTACACAAAAAGAGTTGACACTAGCACAAAATCTTAAGACACAGGAAAAAGCAAAGTTTTTCTGTCATTTCAGTTATTGAAGTTACCAGTGGTTTTTTGCTTGTTGTACTAGTGAAACCTTTTGTGATTTTTGCTTTTTTCTCTTGAGAGACTATTTATGTAGGACTACTCCTTTAAGGGGATTTTTTGCATTGTCTTTTTCATTGGATAATTTCTTTGGATTTTCCTACCGAACCTTGTGGATAACCTTTGTTTCTTGTTTTGCCTTTTTTCCACATTTGCATTTTTTGGATTTTGGACTTCATTAAACTCTTTGAACTTTCACCCAGTTTTTTACACCTGGGTTGAACACATCCCCCAGCTCACTGATAGAGCATCTCGCTTTCATTCTGCCAACCTGCGTTCGAGGCCCTGATGTATACATGGTACCTGGCAACCATGCTCATAGAACAAAGATCAAGTTCATTAACTTTAATTGAATTGGCGATGCACTATTCATTTTTGCCACAGGACATCTGGTTTGGGAGTTGAATAAAGTTAGAATTATCAACAAACAAACAAATAAATGAATACATTTTGTTATAAGTTCTGAATGAAAAATGATTTCTTTTCCCAGAATCCATTTTTTTTCCCCTCCCACTGGCTTCCACTGTTCCCAGGGCATAACAATAGCGTTCACATGTATAAAAAAAAAAAAAAAAACTTCTGGTACAGTCTGAATACAAAAATAGATAAAAATTATTTTGAGCACTAAACAGATACAGATACAAATACAGGTAATGGCACTGCCAACAGCCACAGCCATTTAGACCTTCTGTAGTGGCTGTTGCTGTTGATGAAATGCAGCAATTAATTGCAAGATGCCAGGTGGATGTGGCCATTAGCACTATCATTAGCCAAATATGACATTTTTCACTACATGAAAATACTGTATCTGCATGCCTGACTATCACAACAGGAACACAATGTACCTTTCACAATGTACCTTTTTGAACACCCCTTTCCAAAACAGATAGGCAATAGTTTGGGGAAGGCCCACATTCGGCTGTGAGAGTCAGGTGTCTACATACATTTGGCCTCATCTGAATCAGATGCACTTCTGATTTTTTCAGTTCTGTCTGTTGAGACTGGAGGTGACAGTCATGTCCAGATGTGCCTGCTTCATGGTCATTATTTTCTTTCTTGTCGACAGCAAGTGATAGGGCATCAACAGCAAAAATTTATTTTCTAGGTGTAGAAAATCTTTCTATCATACTGTCTGCATGATTTTATATATATATATATATATATATATATATATATATACATATATAAGCCTAATCAGCATGCTTTGTATCCTCATAGGACATTTGTTCAGTGGTTTTGACATTTGATTGAGACCAGTGGTTTGTTGTCTGTCTCAACTCAAAAGCTTGACCATATTGGTGAAACCTCTCACATGCATACATATTGACAAAAAGTTCTTTCTCTATCTGTGCACAGTTAACCTCCATGCTTGTTAAAGTTCTGGAGGCATATGCCACAGATTGCCATTTTTTGTCATACTGCTGTAGCAGGTACTTCCCCCAGGCCATATTGCAATGCATTAGCCAAAATCCTGGATCTTGGAAAATCAGGATCATCAAATTTGTGTTTTTACTCTTTTCAGCCTCAGGAAACACTGTTCCAGAGACCAGATCCATTCATTAATCTGTTCAAGAAGTGCTTGGAGTGCTGACAAGCTGGGGAATAAACTTGGTAAGGTATGTCATCATGCCTAGGAAACATCTCACCTCTTCTTTGTTTAGAGGTGTGTCCATATTTTCTATGGCTGGGGTTTTCCTTGAATTAAGCTTCACCTTGTCTTTCGAAATCTCATCTTCCACAAAGGTCAGAGTTTTAACTTTTAACTTTAAGTTCAAACTCACATTTGTCCTTGTTTAATTTCAGGTTAACATGGTGTGTCAAGTCTAGAACTGCTCTCAGTCACATGTCATGGTCTTCTTTTGAGGAAACCCAAATGATGACGCCCTCCATCATGGTTGCCACACCAGGTATGTGTCCAAAGATCATGTGAATGGTTGATGGTAAAACTCTGAGGCTGACAGAATTCCATTTGGGAACCAAAGAAAATGATATCTTCCATCTGGTGTTTTAAAAGTGCATAGTGTGTTTGGATTTCTCTCTGAGTGCAAATGGTACTTTACTGCATGCTAGTACAATTGGGGTCACTATCTAATCTATGTGAATTTTGTGCACATGTTGCAAGCAACCAAGTCCTTCAAAGACATCTGCTTAATCAGTGATGCTTGGTCCTTCTCTGTTGCTACTACAAAAACCTACACCAGCATGATACTTTCACATACACTCAGGCCTGAACTTTATGATCTATAATCAGCAACTGCGCCTTCACACTCTATATTTGAACATCACCATGCATCTCCCTTTTCCAGTGATATTCTCACCAGTAGGTGAATTTTGTTCATTACAGGTAGAGTCTTATAATCATCAATAGAGAGCAGGTTTATCGGGGCTCCCATATCAAGCTTGAATGCAATTATTGTCTCACACAGACCAAGATGGTGGGGCGTGCACAATGCAAGGCTCAGCATCTCTCCAGATTTTGCAAATTAGGTATGTTTATTCTAGTTATATTAAGCTTGGTTGTTCATCACAACCTTGCAATCACTTTATACAGCCGAACAAACTTTGTTACACAAACATTGCAGTGGATATGGCATTCAACTTCCATCTGCTACCATCAGAGATTCTCTGGTCCCCGGACTCAAGTGAGCCAGCCACTCTGACAGGAAGTGCCCGTCACCGGTGTCACAAATGTAAACAAAGACAGGGTAAGGGGTCAGACTGTGGGCCCAGCTAAAGCTCAACCCGCATCATCCAGCACTACTGAGCATCTTCCTTGCCAAAGTACAGTCTCTGGCTAATAAGATCGATAAAATACAGCTCCGGATTACAAAGTACAAAGATTGCAAAGTTATGGTTTTCATGGAAACATGGTTTAATAGTACCACTCTGACTGTGATTGTACTGTGATTGAACTAGAGGGGAGGTACATCTTCAGAGCTGACAGAACTGCTGTAGACTCTGTTAAAAGCAAAGGTGGGGTGTTTGCGTCTACATAAACAGAACTTGGTGCACAGATGTTGTTATTACTAAGTCCCACTGTTCTGCTGATATCGAGTACGTCTTTATCAAGTGCAGACCTTTTTATCTGCCCTGTGACTCTACATGCACCATAATCGCTGCAGTTCGCTAATCGATAGCCAAGAAAGAACTTGGTACTGTTATTAGCATGCTGCAAACAATGTATCCAGATGGTACTTTTATCATTGTTGGTGATTTTAATCACACTAAATTGAGGATGGCACTCATCAAATTCTATCAAAACGTCTCTTGCCCTACAAGAGGAGACAACATTCTTGATCATGTTTACACAAACGTTACTGAGGCCAACAAAGCTACTCCTCTCCCCCACATTGGACAGTCAGATCATGTATTCCTGTTCCTACTCCCCAAATACAAACATGTGAAACCCACAGTGAGGACTGTAAAAGTGTGGCTAGAAGGAGCAGACTCTTTACTACAGTAACAGTTCCAGCACACAGACTGGAATGTATTTGCTTCTCAGGCTACACAGGATTCCCACACGGGCATTAATGAAAAAAAAATTGAACTGTAAAAAAAAAAATGTACTGTACAATATTAATGCTGTTTGCACTCTTAAATACCCTTTGTCTCTTGTCTTTTGCACTACCATGGTAACTTGCCCTTACACTTCATTCTCAACTTTCCTCCTTGCACATTACTGACTAATTACTACATGATGCTATCAGTATGGTCACCTAATGGTCACCAGATATATACCTAATTTCTCTGTACAATGCACCTTACAATAAAGTTGAATCTAATCTAATCTAATTAACTGTCACTGGAACTATCCATTCTGCTTTATCAGCAGTGGTAACTTGTATAGAGTCCACAAAATATTCGTCCATTTCTTTGTCAAACATGTGCACCCTTTTCATTACTGCTCCTGCTTTGCAACACTTTGCAAAGTGGTTCTTCTTTCCACAATTTTTGCAGGATTTCCCATAGGCTGGACATATCCTAGGCTTATGAGTAGAGCTACATTGATTGCATTTATTTTCTGCAAATTTCTATTTGCTTTGCCATTGTCTTGAAACACATCTAGTGTATTGCCCTGATTTCACTGCATGCACCATAATATCTACATTTTTCTGCTCCTTGGCTTATGTCTATTGTCATCTCTGGTGCTCTGCACATGTTGAGCGCCTTTTCCAGTGTCAGATATTTTTCGTGCAGCAGTTGTTATTTGAGATCATTGTCTGGGATCTCACAAACTATTCTATCTCAGACCAGAGGGGCTCTTCAAGTTCTCCAAATTCACATGACTTGCACAGTGTGTATAGTTCAGCCAAGTATTGATCAAAGCCAACAACCTGTTTCTGGTCACAACTAAAAAATTAATATCTGAAAAAGTGACATTCTTGCTTGGGAAAAAATATTCTTCAAATTTTGCCATTAAAATATCTAATGTCAAAGCTGCCTCCTCAATTTGAAAGCTATTATATACAGTCCCCTCTGAAAGTATTGGAACTGCAATTTGCTATACATTGAACATTACATATACATTGACATTTGGATTTGAGATCAAAAGATGAATAAGAGATGATAGACCAGAATTTCGGCATTCATTTCCTTATGTTTACATCTGGATGTGTTAAACAACTTAGAACATGGCACCTTTGGTGGCAGACTACCCAAGTTTTAGGTGAACAAAAGTATTGAAGCAGATAGTAATAAAGTAAATAACACTTCATATTTGATTGCATATCCCTTGCTTGTAATAATTGCAATGAGCCGGCCAGGTTAAGGTCTGGTGATTGACTTAGCCAGTCTAAAACCTTCCACTTTTTCCCCCGATTAAGTTCTTTGTTGTATTGGCAATGTGAGTTGGATCATTATCGTTCTGCATGATGGAGTTCCTCCCAATTAGAATGGATACATATATATGTAGATTGGCAGACAGAATGTTTCTGTAGACTTCTGAATTCATTCTGTTACCATCATGAGTTACATCATCAATAAAGATTAGTGAGCCCATTCCAAAAGCAGCCATGCAAGCCCAAGCCATGACACTACCTCCATCATGCTTGACCGATGAGCTTGTATGTTTTGGATCATGAGCAGATCCTTTCTTTCTCCACAATTTGGCCTTTCCATCACTTTGGTAGAGGTTAATCTTGGTTCCAGAACTTTTCTCTTTATGAATTCAAATCTGGCCTTCTGTTACTTACTGCTCATGAGTGGTTTGCTTCTTGTGGTATGGCCTCAACTGATGTTGTTTTCCCTGGCTGACTTTTTCTGTCTGGTTATTAGCACATCGGTTGTTTCTTTCTTTGTTTAGAAAGAAAAAAAAAATCTGATCAATATTGCCTCTTTTCTCAGCTTCAGAATGGCTTGCTTTTCTCTCATAGACAGCTCCCTGGTCTTCATGTTGGTTTATCCTTTTTAACAACAAATGCAGTCTTCACAGGAGAAAACTCAGAGTGCAAACCAAGACTAGACATTCAGAGCTATTAATTGCTTAAACAATCAATTTAACAGAGCACACCTGTGCAACAAAACACCTGTCAATCACATATTCCAATATTTTTGATCACTTAAAAATGGGTGGGTTCAAAGATGTGGGACAACTAGATGTAAATAATAGGAAAAGAAAGTTGAAATTCTGTTATTTCTCAAACTGAAATGTCTTCATTGTATGGCAAAAACAAAAGAATTGGCCTTGCCCTTCTAATGCTTTCACAGACAACTGTATATTCAGAGCATCAACAATGACATGCAGAAAAGGGCTCTTTTCATCATTCCCTCCTGTCCCATTAGCAGTTAGTGGTGTCCAAAATTGTGAGACCACATTGAAAATCTGGGATTTTTTTTCTTTAAAATTGGAAATAAATAGAAAGTTTTAGAATTTTGAAATATTTAAAACAAGGAAAGTAAATGTTCAACATCTTGAATATTTAATATTCAAGATTGTGCACTATGTCCCTATTTAAATGTTAGCAAATTTATGTTATTGACAAAGTAAACCAATTTGTACAAAAGGTAAAATTTTCATCATGCCTAATCTCTTCAACTGAAACATGTGTTCAGATGAGAGTTAAATGGCTTTGATCTAAAATGGATCATAATTTTTTGCACACACTTGAAACTAGAAAAGAATGCAAAATAGAAGCATTTTCACTAGTGATCTCAGACTTTTGGACCCCACTGTAGATACTGAATTGCTATAAAAAGTGTTTCCAGTTATCTGATAGCTTGCCAGCAAACTGCATAGGTGCAGGAGGACTTGAGGAATGACGAGAGCTTTTGATGTTGGAATCCCACATGCTGAATCCAGTGGATGCTGAATTGTGGGAATAATGTTTTCCTGAATTATGCTTACTATCTCCTCTTCACCAATATCACTTGACCTTAGCTATAATACTAACTTTTTGCAGGCTGCTCTGCCACAGATAACTTTGCGTGAACGAGTACACTCACTGCTATACCCTCACACCAACTTCTGACACCATGTTATGCTTTTGGTCTCAATCAAGACAAAGTTGATGTGAGTTTTTATTTTGATTATACTTTACTCAGGAACTTGACTTCAGGTGCTACTACTACATCCTGGTCATTCCTCCCATAAGGCATACTGGGAACTGTAGATACTGTATATGCATATAACGAAACAACTGCTTCATTGCTTGGGCTCGTCTTTCCACTGCTTCACATACTATATCACTCTGAGAATTGGGGGAGGGGCTCACTGAAGGAGGGAAACCAGTGCTGGAGGCTCTAAGCCAATCAGAAACTGTGAACTGTGAAACTCTTATTTTTCTCTCTCTTAGTAAACTGGGCCAGTGTGTTTGTGTGTCAGAATGTGAGCTGAACAAATAGAATGGTTGAAAAGCAGCCAAGCCTCCATTTCCATATTTTATTTTTTCCCATTTGTGCTGTGAAAAAATGAAAGCTCACATGCAACCACACTCCAAGTCCTCTGTGTTCTTCAATTGTGAACAGCTGTCATTTATCACACTGGTACTGAAATCAGGGGAATAGAGAACCAGTCCCCTCGGCCAGATTGTCCCGTCTCTAGCACAGATGCAGGAGCAACAGCATCAGGCTCTCATGAGTCTATAGCAGGTGGGGATCCTCAACAAATTGTGGATGAGCAAGCCAGATGGATGGGCAAGGAGAGACTGGGGGCTAAGTTTTGAAGCCCTCCTGACAGGAGAATCCCAGTTGGCTGCCCGTAGCCTGCCACCTGAGAACCACCTGGATTATACAGCAATGGGGCAAGCCATGCCTGACTTTCACCAGAGGACTATAGTGAGCATGGATCCAGGACAACGAACCAGACTTGCCATCCATCTTGCATAGGATTACACATCTGTGTGTGGGGACACAGGTACATGGTGTGCCTTTGAGCAGCATATTTGACAAATAAGTGGTTTATGGAACTAAATAAGGTGGAGAGATTAGCTTGCTGCTTAAGTAACATGTTAATACAAAATTTCACTGATCAATGTTCCTTGTAAATATTACACACTATATATATATATATATACAATGACAGAGTTTTTGTGATTTTGCCTTTATACACCACCACAATGGATTTGAAATAAAACCATCAAGATATGATCAAAGTGTAGACTTTCAGCTTTATTTTAAGAGGTTCCACAAAAATATGGCATTTACCATTTACGAATTACAGCCATTTTAAGCAAAATACTTCTATTTTCAGGGGCTCAAAGGTATTACATACAAAGGTATTATATACAAACTATGCAGAATATATTAGTATGTTTGGTATTTATGCCTAGTTAGTATGTGAGTAAAGTGAAGATCTTAGCTGTAAACACTGGAATATGTACAGTCACAGTATGTGAACAAGAGTGCAAATGTAGTACAATAAATAATAGGTATGTGCAGCCGTATTGTCTGAGCAGTCCTCTATAGACATAGGAGAGTATAAAAAGCAAGTGAATCAGGAGTACAAAGTAGCATTTAATTTTTTTTTATATTTACAATTAAATTAGATGTAGTAGAAGAAGAAGAAGTATGTGTAGTGTGTAATATATGTGACCAATATACCATAACATTGCACAGAGACAGGACTTAGCATCAGTAAAGTGGTAATAATGCCCTTAGAAATATTGCAACATGCCCCAAAGTGACAGAAACATGTGAAGATATTGTCCATGAGTGTCCGGGAGCTGTCAGTAAGATGAACAGTGGTTCATCTTACTGACAGTGAGTGGGAGGTAGTGGAGGCATGAATGAAAAAGCAGACAGTTATGCACCCAGACAGGATGCCCTCTATGGAGCATTTGTATAAGTTAATCAGGATTCTGGGGGGAGACCAAACGTCCTGAGCCTCCACAGGAAGTAGAGTCACTGATGAGCCAATTTCACCACTGTCTTAGTATGAAGGGACCAGGTCAGGTCATCGGTGAGGTACACATTGAGGAACTTGATACTCCTAATCCTTTCCAGCAGCCCCACTGATGTATAAGGGCCATCCTTCTGCAGCCTCATGTAGTCCACGATCATCTCCTTAGTTTTGCTGATGCTGAGGCAGAGGTTGCTGTCAATGCACCACTCGAACACTCTGACCTCATCTCTGTAGGCTGTCTCATTTCCATCCATGATGAGGCCCAGGATGATGGCGTCATCACCAAACTTGAAAATGATACTAGAGCTGTGCTTGGTGACACACTCATGAGTGAACAGGGAGTACAAGAGGGGGCTGAGAATGCAACCTTGTGGAGCTCCTGTGTTCAGAGACAGTGTGGAGGAGATGCGGTCATCAATTTTCACCACTTGGGGTCTGCTCGTCAGAAAGTCCAAAATCCAATTGCACAGTGTTCATTCCTAAGTCCTTGAGCTTTGCAATGAGTTTGGCTGGAAAGATGATGCTGAAGGCAGAGCTGTAGTTAATGAACAGCATTCTCACAAAGGTGTTTTTCTTATCCAGGTGTGTAAGAGCACTGTGCATTGCCAGAGCAATGGCATTGTCCGTCGATCTGCCTTTGAGAAATGCAATTTGGAGAGGGTCCATGGTGGCCGGAAGGGTGGTTTTTGACTAGCTGCTCAAATCACTTTATGATTGTAGAGGTCAGAGCCACAGGGCAGTAGTCATTCAGACATCTGACTGCAGACATCTCAAGAACAGGGACAATGGTGGTCTTCTTGAAGCATGTGGGAATCACAGACAGTCTTACAGAGAGATTATAGATATCTGTGAAAACCTCCACTAGCTGGCTGGCACATGTTTTGAGGACACAGCCATCAGGGCCTGGCACCTTGTGTGGTTTTGACCATCCTGAAGGATCTGATCACATCAAGCACAGAGAGGTTTGGTGTGCAGCTGTAGCAGTCCATCAGTAATTTCACTGCAGGGAAAGTGATAAAGTTTGAACTGTACATTTGGCACTGACATCAGCATTAACCCAGGGATTATGGTTCGAGAAGGATTTAATACAGATTTTTGGATCAATGTTTTCAGTGCATATACTGATGGAATTGGTGACAGATTTTATGTTTGTGTATTCATTAATGTCAGAAAATCTGCCATTTTCTGGATTAGAAACAGTCCTGAAGTGTGAAGATAGCCTCCTCACTCCACTGATAGATTGTCCTGAGAACTGATTTTTCCTGTTTGAGTTTTGTTTGTATGCAGGCAGAAGAAGGATGGAGGTGTGATCAGCTTTACTGAAGGCAGGGTGGCGGAGGGGTTTGTAGCTGTCTGTGAGTGGTGCAGTGTAGCAGTGGTCCAGCATCTGCTCAGCTCTAGAGGGAAAAATAATGTGCTGGATGTATTTGGAGAGAACCTTTATCAGATTTGCCCTTTTGAAATCTCCAACAACAATAAAAACAGTGTCTGGATGCGAGTTCTCTAGATCATTAATAGTCATATACAAATGTCTAATGCACAACCTTTGTCTGCCTGAAGTGAGATGTAAGTCACTGTTAGAATGACCGAACTGAATTCACTGGGGAGGAAAAAAGGTCTGACTTTAACCGTAATAAATTTGACGTCAGGAGAGCAGTGTTTAACAACAACTGAAACATCCATTCCCCAACAAGAGTTCACCATTGTCCATTGTTTCGAACTGTATGTTGTTCTGAACCATGTTTCAGTGAAGGCTAAAACACATCAATTCCTGATGTTCTGTTGTAACTTAATTTGAGCATTAAGGTTGTCCATTTTGTTGACCAGCGACTGGATATTTGAGAGTAGAATACTCAGAAGAGGGGGATTGTAGCACTTTTTCCGAGTTCTGCACAGAATCCTGGCATGTCTGCTTCTTTTGCACTTTTTCCTTCTGTACTGACAAGAACATAAACAAAGAGGCAGGTGTACATCGAATAGACTGTGGCCACTCAAAATCGCTTGCAAAGTCTGTTTTGACCAAAGATCTATCTAGTGTCATATTGCATGATCATTTACAAAAAGATTTAGAAATAAAATAATAAACCACAAAAAGCTGTACATTTTTGTAACACCCTGATCAGTGTGAGGATGAGTACTCAGGAGCCAGGTGTGAGAGAGAGGTGTTATGTTTATTCTAGTCTTCTTTCCATCCAGGCTTTTCAACTTGTTAACCATCTTAAATGAAATAACTCATTGTAAACAAAAGCCTCTAAAATTCACAAGCTTACACACACACACACAGCTCAGCAGGACTCTGTTGGGGGAGATGGGAAGGTAAGACTGTGTAAATCTGGGCAGGAAAGGTTGTTGCTTAGTGCTATTGTGCATCGTCATGCATTGTCATAGTTTGGATTTTGACACTGTAATCTTCAAAAACTCAGCACAAATGTGCTTATGGACATCTATGGCAAAGTGGGCGTTCACATACAAAGCAGATGTACACACACCATCTTATTACATACATGTAACTCTTTCCTTTTCTCCTGTCCCTTTTTAGAAAAAGAATTGGTAGTTAAGTAGTTAACTGGTGTTTTTCACTTTAACTCAAATCCAATATGGTGGTGCATCCACACATAGCAGCTTTGCACCCCACCCAAAACAATTCTATCTTTTCAGTCCTGTCTCTTTCTATGCAGGTCTTCTCATACACAAAAGTCTTGCACACATTGGGCCTCATTCATTAATCTTTGAGAAAAGTTGTGTGTAAATGGTCACATAAGCCAAACTGAAGTAAAAATTTACACTGGATTTACAAAAATTTGACATATGCTGATTTTCTTCATATTCACATGTGCATGTTGATAAATGGCAATCACTCATAAAGTACTGGGTGCATGCACACCACAGCTTATTTTGTTCAGTGATGCCCAAAAAACTCCATAAAATGGCCAAGTTCACAATGTGGAAAGCAAGAAATGGCCAAAAATTTCTCTGAGGCAGAAGTTGAAGTACTTTTGTCTCACATCTACAACAATAAAAAATATAATTTAGCTGCATATCCCTGTCACAGCACCTGAAAAAAGCAAAAAATATGGGGAGAAGTTACGAAAGTGAATTCGGTGTAATCCATCCAGAGCAATATAAGTGAGGCCAGAAGATAATGGTTTGACAGAAAAACTGACTTTTAAAAAAGCATTACTGCTAATCTGCTAAAGAGTTTCTCTGCTAACAGTGGAGGCCATACCATGGCAAAGCTTTTGAAAACTGACCAGATCTTGTGACAAATAGAACTGACTTATAAGTGAGCTTATATCCTCTGAAAAAAATCATACCTGTCTCTAAATATCTGTTGTATCCTAAAAACATCATGTGCACCAAGAAGTTAGTAGCAGATCCTTCAAGTCCTGTACGTTGCGAGGTGGGGCCTCCACGGATCAGAATTGTTTGTCCAGCACATCCCACAGACACTTGATCTGATTGAGATCTAAGGAATTTGGAGGTCAGGTCAACACCTTGAAGTCTTTGTTATGCTCCTCAAACCATTCCTGAACAATCTTTGCAGTGTGGCAGGGTGCATTATCCTGCTGATAGAGGCCACTGCATCAGGGAATACCATTGCCATGACAGGGTGTACTTGGTCTGCAACAATGTTTAGATAGGTGGTACATGTCAAAGTAACATCCACAGGACACAAGGTTTCCCAGCAAAACATTGCTCGGAGCATCACACTGCCTCTGCCAGCTTGCCTTCTTCCCATAGTAAATCCCGGTGTCATCTCTTCCACAGGTAGGTGATGCACACACCTGACTGTACACGTGATATAAAAGAAAACATGATTCATCAGACAAGGCCACCTTCTTCTATTGCTCCATGGTCCAGTTCTGAAGCTGACGTGCCCATTGTAGGCACTTTTGGCAGTGGACAGGGATCAGCATAACCAGTCTGCATCTACGTAGCCTCATATGCAGCAAACCGCAATGCACTGTGTAGTCTGACACCTTTTTAATCATAGCCAGCATAATTTTTTTTTATTTTGTGCTACAGTAGCATCTCTGTTGGCTCAGACCAGACAGGCTAGGCTTTGCTCCCCACATGCATCATTGAGCCTTGGGTGAACATGACCCTGTCGCCGGGACCATGGAGGACACCCAGTTATCTTTCCTTGGACCACTTTTGGTAGATACTAACCACTGTATACAGGCAACTCCTCACAAAGTAGCTCAGTTCCTTACGTTTGCCCATTTTTCCTGCTTCCAACACATCAGTTTGGAGAACTGACTGTTCACTTGTTGCCTAATATATCCCACCCATTGACAGGTGCCATTGTAATGAGTCACTTCACCTGTCAGTGGTTTTAATGTTATGGCTGATTGGCTGAGTGGCATCTCTCTCTCTCTCGCTCTCTCTCTCTCTCTCTCTCTCTCTCTCTCTCTCTCTCTAATATAAACAAAGGATGTTGTGTTTCAGGAAGCCCTGGCATGAGATGTCAGGTGCTGGCCTGCCTAATCAGAAGCCATGCAGCAGGACACACTGAGTGATGTTGACTAGGACATATTTCAGTCTGGTTCCAGAAACATCATGAGTTGACGTGACGTGCTGAATGCATGTACCACTGCCTATAATGCTGGGCTCCATACAGAAGACATGGCTGAGTCTAAAGTGGCATCCTGTACACTAAGGCATGCAGAAGAAAATTCTAAACAGAGCTATAAGTACAGAGTTGAGGCTTAGCTCCAGGAACATCATATCTGGCAAGTGTCCTTGGACTATGGATCATCACAGACTGCAGAGGCAGATCATGTGCCCTGGTGAGTGCTGACCACTCCTTGGTTAATGAACTTAATCATTTCTATGCATACTTCAACAGCATCAAAGCTAATATTAGCATCCCTGCTAAGGCAAAAGAAATGTGCTCTACCATTGGAGAGGTTTGTGCACTCAGTTTCTCAGAACATGACATCTAGACTCTAAGGCAAGTGAATGGCAAGAAGGCTTCAATCTGTCCTTGACACAGTCTGTTGTCCCCACATGCTTTAAGAGATCCACCATTACCCCTATGTTCAAGTCATCCACTCCATCTGAATTGAACAATTAACATCCAGTGGCCCTGACCTCTGTGGTGATGAAGTTCTTTCAGAGACTCTTCAAAGACCTCATCTGCTTCCCTCTCCCCAGCACTCTAGACCATTTTCAGTGTAGCGGCTTGCTGCAGCGGTAGGCAGAACACAAACAAAGACAGAGGCCGGGGCTGGTGTTTAGGGACATTTTTATTTTCTTAAGTGAGAGGGAAAAGGACAGATGTGAGTGCAAAGAGGTATGGGATGCCTTCCTGAGGTGCAAAGGGCAGTAAGGGATGTGTCAAGGTGGAGCGTGGTGGCAGTCATTGCGGGCCAGGCAGTGTGGCATGGGCCAGTAGTAAGGTGCGGCTTGCTTGTTTTTTGAGCCCTATGCTGCACTCTGTATGCACACGACTGTGTAGCCACATGCTGATCCAACACCACTGTGAAGTTTTCGGATGACTAGTTTTCGTAGGCCTGATCACCAAGAATGATGAGAAGGCCTATGTCAATGAAGTGGAGAGGCTGTCCCAGTGGTGCCAGGCCAACAACCTTTTCTTAAACATCGGCACGACCAAGAAACTGGTTGTGGACTGAACGGAGCAATGGAGGACATACACAGCTCTAACAATCACCCCAGTGGAGAAAGTGAATAGCTTCAGGCACATTGCTATCTATATCAGTGAGTACCTGTCATGGACTCCTCAGACTTCAACCTCAATATGGAAAGTAAAACAGCATCTCTACATTCTACGACAGCTGAGGAAGTTCCAGATCTCCACAGCTAACCAGAAGTCCTTTTATACTGCCACGGTAGAGAGCATTCTTACTGGAAATATCACCACCTTGTATGGGAAATACAGTGTTGAGGATTGCAAAGCCCTGCAGAGGGTGGGGAGGTCTGCTGAATGAATCAGCAGGTCAGCAGTGCCCAGCCTGCAGTACAGCTACACCAGGTGAAGCAGCAACAAAGCAGTTAAAATCTCAAAGTTGCCCTCACATGACAACAACAGACTGTCCTGTTGCCTGCAGACTGGAGTGTGCCTCTGCAATCATATGGCCAGGACTGAGAGGCTAAGGAGCTTCTTTCCCCAAGCCATCCGTACCCTGAACTTAGGATCACCACTCCAGCTCCTGTCCACATGACACTAATGCACACACAGCACCAGAACATAGCTCATATGTGTCACATCTGCTCACACACAGGACACTTTATTGTACATATATATGTACATACAGTACATACACAGACACATACATACTTGTCATAAGTGTATTTTTTTTATATGCTCTTGTGTGAAATTTGTCTTGCACTACCCTAACCTTGTCTTGCACTTTCCCTTACCCTTTGTCTGTCATTATCTTGTCTGTATAGTCTGTATATTCTATTTACTGTTTTTGCTATGCACCGTGTTTGGAGCTGCCTGAAAATGTGGTGTCTTTTACAAATACGGGTAAACATTAAACAATAGCCTGGAAAATGTCTATAAATCTAGAAACTATCCAAAGACCTTTGGACAGTACTGAGTCCTATAATAAAATCAAAAGTTGCTTCAACAGCACTTTTAGTTTATGGGTGTGCACACCTATACAACTATGTTATTTTAAGTTTTTTATTTTACTTTTTTCCCTAAAATGTTTCTGATGGTGGCAATTTCACATTAAAGGTGGAAATTTTTTTTTTTTTTTGCTATACAGTGAATACATTTGCGTTTGAGATCAAAAAATGAATATGAGATGATAGATCAGAATTTCAGCTTTCATTTCCTGATATGTACGTCTAGATTTGTCAAACATGGCACCGTTTGTTTGAAGCCACCCATTTCAAGTGATGAAAAGTATTGCAACATGTGACTGATGTGCCCTATCAGATTGACTGTTTAAACAATTAATAGCACAGAATGTCTACTCTTGGTTTGAGCCTTGGAGTTCACCTGTGAAGAATGCAGTTGTTGTTAAAAAGGATAAACCAACATGAAGACTAGGGAGTTGTCCGTGGGACAAAGGCAAGCCATTTTGAAGCTGAGAAAATTGATCACAGCCATTGCACAAGCATTGGGCATGGTCAATAATACAATTGACATTGTGAGAGCTGTGAAGAAAAACCCAAAAACAACAGTCAGTAACATCACCAGCAACCTACACAGGGCAGGTATGAATGTATTGCAATCCACTGTCTGAAGAATACATCAAGAGCAGAAATATAGAGGCCATACCACAAGATGAAATACACTCATCAGCAGTATGAATCAGAAGGCCAGATTGGAATTCGCAAAGAAATACAGAGATGAGCCACAAAAGTTCTGGAACCAAGCTTAACCTCTACCAATGTGATGGATGTATCTGCTCATGATCCAAAATACATGAGCTCATTGGTCAAGTACAGTGAAGGTAGTATCATGGCTTGGGCTTGCATGGCTGCTTCTTGAATGGGCTCACTAATCTATATTGATGATGTAACTCATGATGGTAGCAGCGGAATAACTTCAGAAGTCTGCAGAAACATTCTGCCAGCCAATTTACAGAGAAATGCATGAGTAGGCATTTCACGTCCTGAAGAGGAAAGTGCAAGGAGATACCTCCCAATACTAACAACAACTGAAAGAAGCTGCAATTACAAGAGATATGCAACCAAATATTATGTGTTATTTACTGTTCCTACAATTTTTCTCACCTTAAAATTGGTTGAACTACCACCAAAGGTGCCATGCTCTAAGTTGTTTAACACATCTAGATGTAAATATCAGGAAGTGAAAGCTGAAATTCTGATATATTGTCTCATATTCATCTTTTGATCTCAAATCCAAATGTCTTTTGTGTATAGCAAAAACAAAAGAATTGGCCTTGCTGATCTAATACTTTCAGAGGGAACTGTATATTCCAGGGCTGGATGAAATGTGGAGAAGGATAAAAGGCTGGAGCTCCTCAACTGTCCAGTTAGCAATGCCAAATATGGCATCAATGTACCCAAGAAATAGTGTTGATACATGTCCAGTAATTTGTTCAAAGAACATTTGCTTGATAAATCCAATTAAGAGGTTTGCATAGATGGGTCCCATTTTGGTGCCCATACTAATGCCTCTTACTTGGGAGCAACATTTGGAATTAAACCTGAAGCAGTTATGTATTAGCATAAGCTCTCAAACACTTAAGAGAATTTCAGTGTGTGGGTCCTTTTTCAGTCGCGCATCTAGAAAATATTTTAGGGCTCTTAATCCATCCTTGTTAACTATGACTGTATATAGGCTTTTGATGTCCACTGAAAAAAGTAAAGTATTGTTTTGCAAGGACTGTCCTTTGAAATGTTCAAGGACTTGTAGGAAAAGTGTGCATCTTTCACAAATGCTGATAAAGGTTGAATAATGGGCTGGAAAATGTCATCCACAAAATTGGATACAATTTTGTGAGTCAAGAACAAGCTAAAACAATAGGATGTCCAGGATTGATTTCTTTGTGCATTTTTGGGAGTATATAGAAACTGCTGCAGCAGGGATCATATAGCATTTATTAGGTTTTGGTCAGAATTAGAGTTAGAATTAGAATTGTCCTGCTGACATGGCATTAGTGATAAAATACTGGATGGAGGACTGTAGCTGTGTCATGATGTCAAGTTCGAGAGACTTATAGAAGCTGTTATAGGAAAGTTGGGTTTCTGCTTCCTTGATGTAAAGTGTTCTCCAGAAACTACCTGCCCCCCTTTGTCTGTTGGCTTAATCATAATGTCATTCCTTTTGCTGAGATCTTTCAGGGCTTTGTATTCTTCCTTACAACCAAACTCAACCAAAATGCATTCTTTCAAACGACACTAATAGCACTAGTTTTCTGTTCAATCTCATCATTAAACTTAGTTTATTACTAAGTTTATTCAGAGCTGATAACACTTGTCCCTGAACAGTGCTATTTTAGTTCAGTAGTGATCTTGTGGGTAACAGAGTAAGCACATTACATCTCTCTTATTCCAACTTTGAATCTCCTCATTCAAAAACGGGACCAAGTAATTGGAGCTAGAGCTCCTTATAAATTCATTACAGTTATTTAAAGGTCCTTTCCCAATGCCCACATGGTGTAGATACCATCCTTTTCAAATTTCTAGTGTATTCCCATTATATGTTTCACTCCTCCTTTGTGTGCAGGCATCGGAACGCTCCCTTTGTTGTCATGTCAAACGTGAGCGCGTCCTTTGTTCATGCATGGTCACATACCAATGCAACACAAGCCCTCACATTCCAGAACAGACACACACACACACACACACACACACACACATTACAGTAGTTGTTACAACACACAAGTTACAATAGTTGATTATTGTCAACTAATTAATATTAATTAAATAAAGTTAGTTGTTGTACTAATAACTAAAGCCTTGAATATCAATATCCAAGTAATTATATGAGATTGATTACTTAAAGAAACATACAGCTGTTCTTGAGTGATGAGTACCCACATTTCTGGTGCCCTGTATGAGGCTAGTTGACTTGGTTTCTGGTTTTATCTCTTTATAGCAACAAGTTGCACCGTTAAAACCACATTCGTTCAATCTGTTTAGTGGAATTTACCAGTGAAAGCTTTCTCTGCTTGAAATAGCCACTAGAGAGCATAAAAGCTTTAAAATTATAATCTCTCTAGGAGAAAATCTACACATGCATTTTCAGAACTGCCTGTGTAGCTTTTCTGTGGTGTTATTTTGCCAATTTTACAGTAAATTGCAATCAAGCAGTAATTCAACAGCAAAAGTAAATTTAAAAGTAATTCAGTGAAATTGTTTAAAGTAAGTTTACAATAGGAAATTGTAATTATATAGTTATATACATTAATAACAGAATAACAGAATTTACATGTAATTGATAATTAGATTTACTCCCACAGTAAACTATTATTAATTTCACTGATTGCTACCTGTGTTGTTTAATCAATTTAGAGGCATTAATGTTCTTTAAATATTTAATGCTCTATTAATCAGTGTCATTAATTCACTGTTAAATCTAGAATACAATATTTCCTGCATTGTGGAAGTCATTAATGTTCTTATGTATTAATTAATTTTTTTTGATCTAATAAATCTCTTCCTGCACTAAAATCAGTGCAGTTCATTAAGACCCTATTGATAAATAATGCTTTATTAGTGTATTTTCAGATCTAGGAGATCCTTTTCTGCAGTGCTATGTCAGTACAGAGGCTCTGCGGCGCTAAGGTATCCAGTGCTTTCCTGATCGGTCTAGGTGTGCATACATTGTGAGTTAGCCCTCAACATGCACATACTGTTCGCCTGGCTGTTTGTTTCATTCTTTGTTTCTGTATATACTTGAGGCATGTCAGTGGAACTGTCATATTTGTGCATTACTTACTCAGTGAGCATCAGTTCATCATGATCTGTGTTTAAAACAACTCGATGGTTTGGCAAAGGACATTGAACCTTTCAATCCAGAGATACATGGTAATAATAATAATAATAATGATAATAATAATAATAACTTTGCAGACTATATCAGGGAGATGTAAGGAGATAAACACTGCCTGTTTGAACTGCCCCACATGACATAGCATGAAAAAGTTAAACTAATTTGGAAAACCACTTTGCGAACTGTTCATGCTTTTATAGAAGCACAACCGGCTTCTTTGCGTGATAACTTTATTCAGCACAGCAGTGTGCTGCTGGAAAAATATTCCCCGATTGCTGATGAAATTTTACACACAATTTCAGCCATTCAAATCAGGCACAATCGTTTGAGACATGCCTACTTTGAGGGTAGGAATGCACCAGGGCTTGAAGAAGACCAAGCTTTCAAATCATAGTTCCACCATAATTTTCATCCATGTGTAAGAACACATGTACCTCAACTTACACAGCAAGGCAACCTACCAATGAGAAACATCCGTATGCTGCATATGGCTTGTGAGATGGTTGTTCACTCTGGCGACAAGAAGGAACAGAGAGGAGGATTCTAGCACTCCATGGCTACCTTCCCCTGGAGTTTGAAGGCTCTGAAATTCCTGAAACGAACCACACCCTTGAGAACACCCCTTGGAATCACCATTCTCACCATAAAAATGGAACCAGGGGTTGGAAGGACAAATAAAATCAGTCCAAAGGGGATAAGTGTCAGTAATCACATGACAGGCAAAAGACAAGTAATGACCAATACCAACACCGGAGTCAATGATGTTCAGATATGTTCAGAGAATGCCACTGAACATGGAGTAGGTATAGAAATTTGAGTAAGCAAACTACTGAATATCTGTGATCGGTAATGGAATCATTGAAAGATATTGTGGCGAAATTATTAATAAATGCTAAATCTTGCAGAAAGACATCAAACAAAGACCCTGAAGAGCACCCACACAAGGGCAGTGATGGTTCCCCAACCTTATGACTAGGTCAGGGTCCATCCCCAACACACCCCAGAGTCAACCTCGTGGGCTGGGGAGGGAACCTTCATGTGAGAACACTTCCTCATCACAGAACAAGGCCTCTACTGCCATTTCACTCATGTTTTCGCCACTTTTACAGTTTTACTTTACACATATGAGGAAGCTCTCCAGATGGTACCGGACAGGGAGGAAGAGTTCACCTTTCCTCAGAATGATGACTGGCTGCATTCTGAAGAGTGACTTGATCCAGTGGATCATAATTTCTGATGAGTAAGTCATTTATTCTTACTTACATTAGTTAACGTGTTATTTTTAGTTATGTACATTTTACAAGTTGGGCTATTTCCCAACTATCTTGCCAGACTGAAATCAGCTGGAATTTTGAGTGAAATATTTTGTAAAGTATATGTGCATGTATGGCACTACAAAAATTGTGTTGTTTTTTTATTATGAGTTGGCAATATTAGTGATAGTGATTAGTGATGATAATAATTAGCAATAATATAGTTTCTTTGATCCTGTTATTCATATATATATATATATATATATATATATATATATATATATATATATATATGTGTGTGTGTGTGTGTTTGTATAATATATATACATATGTATATATATATATATATATATATATATATATATATATATATATATATGTATATATATGTATATATATATATATATATATATATATATATATATATTCATAATATATATACATTTCACAGAGTCCTCTTAAGGACAGACGAGTCTGTGTACTCTCTGTTGAAATAGGAAATAAAGAATTACTGCACTATATGAATGTGGTTCCCCAACCGACACATTATATCTATGTTGGGCAGACATTTTAGTCTGGCTTGGAGCCCAACTGGACACTAACAGTGGAGTACTTTGGTCTCAAGCAAGTATTCAGAGCCACCCACGGACTGCTGAGCCTGAACCCATGCATGCAGAACAAACCATCCCTTAAGCATGTTAGGTGGGAAGTGAGTTTGATGTAGGACTACCTGCAAGGACAGCTGACATCCCCATTCAACTTATGGTCCTGAAAGGACAAAAGCTCAAATGTTCACAAGCCTTCATCCAGCCCACTCCATGCTTCCTCATGCTTAATCTAACTATATGTGGGACACCTCTACTTGAGCTGAACAGTTGTTCAGCTTACCTGTTGGTCCAGAACTTGACCAGTTGCACAATTTAGGTGTTGGCCCACACAATGTTAGGATACTTAATTGGTAGCACATTTCATGACTCTTGATTCTGGCAATTTGTGAGCTACCAAGCTTGCTCTCGCACCTGGCAGATAAGGAGAGTGTGCTCCACACCTACCCAAACAGGATGATCTCCATTGTTCCAAGTGCGTCGATGCAACAAGAAACCAATCAGCCTCAGTCAGATGATTGTGCATCCAGTTGTCTCAGAGGACAAGGGTCCACCCCTTTGTGGTAACTCAATAGCTGCCACTCTAGAAGAACTTTATCCAGGCTTAAGGCTGAGGTACTGACAACAGTGTGCAACATTAACAACTCAACAAGCTTGTTCCACAACCTTGCCCACATCAAATCTAAAGATTCATATGATTGTGGTGTGACAGATCTCTACAAGGTGCACATTCCTACTGATACTAATGCATCACCAACCTTTATCTACCAGTTCAAAATCCCCCTCACTGCTTATGAGCTCATCCAATAAATTTTCAACAAACTGTACTGCTTTTTGTGTTTTATTATTTCAGAGCATTCAGTCACATTCAGTAGGAACCAGTTTCCATCAGACCACACTAACCATTTCTAAATCTTTTTGTATATGTGTCTTCCTCAATCATACAATATGATGGCAAAA
This sequence comes from Pangasianodon hypophthalmus, assembly GCF_027358585.1. Taxonomy (NCBI): domain Eukaryota; kingdom Metazoa; phylum Chordata; class Actinopteri; order Siluriformes; family Pangasiidae; genus Pangasianodon; species Pangasianodon hypophthalmus. Next base: position 18,253,690 of record NC_069715.1, on the reverse strand, counting down.
CACTACTATGCATCAGATCATTGCTCAAAACGGACTTTGAGAGCAATTTGCATGAAAGTTTGAGTGGCAGCAGACCCTTTGCTGCGTATCTGACTCTTTGTTTAGACTCACGTCAGCGTAGGAGGAAGAAGCACAACTGCACTCACAGACAGCTACAACTGCTCCCCCGCCCCTGCCTTCGGTAAAGCTGACCACACCTCCATTCTTCTTCTGACTGTATACAAACAAAAACTCAAACAGGAAAAATCAGTTCTTAAGACAGTCTATCAATGGAGTGAGAAGACAGGCAGGCAGAAGACAGGCAGGCAGAAGACACAGACATTAATGAATACACAAAATCTGTCACCGATTCCATCAGTATGTGCACTGAAATCCTTGTTCCAAAAATCTGTATCCAACCATTCCCAAACCAGAAACCCTAATGCTGATGTCAGTGCCAAATGTACACTTCAGACTTTGTGGACTGGTTTGCACTCTTTCACGGACTACAAAGGCGGGAAAATCTGTGATAGGGGACTATCTGCCTCACTAGCTGATGAGCTGAACACCTTCTATGTTCAGTTTGAACACTTTCCCTGCAGTGAAATTACTGGTGGACTGCTACAGCTGTGCAAGAACCATCTCTGTGCCTGATGTGATCAGATCTTTCAGGATGGTCAATGCATGCAAGGCACCAGGCCCTGATGGGGCCCATGGCCATATCCTCAAAGCATGTGCCAGCCAGCTAGCAGAGGTTTTCACAGACATCTTTAATCTCCCGGTAAGACTGTCTGTGATTCCCACATGCTGCAAGAAGACCACCATTGTCCCTGTCCCTAAGTTTTCTGCAGCCAGAAGTCTGAATGACTGTCTGAGATGTCTGAGAGCCCTGTGATTTATGACTAGCTGCTCGATACACTTTATGATTGTAGAGGTCAGAGCCACAGGGCTCTCAGACATCTCAGAAAATCCAATTGCACAGAGGAGTGTTCAATTCTAAGTCCTTGAGCTTTGCAATTGAACACTCCTCTGTGCAATTGGATTTTGGACTTTCTGATGAGCAGACCCCAAGTGGTGAAAATCAGTGACTACATCTCCTCCACACTGTTTCTGAACACAGGAGCTCCTCAGCCCCTCTTGTACTCCTTGTTCACTCATCACTGTGTCATCAAGTACAGCTACAATATTATTTTAAAGTTTGCTGACAACACCACCATCCTGGGCCTCATTATGGACATAGATGAGACAGACTACAGAGATGAGATCGGGGCACTGTCAGAATGGTGCAATGGTGCCTCAACATCAGCAAAACTAAGGAGATAATTGTGGACTACAGGAGGCTGCAGGACGATGGCCACACACCCTTATACATTGGTGAGGCTGCTGTGGAAAGAGTTAGGGATATCAACTTCCTCAGTGTGCACCTCATCAATGACCTGACCTGGTCCCTTGACACTAAGACAGTGGTGAAATCTGCTCGTCAGTGACTGTACTCTTTGGCCTCCCCCCAAAATCCTGACCAACTTCTACAAATGCACCATAAAGAGAATCCTGACTGAGTGCATGGCTGCCTGGTTTGGCAGCTGCTCTGTCTGAGACTGCAAGGCCCTCCAGAGAGCCGGGAGAGCAGCTGAAATCATTATTGGCAACAAACTCCCAGCCTTCTTAAATGATGTCTGAGGAAGGATCACAAAGCCAGCACTGACTGCAGTCACCCAGCACACAGACTGTTTACCAGACTGCCATCAGGCAGATGGCACCACAGCATTCAATCCAGAACCAGAAGGCTGAAGAACAGTTTCTACCTGTAGGCCATCAGAATCCTGAATAAACTGTAATCCAGTCATTACTCCTTCCCCTCTTTCACTCGTGCCTCCACTAGCTCCCACACACTGGTCACCTCATTGACAGCTCAAGGACACTCATGGACAATATCTTCATGTTTCTGTCACTTTTGGGCATGTTGCAATATTTCTTAGGGCACTATTACCACTTTACTGCTGCTAAGGCCTATGTCTTGTCTTTGTGCAATATTATGGTATATTGGTCACATACTCCTACATGCAAATTTTTTAAAGCTTTTAAATGCTACTTTGTGCTGCTGCTTCCTCTGAATTTTATACTCTCCTCTGTCTATAGAGGACTGCTCAGACACACTGCTATTATTAATATTTTTATTGTTATTATTAACTGCAGACAGCTATTATTTATTTTATTACCTTTTGCACTCTTGTTCACATACTATGACTGAACATATTCCAATGTTTACAGTTAAGATCTGCACTTTTGTATATATATATATATATATATATATATATATATATGTATATATATATTGTATTGCACAGCCTCACAACAAGCATTTCATTGTACAATTGTCACTGACATTTTGTGCACATAATGTATAAACTTAAAACTTGAAACTTGAACTTGAAACTTATGCAGGAACTAATAAGTGAAGTCAGTTCTCCAGTTACAAGCCTAAGTGGAGGCATGATACCCCCTTACCTAGTCTCGCTTGATATAGTTGAGCATATTATAAGATCCACAACTGACACCACAGTTCAGACTATGCAAGTGCACTTGGTTTACAGCCTTGGTAGTGCAATCCCAATTTCTGTCAATCCACGAAGAATAGAAGTGGAGTTTGTTCTTAACCTCCCCATTATTGGTGGACAAAATATTTAAAAACTCAAATCCATACTCAGTGTAGGATTTTGGATTTTTTACCATAATGTACACATCCACATTAAGACTCAACCCATGTCAGCCTATCATGAAAACACACCTTCTCTGCATCTCTTTCCTAATTTCGACATGTGCACCGCCACTACGGATATTCATTGGGTCTGCCCAAGCAACCCTTTCATTAGGGATACAACCGACTTCCTGTGTGGCCAGGACCAGTTATGAGAAGTGTCAGCCTGTCTATTAGGCATGATGTTACAGAGACAAGGGTGGACAGAGCAGGTCATAAATGGTTCATTAACACACATAGGCAGAAGATCACATTTACTTATGACCATGACACAGCCACTAGGATCAAACTCCCAAATTGGAGTGTCTTCCTAAGGGTTCCACCAGGTGTCACAGTTCAGCTGGATGACATTGTTTTGTACCACCTTAGGTCTGAACAGTACGAGACACTCATTGAGTTAATAAATGCCTTTAGAGGCCACTGTCTGAACCTGGCTGACACCCTCCAACAGCAACGTCTGTTTGAAGGGACAAAAATTGTTCAATTTAGTTTAGATCAATTCAGTCTTTAAGCAACACTCATGAATCCCACTGTTTGGAAGTCATCACTGTTGCCTTTTACAGTCTTCACACCCTTGTTAAAATGGCAGGTGCAGAGAATGAAACTAAGATAAATCATGTCAGATCTTTTCCCACCTTTAATGTGAAATTGCATAGTATACAAACAATGTGAAAAACAATCAGAAACTTTTTTAGAGAAAAGGAAATAAAAAAAACTTACAATAACCTAGTTGCATAAGTGTGCACACCCCTAAACTTTGTTGAAGCACCTTTTGATTTTATTACATCACTCAGTCTTTTTGATTATTATTTGATTATTCTGATTATTAGTAGTGTGCTATGTTAGTGATGCTTAGTGCTTAGTGTTAAAGCAACTGACAGATGGTGACAGTCTAATAGGAACTGCCCAGATGCTCACAGTCTGTGATGAACTGTCTAGATGCTTACAGGATTCCAGGGACTCTATGGTTTGTCAACTAACCATGGTTTTAACAGATCATCTTGGACATGGATGCTGATGGACTGTGGACACTCCTAATGGGTTTAAACCCCACACATTTCACTAAACTGGGCTGCATAATCTTTGTGCTCCTCAGGAATAAGACAATGACATACTGATGATGACAATGACATAAGAAAAATGGGGAAGGTGACTCCACCTGAAACCCTGTGGGATAAAAGCCCCCAAGGGACAGTTTCTTGCTCTCTCTCTCTCTCGTCTCCAGCACTTTAGTGAACTTCTTTCAGTTGTTGTTTGTTTTGGGGGTTTTCTCTCTTCAGCCTCCTCTTCAGGAGGTCAAATGAATGCTCATTTAATTGCTGGTGATTGACTTGGCAAGTCTGAAAACTTCCACTTTTTACCCCTGAAGACCTTGTTGTTGTGTTGGCAGTGTGTTTTGGGTGATTGTCTTGCTTCATGATGAAGTTCCTCTCAATTAAATTGGCTGCATTTCACTGTAAATTAGCAGAATGTTTCTGTAGTCTTCTGAATTCATTCTGCTATTACCACCATGAGTTACATACTCAATAAAGATCTCAGAGCTCAGCTTTTCTTTGCAAATTCCAATCTGGCCTTCTGCTGATGAGTGGTTTGTATCTTGTGGTATGGCCCCTTATTTCTGCTCTTGAAGTCTTGTATGAATAGTGGATTGTGAAACCTTTACCTCTGCCCTATGGAGATTGTTGGTGCTGTCACTGACTGTTGTTTTTGGGTTTTTCTTCACAGCTCTTACAATGTTTGTCATCAACTGCTATTGTTTTCCTTGGCTGACCTGTTTGATGCCTGGTTGTTAGTATACCAGTGATTTCTTTCTTTTTCATGACATTCCAAATTGTAGTATTGACTGTGCCCAATGCTTCTGCAATAGCTCTGATTGATTTTTCCTCTTTTCTTAGCTTCAAAATAGCTTGATTTTCTCCCATAGACAGCTCTGTGGTCTTCACGTTGGTTTATCCTTTTTAACAACAAATGCAGTCTTCACAGGTGAAAACCAGGGCTCAAACCAAGAGTTAACATTCAGAGCTATTAATTGTTTAACCATCCAATCTAACAGGGCACACCTGGGCAATAATGTTCGTCCCGAAACAGCGCTCATTTGATTCTGTATTGATTTGGATAAGTTTGTGGACACCTGATTATTACAGACATATTTGAGCCTTCCCCAACTTTTGCCACATAGTTGGAAGCACACAATTGTCTAGGAAGCACACACTGAACACCTTTGGGATGAACTGGAATGTGATGGTCAGCTGTCCATATATATATGCCCTCAATCTCAACAAGTCCAGTCCTCAGTACTCTTCTTCTGTGCCTGTCTGACCTCTGACTGTAGCCTGAAGCGCAGCTTTAAGGAAACATATTTCTTTCTCCCAACAACCTCCAAAATGTGGAGCCCCTGGGGTTTTAAAAATTAACCGCAGAGGTTGGCTAGCAAGCTGGGCTTGGAGTGCTGGTTGAAGGGTCAAGGGCCAAGGCTTTCTGACGGTCCTTTCCTTCTCCTTTGAAGTTTCACAAGGTAGCTCAAAGGGGTTTCCTCATCATGCTATGAAAGGCCTAAATGCCATTAAAAATGAGTCAGTATTTATGGCTGTAAAAGGCAGGTTGAGAAAGGCACTGTCATACTGGGAGAAGATCAGCCATCTTTGGTGGATCTGGTCATCCTCACCACTTCTTGCACTCTGTAGAGCTACCCTGGTGGTGACATACAGCCTTAACACCCTGACCTCCTCATAACACCGTGACCTCCTCATAACACCCATCATATTTAATCTCTAATGACCAATTTGGTGAAAGGGTGATGGGGAGCTAGAATGATGGGTGAATCACTTCTGGCTCCATATCAATATTGCGGCGAAGATCGCCACCCACACTGATAAGGTCTGTAGCGCTGTCAAGCTCAGGTGCCAGTGAAATCAGATGGCTGGTTGTTGGGATCGGTTTCTCTGCCTTCAGATGAGCTACTCACTGTGTGCTTGGTATAGACCTGCCATTTCAGCATCAGTGTAGGTGTCAGCAGTCAAGTTAACTGCAGGGTCTGCCACCCTGTGAAGCCTCAGGGCAATAGTGTTGAGGTAGACTCTGAGTGTTTGATATTGCATTGGATCTGACAGGGGTGAAGCTAGTCTCTGGAGGACTAGTGGTTAGGCCTCGGTGCTTTCACTGCCACGGCCCTGGTTTGATTCCTGGTCAGCCACTGGGGTTGCATATGACAGTGCACTCTTAGTGCTGGTCCCAAGCCAGGATAAAATTGGGGAGCGTTGTGTCAGGAAGGGCATCCGGCATAAAAACTGTCCCAAATCAAATATGTAGACCAATGATCCACTGTGGCAACCCCTAATGGGAGCAGCCGAAAGAAGAAGAACAACAACAGCTGGCAGGGGTGAAGCTGAGATGGTTAGAGCAGTGATGATTGACTTTTTAGTTCAGTCTCTGGCTCTGCAGAAACAGGGGATAACTTTAAAAATGATGGCCCTTGGCTCCATCAAATTTCTGCACCTTATTCTTGAAAAGATCTTCCTCTGGTGATGTTGTCTGCTTGGTTATCTACTGATGGAATATATTGCCATGTTGCACCAGCAGTCAGTTCTTGTGTCTCTGCTACCTGAGTCGCAACCAATACTTTGTATTGGCCGGAATCTGACAACAGCCAAGTAAATACTGACAGAGAGTCAGACCCTGCTGGGGTTGGAAGAGGTCTATCATTTAAGGCTCTAAGTTTATTAAGTCGTAGTGTACAAAAATGTTTCCCAGAAAGAAAATAGTTGCTTCTCTGGGGGCACACACAGGATTAGTGCCTATCTGAATTCTATTCACAAATAGGCACAGCCATGGTATTCAATCACCTCCAAACTGCTGCATAAATGCATTTCACAAACAAGGACTTTTCTTTAGTACATGTTATTACATTTTCTTTATTACATAAGACCTGTTCCTTTATTACATGTTGTCAAGTGTGTTTATTTCCATTGTTCTTGCATGTAGTTTAACAGTGCTCTGTCTTTGGTCTGTTTTCTGTCATGTTTGTTGTGAGGAGAGTGACCCACTATGGGAGTTCATAAATGCCAGAAGGAACGTGCGGTTGCGGGCTGGATATATAGTCAGGGTTCTGTGCCAATAATACAGGTCCCTAAAGGTGGCTGGAGTGCACAAAATTTGCATCTGTATTTTGCCTATATTTCTCATAGAAAGGAACTGCTAATAAGATTATATTGTTGTGTACTGTGGACAATTATTAGTAGTAATATTTGTATTCATTTTGGTGCATATGTGATGTGTGGTGTGCCCCTTATGAAAACCAAAATTTAATGTTTTTTTTGTGTGCCCAGGAAAGATTCTTCTGGAAGGCTCTATCTGTGCTTCAGGATGTAGACCATTTTACCAAACAAACCATTTAACTCCAACTAAGCTGTCTTGTCCAGTTCTTACCGGATCTCAAACTAAAGCAGGCTTGAAGCCACTGGCAGACTTTTGTGATAATCTGTTTGAAGATACAACTAAAGGACCTAGGAAGCCAAGTCATCAGCAGCATCTGGAAAAGTATCTAGGTAGTCCAGACCCAGAGGTTAAAAAAAAAAAAAAAAAAGCTGCACTGGACATCCAGAGGTGGAAAATCCCAGAAAAAGTAGCTGACCTGCAAGCCATTGATGGAACACTGAAACCCGTTTTTGACAAACTGAATGGAAAGAGTGTGATATTTATTACTGTGGAGAAAGACTGCTTCCTCTACATGCCATAATCAACCCAAAAATCATCCAGGCACTGTTTTCAAAGGTTGGTTTTCCAGAAGAAATCCTGACAGATTAGGAAGCCAACTTCACCTCCTGTCATGAAGCTGCTTCACCACCAGATAGGTATCACCGCTATAAAAATCTCTGCCTTTCCTGCTTTTTAATTATAGAGAACTACTACCACAAGCTTCCACTGGGTTCTCACTTTTTGAGCTGGTGTATGACAGGCATATCCAGAGACCACTAGTCCTCCTGAAGAAGAGCTGGGAAGGACTAGCTGGGGCATCACCTACAATTCAGGTTGTTCAGTATGTGTTGGTATGATCAGCAACCCCAGTACCAACCTGAGCAGAAAGTCCTCCTCCTGTTATCCACCCCCACCAATAAACTTCTTGCCAAGTGGCAGGGCCACATTCCATTGTCCACAAGATTGGTCTTGCTATCTACCATCCTGATTGGGACAGAGAGAAGCAAATCTACTATGTGAACTTTCTCAAGGTGAGGAAAGAAGGTCAGCTGAACACAGGGAAGGCCTTGATGTTATGGGATGTAGAAGAGGATGAAGAGGCAGCCTGTGATTTAGAGAGGTGGAGACAGCAAGGAAAAATAATTCTGGTACACCTGGGCAAAAAACAACAATTTACATTGCAGTATGTCTTTATGGCATTCCCAAAAATGTTCCAGCAGAAACCAGGAAGGACACATCTACTGCAGCACGGCATTTAAGGATCCAACACAGGTGCATACTGACAGAGGCCATACAGGGTACCAGAGAGACTGGATTTCCACAATAAGAGACATGGGCATTATTAAACCATCCTACAGTGAAAGAGGCAGCCCTAACACTTCCGGTGTGACGATGTAAGGGATAGGCAGCAGAGTGGATAGTCTCCCAATCATTTCACGATATATATAGCTTTTACAGTGAATTTTATGTTATAAGACGGTGTAAATACGATTAAACAAATAAAGAAGAGGTTCCAAATTAACCTGTGCACAATGAGTAACGCTAAACAGAGAAGCGCTGCATCGCAGGCTAAAAAGGCTAGCGTAGCTAGTAAATTAGCGAGCATGGTGGCGACATCGTCTCAAGAAGGAAATCAAGTTGCGGAGGGAATGGCCGACGATTCCTTGTCAATGACACAACTTGTTTCTGAACTAGCCAAGCAACGAGAAGTCCTGAAGGAGGACATGGCTACCCTGATACTAAATTCAGTTAAACCTCTGCAAACGTCGGTGGATGCCTTGCACGACGCGGTAAATTCTTTCCAGAGTCGGCTAACATCAACAGAAATCATTGTTGGTGAAAACTTCGAACGTCTTGTGGCGGCGGAATCTACCATTAACTCCCTTAAAGCTCAAAACAGCTTATTAATGGAGCGTTTGGACGATCTGGAGAACAGGTCCCGCCGCTCTAACCTGCGTATCTTGAACATCCCGGAGGGGAGCGAAAAGGACAAGGATCCCACCATATTCGTCTCGGAGATGTTGGCTGAAGTTATGCCTGAGGTATTCACAAGTCCACCACCCTTAGAGAGAGCACACCGCTCTCTCGGTCCTAAACCTGCGGCAGGTAAACCCACGCGCACATTCGTGCTGTGTTTTCATCGCTATCGTGACCGGGAGCTCACCTTGCGATAGGCCAGGCAACATGAGGTGAAGTTTAAGGGGATTACACTGAGGGTATATCCAGATCTGAGCAATGCCCTTGCTAAGAAGCATGCTGCGTTTAACCCGGTGAAACAAGCGTTGTATAAGGAGGGCATTCGGTTTCGTCTGCTGTACCCCGCACGCCTTAAAGTCACGTTCAAGGAAGAGAGCTTCTTCTTCGAGACTCCGGACGACGCAAATGACTTTTATGAGAAACAGGTGCTTGCTCAGAAGGATAAGTGATACTTGCAGTAGTATTTAAATGTCAGGAACTTTTCAGGTGTGTAACTTCTACATGAGGATCACATAAGGACTATTGCTATTAACCAAAGTAATGTTCAGGTCAACTATGCCTGGATTCTGGGAGTCCTTCAGGCCGTTTCAGTTTTAGTGTGGTCTGCCTGCAGTTTGCAGATAACTTGGACAAAATATATCTGAAGTGCTCTTATGCTATATTTTTGTGAGTCAAGGAGTTTGTTATTTCACTCTTGCCTATAGTTTAAGGCTATATGGTTAAGTCACTACAGTAAGTGTATTTTGAACTGGATAACGTATATGCAATGTTTATTCATTTCAGTTATGCTTAAGTTAATTGTTATACATGTGAAATATCTAAATCGGGGAACATCCACAGGAGAATGAATCGTTAACAGAGTTAACATGAGGAGTAAATCAATATACTGGGAGCAGTGCGTTAAAGGGAGGCAGCCTTCTAATAATGGGAAGGGTTGGAAGGGGGAGGGCGTTAGGTTTTGTAGATTTTCTTTTGTTAATTGTTGGTTTGACATTTTTGTAGTGAGATTTTGCCTTACACATTGGGTACATATTGGAAGTTTTGGGCTAGACTTTACAGTTACATACAGCAAGCGTAATTATGCTGATGGAGAAAACGATGTTTAATCTCTATTTAATCTATAACGAAGAGATATGGTACTCACAAAAATCATTTCATGGAATATATCAGGTTGTAATCACGTAATTAAACGTAAGAAGATTCTCACATATCTCAAGCAAAACAAATCTGATATAGCTATGCTGCAAGAAACCCACCTCAGTGCTGAGGAATCTGAGAAATTTAAACGGGGATGGATTGATCAGGTGTACTCAAGCACATTTAATACTAGGAGTAGAGGTGTTGCTATTTTGATCAGGAAAGGCTTAGACTTTAAAGTCCACAAAACATATAAAGACCAGGAAGGCAGATGGATAGCTCTGGACTCTAGCCTAGAAGGACAGAAATATACTATTATGAATATCTACGCCCCTAATGTAATGTCTCCAGATTTCTTTAATGAAATCTGCAATGTTATTAGAAATATTGGCAATTATAACATAATACTAGGTGGTGATTTTAATCAAGTTAGAAATATAGACCTTTATAAGTCTAGTAACAAACAGATCACCTCAATATCACACTCAGCAATCGACACTATGATGGATGAATGTGGCCTGATGGATATATGGCGTACCCATCCTCATCAGTTATACACAAGGATTGACTATATTTTAACCTCAAAACAACTGGTGAGTCAGGTTCAGTCTGCTTCAATCGGAAATATTGTTCTCTCAGATCACGCTCCAGTGGATGTAGTCATTATGACCGCAAACAATAGAAAAAACACAAGGTGGCACTTTAACAATTCACTATTGCAAAATGAGATCTCATGTTCCTTTATACAAACAGCAATGGATGAATACTGGTTATATAATGAGGGCTCTCTCTCTGACCCTGGTATAACATGGGATGCTTTTAAGGCTTTCTTGAGGGGTAGGCTTATTCAGCACTGTTCGCTACGTAAGCGTTTGGAACGTGAAAAACTAATTAAATTGGAAGAAACGATTAGGTCTCTGAAAAAACAACATTATAGTCATCTGGATCCTGTAATCTTTAATAAATTGAACAGTCTGAAATTGGAGCTAAATGATATTATACAGAAAAAAGCTGAATTTGCCCTATTTTGTACAAAACAAAACTATTATGAAAAAGGTGAGAGAGCAGGTAAATACTTGGCACATAGAGTCAAACAGTTCAGCATGCAGAACTTTATTCCTTTTATCTTTGACGATAAAGATAAACTGATTACAGATGGAAAGGAAATTAATAAAGTTTTTACAAATTTCTATCAAGAGCTATATACATCACAAGGGGAAGTACCCATTGGAAAATATAACCGATTCTTCTCTTCCCTACAGATTCCTTGTTTATCTACATTTGATAGGGACTCTCTAGAAAGTGACATCACATTAGAGGAAATTAAGGATGCCATACGTGATCTCAAATTGGGTTGTGCCCCAGGGGAAGATGGCTTCCCCTCTGACTTTTCTAAAAAAATTTCAGAATTTCTAGCACCTAAATTACTCATGGTCTTTCAGAATGCATTGATAACTGGTAAACTTCCGGAGAGTATGAGAACCAGCATAATCACTCTTATTCACAAGAAAGGTAAAGACCCGCAATATTGTGCGAATTACAGACCCATCACACTCAGCAACGTAGATGGGAAAATTTTGGCCAAAGTACTCGCAGAGAGATTAGAAAATTTATTACCTACTATTATACATCCAGACCAAGTTGGGTTTATTAGGGCTAGGTCTTCAGCGGACAACATGAGAAGACTTTTACATCTCATGTGGAACTCTAGAGGTGTCGCGGACCCTGTCATGGCCTTCTCCCTGGATGCGGAGAAGGCCTTTGACAGGGTTGAGTGGGGTTTCTTATTCCAGACTCTTAGAAGATTTGGCTTTGGGTCAGTATTTACTAAATGGGTTAAATTGCTATACACCGGACCCCAAGCTTCAGTGTTGTGTAATGGCATAGTGTCATCGCGATTCGAATTACATAGGGGCACAAAACAGGGATGCCCCCTTTCGCCCCTCATTTTTGCGTTGGTCTTAGAGCCATTGGCTGTAGCTATACGCAGCAACCCAAATATTAAAGGTGTTATGGCCAGTCAGCAGGAGCATAAAATACTTCTGTACGCTGACGATATCTTACTTATCTCTAGTAACCCACAAATAACAGTACCCACAATGTGCTCTTTAATTGATGACTTTTCTCAAATATCAGGATATAAAATTAATTGGAGTAAATCAGAAGTAATGCCTCTGTCTAAAAACCATAATAATATGTTAGAAGTGCCATTTAAATGAGTCTCATCTGGATTAGTTTATCTGGGAATCAAACTTTTACCTGGATTAGAAAAAATTATGCAGGTTAACTTTCAACCAGTTATTCAAGAGATCCAAAATTTGTTACAGAATTGGAGCAAACTTACAATGTCTATTCTTGGTCGAATTAATCTTGTTAAAATGATAATTGTTCCCAAAATTAATTATTTGTCATATATGCTCCCCCTTGCATTACCACTATCACTTCTGAAGGAGTACAATAAGAATGTAGAATCCTTTATTTGGCAAGGGAAGAAACCCCTTTTTAATCGTACCAAATTGTATTCTGCTAAACGTTCGGGTGGGCTCTCTCTGCCCAGAGTTGACTGGTATCATTGGTCGTTTTCACTTTCGCAGTGGACTAAAATCAATATGGCGCCTAACGTAGCCCCTACGTGGGTGCATATTGAAAAGGAACTGTTGGCCCCTTTTCCAGCAGAGGCTTTCTTGACACAGCTCGCCCGACCAATACCTGACTAGAATCCTGTTCTTAGATTTGTTAGAGAAAGTTGGAAATTGTATCACCAAAACTTCAAACAAACCCCATGGTTGACATCTAGAGCCTCGATCTGGTATAATACTAAATTACAAATAGATAGGAGGCCTTTCTGCTGGACACAGTGGGCCGATAAAGGGATATGGTTCTTGGATAATCTTTATGAAGGAGAACATGTGGTCTCATTTAATCATTTAAAACAAAAGTATAGCCTGCCGAATAATGACTTTTGGAAATACCTGCAGATAAGACATTGTCTCCTTACGACCATTAAAAATGGCCCTGACCCACCAACGGATATACAACATGTCTTTGTCACAATTAGTCATAAAAAAGGAGGTTGTTCAGCTTTCTATGCCTTAATTAGAGATGCTAATGCACCCAATTTAAGTGGACTTAAAATGGCATGGGAAAGAGATCTGGGGGAAACAATCAAGGATGAAATATGGAAGCAGGTTGTATCCAAATGGCATACTTGTGTCCGTGAAATTCAATCCGAACTGATAAACTATAAAATTTTTAACAGGTGTTACTGGACTCCAAGCAGGATGGTTAGACTTAAATTAAGAGATGATGACCTGTGCTGGCGATGTAATACCGATACTGGTACTATGGTTCATATGATGTATGAATGTGATAAGGTTAAAGAAATGTGGGAAAAGATTGTACATTTTGTTAATAACATTTTCAGCCTAACACTACACAAGAACCCTGCTCTTTGTATGTTGGGTATTTTACCAGAAGATGCGTGCGTCCAATTGTTAAATGTCATTTTCATATGTCATAGTGTCATACGTCTGACTGTCATTGTTAAGTGTTATATTAAGTCAGATTTGTTACTGTCAATCGTGTGAGTTAAGTTCGGATTGTTGTATTGTGTTCAAAAAAGCAAAAGAAAAAAAAAAAAAAAAAAGAAAAAAAAAGAAAGAGGCAGCCCTATTGTCATTGTACCCAAAAAAAAGATGAGTCCCTTTGGGTTTGCTTGGCTATAGAAAATATGGCTAACTACATATATTACCACCTTAAACCATTGTAAAATCAATGGGTAGTAGGTTTCACCAGAAATGAAGACCAGGGAGTATTAATATAAGGTTATGAAGCTTACTGCGCAGTCTACCTAGATAATGTTATCATTTATAGTAAAACCTGGGATGATCATCTCCAGCAAGTGCCCATGGTTCTCAGCAGGATACATGAGCAGGGTTAACACTGAATCTGCACAAATGCACATAGGCAGGAAAATAGGTACACATGTGGATAAAGTGGAAGTCGTTCATAACAGTCCTAGATCATGAACCAAAAAACAAGTGGGGTCTTTCATTGGGCTAGTGGGATGGTACAGATAGATTATACCCCAATTCCCTTTCATTGCTAATCCACTCCACTCCAGGCATCAGTGGTTTGGAAATGGATTGGAAATTGCACTGTTTTGGATCGCAAGACCCTGCAGCAGATAGTGAGGACAGTTGAGTAGATCATTGGGGTCTCTCTTCCCTCCATCACTGACATGTACACCACACACTGCATCCGCAAAGCCACAAGCATTGCGCATGACTCTTCACCCTCTTGCTGTCATTCATAACAGTCCTAGATCATGAACCAAAAAACAAGTGGGGTCTTTCCACACACACACACACCCACCTTTTTATACTACCTGTTACATCTGACACTTACCCACACTAGAACTGTGTACTGGTCGGCACTGCACTGTCTCTTACTGTGCCTATTGTCCTGTTTAAGTGTTTTAGTCTTGTGCTGTTTGCACGTTTGCACATGTGCACTTTATGTAGTCCTGTGTAGGTCTTATTTAGTTCTGTGTAGTCTCATGTAGTTTTGTGTTGTTTTATGTAGCACCATGGTGTGTCATTTCACTGTGTACTGTACCAGCTGTATATGGTTGAATTGACATTAAAAGCCACTTTACGTGACTTGACTTGCCGATTTAACTACCAATGAGGCTAAAAGCCCAGTGTAGTGCACAAACAGGGCATGTATAATGTGTAAAATCCATTACCCCTCTCAAAGCATATCTAGGTGCCTCTCCAGTTCTGCAAAGTCTAGATTTAACTCAGTAGTTCATAGTTCAAGTGGACATTCATTCCTAGGCATTGGACCAGTGACCACACAGGAGAAACCTAGAGGCGGGAGATCAATCCTCTACTTAATCCACAAACTCCTGCCCCAAGAAACAATGTGTTCCACCATTGAGAAGGAGTGACTTCCAATTAACTGGACAGTCTGCAATACTACCTGTTGGGAAGGGAATTTGATCTAGACATGGATCACTGAGCACTCACCTGGCTGCAGACCATGAAGGATAGGAATACCCGTATGACTCCTTAGTACCTGGCCTTACAGCCATTCAAGTTCCACATCCACCATAAAGCAGGGGCTCAAAACATCACAGCCAACTATCAGTCACAGGCTAAATTTCACCAGTCAAAGAGAAGGGGGCGTGATGTGACAGAGACTCGTACAAACACATCTCTCACAACCCCAGTGCTGTCCGTTTTTCTGTGTTTGTGTTCCCGTTTTGTGTGTGTGTTTTTAAGTGTGTAGGTGTGCCAGACAGGACATGTTCTAATCCATCATGGTTGAGATACCAGTGTGCAGTGCATCTCAGGCTTTAAAAATCACTTCCTCTCCTAGATAGGGGGCCACAGATATGATCCATCTAATGATATTGTTTTGTATTCTTTAATAAATATTGCCTTTGGCAATAGTGAACATCACTTGCCACCACTCTGTCCAAGGCTGTCTGTTTGTCTGTGCATGTGTTCCTGTTTTGTGTGTGTAAAGTGTACAGGTGTGCTAAAAGGGTCATGCTCTAATCCATCATTGATGAGATGCACCAGTATGCAGTGCATCTCAGGCTTTAAGAAATGCTTCCAATGATTTTCATGGAAATGTGGCTCAAGAGCAACATGCTGAACAGTGCTAGTGAGCTAGAGGGCCATAACACCTTAAGGGCCCACAGAACAGTTGTGGACTCCAGTAAAGGAAAGAGAGTGTTTGCATCTTTGTAAACAAAGCTTGGTGCATGGACACTGTTGTTTCTCAGACCCACTGTTCAATTGATATTGAGTTCTGCATTAATAAGTGTCGACTCTTCTACCAGCCCCATGAATTCACATGTACCATAATTGCTGCCATTTATGCTCCTCTAGTCGCTAATTCCAAGTCAGCCATGAATGAACTTGGTGCTGGTATTGGCAAGCTATTAACAGTATGCCCAGATGGAGCATTTTTACTGTCACTGGTGATTTTATTCATGCTAGTTTAAGGACTGTTGTCCCAAAATTCTGGCCTTCCTCACTAACAGTCCATAGTCTGTTAGGTTTGACATCCAAAAGTCCTACACCCTCATACCGAACGCTGGCATCCCACAGGGTGCTTAGCCCTTTCCACTACTCTCTGTTCCCCCACTACTGCATACCTGTTCATGGTTCAAATGTCATAATCAAATTCACTGATGACCCCACGATGGTAGGCCTGATCAGCACACCATATTGCCAGGTGATGGAGTGCTAACAACATCCTCTCCTTCAACACCCAGAAGACCAAGGAGGTCATTGTGGACTACCGCCAGACTAAAATGAGCCACACACACATACACACACCCCTATCTACTGTACATCAATGCAGCTGAGGTAGAGTGTGTGGCCAGCTTTAAGTTCTTGGGTGCCACATCTCCGAGGACCTCACCTGGGCAACCTCCACCCTGATCAAGACGATGCATCAACATCATTACTTCTTAAGGAGACTGAGGAAAGCTCACCTATCTAATCAGATACTAGTATAATCTCTGTTGAGCAACACATGCGACTTCTGAGATGCCAGAGATGCCAGTGATCCTGACCCCTTCTGCTCCTCCTCGCTGCCTGACCCATCCTGATGCCCTCCTTCTGGGTGGAGTTCTTATCGGTTGAGTTTGCTCGCTGCTGCTGGGGGTGGCCCCATATGGACTGCCTGAAGAACTGTTTGGATTGCTGGGGATGGCGCCACCTGGGGGCTGTGGAGATGGCATGAGGATCACATATGGGGAGCTGTACTGTAATGGCTTGGGACTGCGATTGCTGTAGTGGCTTTGGGGCTGCAGTTGCCATAAGCAGCTTCATACTCAGGACTCCATCAGTGGACAGTGGATAGATTTTAACCAGCCGGACTTCTTGCAAAAACTGTGATGAATTTATTGGTTGCACAATTGCACTATTTGTCCATATAGTACACAATAATAGAAGGGATTTATTTATAATTGCAATATCTGTTGCACCCAGATGAGGATGGGTTCCCTTTTGAGCCTGGTTCCTCTCAAGGTTTCTTCCTCATATCATCTCGGGGAGTTTTTCCTTGCCAACATCTCCACTGGCTTGCTCATTAGGGATAAATTCACAGTGATAAATTCAAATATTTACAATATATTTTTGTGAATCCATTTATTTCTGTAAAGCTGCTTTGTGACAATGTCCGTTGTTAAAAGCGCTATACAAATAAAATTGAATTGAATTGAATAGTGAGCTTCAATCATTGTTCCATCAAGATCAAATTGACAAACTGCATCTTAGTGTGGCCCAACTTATATTCATCAGTTGTTCATAAGCTCATAAGTTCCTAATTACACATTTGCACTATTTGACTATATAGTGTAGAGTTATACAAGGGAAAATATTTACAATCACGGGCGGGGATATTACGGGCGGGGATACACACAGTCTGTGCGTTGCCTGTTTGGGAGCGGAGCACGCTCAGTCGGCTCTCGAGGGAGCCGGCTGCGCACATTGCGAGCGTTTACCGCTGCGCACTCTCCGCTCCCGCTGGAGGGTGAGGAGGGAGCCCTCACTAGCGTGCCTCGCGGTGCCGGCCCCGCTTCTGCTGAGGCAGAGCGGCAGTTGCGCTCGTGGGGCTCGCAGATGGACCTGGCGGAGGGAATGGAGACAGGCCCTTTCTCCTTCCTCACCCTCCAGGTCCACTGTCCCCTCCCTGGGCTTGGAAGCACGCTCTGCAGTTTCTTCCCCCCGGGGAGCGGACTCGGCGCTCCACCTATTGTCCTCCGAGGAGGTCGATGTGGAGAGCGTCGACCCTGAGCCGCAGTCTCCTCAATACGGGGAGCTGCTCGAGGTGGTTACGCGGGCAGTCGCCAAGCTTAACATTGACTGGCCCGCTGAGTCACGGCCTGAGCCTCAGGGCTCTAGACTGGATGAGCGTTTTCTACGCAGTAGGCCGCCACCTCCGCCCCGGAGCCTGCCCTTTTTTCCGGACCTCCACACTGAGGTGTCGAGGTCCTGGAATAGGCCATTTTCAGCCCGGTTGTTCAGCCCCACATCTTCCCATTACGCTAATGTGGCGGGGCTGGACTACTCCGGTTATGCCCAGGGTTGAACAGACGCTTGCCAGCTATCTGTCCCCTGCTGCTGCATCGTCCCTGAAGGCTCCGGCGTTGCCTACCAAGCCGCTGCGGACCACCTCAGCGCTGGTAGGCAAGGCGTACACGGCAGCAGGTCAGGCCGGTGCGTGTCTGCACACCATGGCGGTGTTACAGGCGTACCAGGCCGACCTGCTTAAAGAGCTGGATGAGCAGGGGGAGAGTAAATCTGAGCAGGTAGCTGAGCTCAGGCGGGCCAGCTTTAAGTTCTTGGGTGCCACATCTCCGAGGACCTCACCTGGGCAACCTCCACCCTGATCAAGACGATGCATCAACATCATTACTTCTTAAGGAGACTGAGGAAAGCTCACCTATCTAATCAGATACTAGTATAATCTCTGTTGAGCAACACATGCGACTTCTGAGATGCCAGTGATCCTGACCCCTTCTGCTCCTCCTCGCTGCCTGACCCATCCTGATGCCCTCCTTCTGGTTGGAGTTCTTATCGGTTGAGTTCGCTCGCTGCTGCTGGGGGTGGCCCCATATGGACTGCCTGAAGAACTGTTTGGATTGCTGGGGATGGCGCCACCTGGGGGCTGTGGAGATGGCATGAGGATCACATATGGGGAGCTGTACTGTAATGGCTTGGGACTGCGATTGCTGTAGTGGCTTTGGGGCTGCAGTTGCCATAAGCAGCTTCATACTCAGGACTCCATCAGTGGACAGTGGATAGATTTTAACCAGCCGGACTTCTTGCAAAAACTGTGATGAATTTATTGGTTGCACAATTGCACTATTTGTCCATATAGTACACAATAATAGAAGGGATTTATTTATAATTGCACTATCTGTTGCACCCAGATGAGGATGGGTTCCCTTTTGAGCCTGGTTCCTCTCAAGGTTTCTTCCTCATATCATCTCGGGGAGTTTTTCCTTGCCAACGTCTCCACTGGCTTGCTCATTAGGGATAAATTCACAGTGATAAATTCAAATATTTACAATATATTTTTGTGAATCCATTTATTTCTGTAAAGCTGCTTTGTGACAATGTCCATTGTTAAAAGCGCTATACAAATAAAATTGAATTGAATTGAATAGTGAGCTTCAATCATTGTTCCATCAAGATCAAATTGACAAACTGCATCTTAGTGTGGCCCAACTTATATTCATCAGTTGTTCATAAGCTCATAAGTTCCTAATTACACATTTGCACTATTTGACTATATAGTGTAGAGTTATACAAGGGAAAATATTTACAATCACGGGCGGGGATATTACGGGCGGGGATACACACAGTCTGTGCGTTGCCTGTTTGGGAGCGGAGCACGCTCAGTCGGCTCTCGAGGGAGCCGGCTGCGCACATTGCGAGCGTTTACCGCTGCGCACTCTCCGCTCCCGCTGGAGGGTGAGGAGGGAGCCCTCACTAGCGTGCCTCGCGGTGCCGGCCCCGCTTCTGCCGAGGCAGAGCGGCAGTTGCGCTCGTGGGGCTCGCAGATGGACCTGGCGGAGAGAATGGAGACAGGCCCTTTCTCCTTCCTCACCCTCCAGGTCCACTGTCCCCTCCCTGGGCTCGGAAGCACGCTCTGCGGTTTCTTCCCCCCAGGGAGCGGACTCGGCGCTCCACCTATTGTCCTCCGAGGAGGTCGATGTGGAGAGCGTCGACCCTGAGCCGCAGTCTCCTCAATACGGGGAGCTGCTCGAGGTGGTTACGCGGGCAGTCGCCAAGCTTAACATTGACTGGCCCGCTGAGTCACGGCCTGAGCCTCAGGGCTCTAGACTGGATGAGCGTTTTCTACGCAGTAGGCCGCCACCTCCGCCCCGGAGCCTGCCCTTTTTTCCGGACCTCCACACTGAGGTGTCGAGGTCCTGGAATAGGCCATTTTCAGCCCGGTTGTTCAGCCCCACATCTTCCCATTACGCTAATGTGGCGGGGCTGGACTACTCCGGTTATGCCCAGGGTTGAACAGACGATTGCCAGCTATCTGTCCCCTGCTGCTGCATCGTCCCTGAAGGCTCCGGCGTTGCCTACCAAGCCGCTGCGGACCACCTCAAGGCGTACACGGCAGCAGGTCAGGCCGGTGCGTGTCTGCACACCATGGCGGTGTTACAGGCGTACCAGGCCGACCTGCTTAAAGAGCTGGATGAGCAGGGGGAGAGTATGTCTGAGCAGGTAGCTGAGCTCAGGTGGGCCACTGATCTGTCCCTCTGCACCACCAAGGAGACCGCCTGTGCTATCAGTCGGTCTATGGCAGTCCTGGTGGCGGCGGAGAGGCATCTCTGGCTGACCCTGTCCGATATGAAAGAGAAGGACAGGGTCGTGCTCATGGACGCCCTGCTTACTCCCTTGGGCCTGTTTGGCGACGCGGTAGACTCCGTCGTCAAGAGATACCAGCAGGCCTGTGCTCAGGCGGCGGCGTTCCAGCGGTTCCTCCCCCATCGCTCTCTAGCTCGTGGGGCTGCTGGGCGGGGACAGCCCCCTCCGTGTACGACCCCCTCCTACAGGGAGGCCCAAAAACAGACCGTCGCCTCCCGTGCTCCCCCGAGGCGGGAGCAGGAGTCGCGACGACACTCTGGGCCCGGCCCTCCGGGCACTAAGGCGGATCTGAGGACCAGATGTCTGGTCCTGATGTCCAGAAGGGCCACGGCTAAGAAGCCCTGACAGTTTTGGCCCAGGGCTTCCGAGGGCGGGCCCCTCTGGGGCGAGGCGGCATACACCTCACGGTGCCCGGGTCCCCCCAGTGCCCTCAGGAGGTCGATCTGCCAACCCTGCCACCTATGGTGCTTCAGGGTGCAGCGGCCTCCGGCGAGCGCCTCTCCCAGTTCTCGCCCGGCAACGTAGCGGGTCTGGGAGGCTCGCGGCCTCTCCTGAGGCCTTCGCAGCGGTTAGCTCATTTGCCCCATGTCGGTTCGCCGCCTCAGGGCACCCAGCTAACCGCTTCTATTACACCAGAGGTCAGTCTCGAGAGACTGATTCCCTTAGTGAGCTTTCTGGCAGCGTGGAAACTTCTGCCGAATGTGTCTCATTGGGTCCTGCGTACTGTAGAAAGAGGCTACCGAATTCAGTTCGGCTCACCTCCACCTCGTTTTTCTGGGGTTCTTCCCACTGTGGTGGGTCCCGAGCAGGCTCTGGTATTGGAGCAGGAAGTACATACTCTCCTGAGGAAGGAGACCATCGAGGTGGTCCCTCCTCATGACAGAGAGTCAGGGTTCTACAGCCGGTACTTCATTGTTCCCAAGAAGGGGGGAGGGCTGCGTCCCATTTTGGACTTGCGGCAATTGAACCTCTCAGTCGCTCGACTGAAGTTCAGGATGCTTACGGTCACTCAGGTCGTGTCTCAGATCAGGTCCGAGGACTGGTTCGTCACGATCGACCTAAAAGATGCGTATTTCCACATCTCCATCCTTCGCCCGCACAGGAAGTTCCTGAGGTTCGCTTTCGGGGGCGAAGCTTACCAGTATCGGGTTCTTCCCTTCGGCCTAGCACTCTCACCCCGCACCTTCACGAAGTGCGTGGATGCTGCCCTGGCTCCTATGCGACTACAGGGCATCCGCATACTGAACTATATCGACGACTGGTTGATTTTAGCTCATTCAGAGCAGATGGCGGCTCGGCATCGAGATGAAGGAACTGGGGTTAAGACTAAACGCCGAGAAAAGCGTGCTTTCTCCAGCTCAGAGAACCGCTTATCTAGGCGTCGTGTGGGATTCGACCACGATGCAGGCACGTTTGTCTCCTGCTCAGATCGAGTCGGTCCTCACAGCGGTCGCGAGAGTGAAAGTAGGCCGGTCACTCACTGTAAAGCAGTTTCAGAGACTGCTGGGCCTATTGGCAGCTGCGTCCAACGTGATACCGTTTGGCCTGCTGCACATGAGACCCCTACAGTGGTGGCTCAAGACCAGGGGGTTTTTCCGAAACAGAGGAAACCCGCTCCGCATGATCAAGGTCACGCGGCGATGCCGCCGTGCCTTAGCTGTGTGGAGAGAACCTGGGTTCTTGTCTCAGGGCCCGGTCCTGGGAGCTCCTGGTCGCCGCGTAGTGCTAGCGATGGATGCGTCCCTCACCGGATGGGGAGCGGTCATGAGTGGCCGTCCTGCCCGTGGTCTGTGGAGCGGCCGCCATCTCACTTGGCACATCAACCGCCTGGAGATGCTGGCCGTGTTTCTAGCTCTGAAACACTTTCTCCCAGACCTAAGAGGCCGCCACGTGTTGGTGCGCACCGACAACACCACGGTGGTCTCTTACATCAACTGCCAGGGAGGTCTGCGTTCGCGCCCCCTTTACAGGCTGGCGCTCCAGATCCTTGTGTGGTCCCAAGGGAACCTCCTCTCATTGAGAGCGGCCTACATCCCTGGTCATCTCAACGTGGGAGCGGATGCCCTGTCGAGGCAGGGGCCGGAGGTGGTGGAGGTCATATGGTGTATGTTCAGCAGAGCCCAGGTGGATCTGTTTGCGACGCAGGAGACGTCGCACTGTCCACTTTGGTTCTCTCTGACTCATCCAGCTCCTCTTGGACTGGATGCCATGGTACCTCCAGCTCGATCTCGGGTCCCCTCGTGGGACCTGGCCGTGGTTTTAGAGGCTCTCTGCAAGCCCCCCTTCCAGCCCATAGAGGAGATTTCGGACCGTCTTCTGACGTTAAAAACTGCCTTTCTCTTGGCAATTTCCTCTCTTAGGAGAGTGGGGGATCTTCAGGCCCTCTCGGTGGCCCCTTCCTATTTAGACTTTGTGCCTGGTTTGGCCAAAGCATTCTTGTACCCCCGAGCGGGGTACGTACCGAAAGTCCCCTCCTCGGCACCACGGCCGGTCGTGCTGCAGGCTTTCTGTCCTCCTCCCTTCAGGGAGCCCGACCATCGGAAGCTCAATTGTACGTGTCCAGTGCGAGCACTGGACGCGTACGTCCACAGAACTGCCCTGTGGAGAAAGGCGGACCAGTTGCTTGTGTGCTTTGGTCCCTCTAAGAGGGGTTTTCCTGCTTCTAAGCAGACCCTCAGCCGGTGGATTGTAGAATCCATTTCTCTGGCTTTCGAGTCCTCTGGTCTCCCCAGTCCTCTGGGGGTCAAGGCTCACTCTACCCGAGCGGTGGCGGCCTCTAAGGCCTTTCTGGCAGGTGTGTCCTTACAGGACATCTGCAACGTGGCGGGATGGTCCACGCCCCTGACCTTTGCCAGGTTTTATGACCTAGATACGCGAGCCACTCCCGGCTCCTCTGTCCTTGTGCCTTAGGCTTGCCTCCTCCTGGAGGCAGGGACTTGTAAGTCTGGCGGCGTGGGTATACTCGTTCCCATAGCGTTTCGTGACGCAGCTCGAGTTCCTGAAGGGGAACGTCTCCAGGTTACGTATGTAACCATGGTTCCCCGAGGGAACGAGACGCTGCGTCTCGGTGCCACACTTCCGGCGTCCCTGCGGCGCTTGCTTCATTTTCCAGTAAGCTAACGTAGGGCTCGTCGCTCAGGCTTTTATGCTTCCGGGTCGCTACGTCACCCCGCCCGTGACGTCTCGCCCATCCATTGGACGGATTAGACACGTGATTCAGAGCGCGGTCACGCGGGGGCGTTCCCATAGCGTTTCGTGACGCAGCGTCTCGTTCCCTCGGGGAACCATGGTTACATACGTAACCTGGAGACGTTTTCTTCCTCATATTGTCTCAGGGAGTTTTTCCTTGCCACCATCACCTCTGGCTTGCTCATTAGGGATACATTTATGAATTTAAAATTTATATCTGGAATTTATATTCATGTAAAGCTGCCTTATCACATTGTTAAAAGCGCTATACAAATAAAATTGAACTGAATTGAATAGTGTGGTACAGCAGCTTAAAGGCCCTCCACTGGGTGGTGAAAATGCCCAACACATCACTGGTATCCAGCTACTGTCCATTGCAGACATCTATCAGACACTGTCTATGGACAATGAAATGTATCATGAAGGACATTTTGAATCCCAACCATAGACCACGTGAAGTGGCAGGTGAGGTGATGTGGCAAGGAAAAACTCCCTGAGACAATCCAGATCCTGTAGCATCTGGGAAGTGCTACAGGAGCCTCTGCTGCTGTACCAGCAAGCTAAGAAGCATCTTCTTCACCTTGGCAATCAATTTACTGAGCTCCTCACAATGCCACCAAACCCCACACACCAGATTGCACTCAGTACAACATAAAAAAAATTCTTTACAGAAACCTGGACCAAACATTACACAAGAGCTCCACATAGTTGCCACAGGAACCATAAAACATTAGAACATCCCTGACCAGAGGATGAATTCTCTTAGCCAAGAGGAACCCTGCTGAACCTATTGATTTGGGCCGTTGACCAAAACCAGATGGCTGGTCCACAGGATAAAACTCAAGGACCCTTAGCCATAAATCTGATAACCTGGGGGGGGACACACCCAGGCAAGTTCTTTCTTGACTTCTCATATTCCACAGACTGCAACAGTACACTCCATATAGTCTACGATGACTGTGAACATTGTAGACTATATGGACTATATGATACATTAACAACTGCAATTTATTTTGTACTTATCAAGCTTATAGTCACAAGGTTACCCTTATTCATTTGCTTATTTAGCATGCATTATTATGGTTGATCAGGGTGTTTATAACAACTAATATATGTCTTGTTTGGTAAGTGCAAGGAAAGGAGAGCAAGGAAATTTAGGTAGAATGTCATTATATGCATGTGTTAGTATTTGGGATATAGTTTGATCTACAGTTCATGAAAAAGTGTGAAAGCACATGACTGCAGAAACAATAGACTGATTATCGTCATAGGCGGACAATATGTCTTACACCCTGCCCTAAGACAATGTTTCATTGTTGAGTCGAGCGGAGTCGAGAGGAGTTGAGTCATCCATTAAGAATCACTAAGAGCACCAAGAGCTCTGATTTAAAGTTTTCGCCCCTCAACATCATGAGGAGTTCACGCTCACTCTGAGACTCCGCATCAAGACTGGCTCCTGTAAAGCCTCCAACTCCTGCCTTTGCACCACCGTTTCACTCATCAACGCTCTTTTGCAGCCTGCCTATCAGACTCTGCTGAGTGCGCTCCTCACACCATTCACCATCCTGAATGCTTTCCTGAGACTCCACTGAAGAGCTGACCAGACTGGTGAATCCACATTGTCGGGAAACCCCTCCAGACAATGATGCAATGAGGGAATCCCCATTCAAAGAGACAATGCAAACACAAGTACAGTACCTCCAGATTCTTGCTGAACTGGTGCTTTTAATACAAAGTTTAAAGCATTTCTAAAGAAAGGAAAGAAGGTTAAATTGATAAGTTGATGGTTCATTCAGGTCATGGTCTGAGAAACAGCATACAGTGCTAGAAACTCAGGATTTCAGTGTGTGTGTTTGTTAGATTAGTTTCTGTGTTTCAGAATACTGTAATAAAGTCTCGTCAGATTTTAAAGGCAAGTGTCTTGTGACTCTGTGTTTATAATTAGTGCATTAAAATGCTGATCTTTTAATCATGCTCTTAACATAGTCTTTTCACTATATTTAGGATACTATTGCCATGGCTACAGAGGTAATATCCCATGCACAATTAATAAATACATTAATTTCAACTTATCGCATATCACGTATTGAATTGTTGATTAGTCATTGGCCATTAATATCCATAGAATAGAACAACAATTCTATTGCCTAGCAGGCATTACATATTTGTACTAGCAGGAGCATAATTTGGTGGTTAGCACAGGTATATTGCTATTTGAGTTTAATCCAATTTTTATTGTTTGCATTCAGTTGCTATTTTTGTGAACAGAAAAAGAGCCCTTCCAATTATGTGAGTTGAACAGCACAAAACAGGGTGCATTATTTAAAATCTAACAGTACAGTCAGATTTTATTTGTGTTACTGTCTCTTGAGCCAGAGATGATACTTTTCTGGTTATCACTGGAATATTGCTACTAGTCTGTGGTGTAAACCAATTTTTTTCTGGGCTCAACTGCATTCGGATTTTGCTTGTTTGTCCCAAGTGTAAAAGCAATGCCAAGAGGAGTTCAAATGCACACTGTCCCATTTCTTACAAGTATTAATGTTGCTCACATTCAGTCTAAAAATACTTTAGCTAAGTAGTAATTAAATACAATGAATTAAATTATTTTATCTTTTATTACTTTCTTCTTCTTTTAACAAAAAAGAACTAAATTTTCAGTTGTAGTTACTAAGGACAACTTCACATCAAAATCTATGAAGAGGTGTTCAAGGAGGTCTCAAATTAAATTTTAATAAGCATTTCAAACCACTTAATTTTAATCCTTAACTTAATAAACAATGCAACAGTGTGTTAAAACATAACCAGATCCCTGAGATGTTTATTTATTCCTCTTCAGTAGCTGCATTTTCTGGGTCAGAGTCACGGTGGATCCATGCTGTTGAACTAGTGGTGTTTGTGTGGCCTATATCGTTTGTGTGCTCCCTGTTTTGCTGGGAGTTTCTTGCCTGAGTCGGCATTTAAATTATACCATTTTTTTCTTTTTCATCAATAATTTTGCGCTATCATTTTCATCTGTTGTATTTTTCACTTTCCCTTTTTGTTTTTTTTCGAAGAACTTGTTTTTTTCTAAAGACAGCAATCAGAGGCCATCCACGCTGGACCCATCTAACATCGCAACAACTCTTCGACTAAGGTACGTTAAACACTCAACAGGGCAAACATTCAGCTTGTTCAGTGTGTCGAGTGCAGGATGTTTAGTCATTCTTCCTCCATCATTAGTTATATTTGTGCTAAGTGTATATTAGTTAGCTCTCTGACGGAGAAGATTGCAGCATTATAGGTTTGCAAGGATTGTAATGCTTTGCCTGTTTGGATGTTCCAGTAGGTGCATAAACAGGCTCCAGTTAGTCCAGAATACAGCAGTGAGAATCCTTACTAGAACCAGAAGATATGACCACATCACCCCAATCTTATCAACACTGCATTGGCTCCCAATCAAATTTCGCATTGATTATAAAATACTACTTTTGACCTATAAAGCACTGAATGGTCTCAAGCTACAGTACCTGAGCAAACTTTTGGTCTTTTTACTTTTTTACACACCTATTTCGATTAAAAGGTGCAGGCTATTTGTTGGTACCTCCAATAGTGAAGGCTACAGCAGGGGATAGAGATTTCTTTTACAAGGCACCACAGTTATGGACGAACCTTCCAATTAATGTTTGGAGTCAGACACAGTATTAGTGTTTAAGTCTAGCCCAGAAACATTTTTTTTTAGTCAAGCCTTTTGTGAATAGTTTTTCCTTAGGTAAAGGAGCAGATCTGGATGGTTCGCGGGCCTGAGATGTTTGGATGCTGTCGCCCCTCCACTCTCACGTGTCACTCAGGTTTGTTGATGGTGGAGTGGCTGGCCACTTTATATCCCAGGGTGCCCTCATGTCTGTGTTACCTTCTGGCTCTCCCTTTTAGTTATGCTGTCATAGCTAGTCTTGCCGGAGTCCCTGCTTGCACTCTGCACACAAAGTACATTGTCCTTAACCATTATGGGACAGTAAGCATACCTAATAATTTCTCCCTCTCTCTCTCTCTGTCGAGCTACACATGCTACTCCTGAGATACCAGTGATCCTGACCCCTTCTGCTCTCTGGACCTGCTTGATCCATCCTGATCCATCCACTCCAACTTCTGGTTGGCGTTCTCATCAATTGGAAATCACGCGCTGCTGCTGAGGATGTCCCCACATGTATCGCCTGAAGATCATTGAGATTACTGAGGATGGTACCACTTAAAAACCATGAACATGCCTTTGGACCATAATTCATATGAACAGTTATGCTATGATGGCATAGGACTACAATTGCTATTATAGCGTTAGGACTGCAATTGCCACAAACGGTTTTGCACTCAAGTCTCCATCAGTGAACAGTGGATAAGTTCAACAAACCGACTTCATGTAGAAATGAATTTCCTGGTTACATCATTGCACTATTTGTCCATGTACTACACAGTTATAGAAGGGATTTATTTATGATTTCATTATCTGTCATCACCCAGATGACAATGTGTTCCCTTTTGAGTCTGGTTCCTCTCAAGGTTTCTTCATCATATCATTTCCTCTGGCTTGCTCATTAGAGATAAATTCTACACTTAAAATGTATATCTTGAATGCATTTATTTCTGTAACGCTGCTTTGTGACAATGTCCATTGTTAAAAGTGCTATATAAATAAATTGAATTGAAGTGAATTGAATTGGATCTGGAACTTATCCAGGCTGGGAGGCAGGAATACACCCTGGATGGAATGTCACTCCATTGCAGGGTACCATGCACATACATATTCAAATACTTATTACACCAACAAGGCAAACCAGTATATACTAATAGTTTACAGTCAAATCATGTTATTGATGTTATGTACAATCATTACTATAATTAAATATTTAAATCTTCTCTCTTAAATATCTACTCATTTGATTTGAATGGCCACATTGAAATAGCACATTGAAATAGCTGTTTATCAAAGATGATGCCCACTGGAAAAAATGTATTGCAGTCATCGAAATTTCAAAATTATTTTGTCTATAAGGAGTAAATGGAAACAAGGAGTAAATGGAAACCATAACATCACAGTACAGTGCAAACTATGCCTTCCAGCTGTGAAGACGCTGTCTTTATTGAAGGACCTGATATCCAATTTAAAGAACCATTTAAGCATAGAAATCATGTAAGCTAGGTTAGCTGAAATTATTTAGTGTTAGTTACTGCTTTGAAATTTGCTGATTTGCATGATCACAGTTGTAAGTAACGCTGCCATTACCTGGGAACGTCCTGTATTTTGGTAGAAATTAACATGATTCCCCCTATGATCACATGACTCTATCCATTCCTGGTACCCTGGATGCCTAGCTGTCAAAGCCAGTAAGGGGAACTCCCGCCAACCCCCCAAGGTCGATCGGTGAAATGAAGAAAGATCACGGCCTTGATTAGCATGTTTTTTGAAATAGCCTAATGTACATGTAGATGGTATAGACTTTTTTAATGTTGTGTTTGATGGTAATGATGTTATTTCCTTCTACTTGTTAACATTAGTTAATGGAATTTGAATGTACAAAGAACTGAATTTTTTGCTGAATCAAACTTTTAAACAAATAAAAACGTGTTTAGTAAGGACATACTCTATAACAAGATCTAAGATCATGTTGCAAAATTATGAAAATTAATAATATTTTCAATCTTCAAATTTTAGATGGTCAATGCACTTGCAGATATGTACTCCACTGTCACTTCTCATTTCCATCATAACTTCAGCTGAAACTCCGAAAGTTGTTCTCTGAAATGCTTTTGTGATGTTGCTGATGTTGTTCATATTGCATTTCTCTCGACTTTATTTACATATGTGACCTTGAAGTAATCCAAAACTAATCAGATTAGATTACTTTCATATTGTGATACTTGGGTTACATTACTGATTACATGTTTATGAAGTAAGTTGTAACTGCATCAGAATACATTTTTAAAGTCACTCTCCCAGCCCTGATCTTTAACCTGTCTTTTTTTTTTAATTTAAGTGTGGATTGTGAACTGTTCACTTTCAAAATAAAACCATACACACTTTGTAAGTCTTTACATTTGGGTAAATAATAGTAAAGATGCTGTAAAATCTATGTGACAGTAAACAGAAAACATTTGTTGTAGTTTTTTTTGTTAATCATTAAAATATAAAATATAAACTTTATAAGTGAAATCTAAGCATACATTACTAGGAAATAGCCACTGTTTTGCATTGTGCACACTTACCATTTTAAAAGGAATGTGAGAGGACTGGAAGGAATGTGTTCCACATTTTCAAACTGTGATTATATTCATGAAAATACCAAAATATACCTACATGCAGACTCTGAGTTGTGGATGTTGGCTGGCTTGCTATATTTCTGACTAAAAACTGACTTCTGAATATTACCAAATATTATGAAATAAAGGTTGAACTTTTATAAGCTAACTACACCAACTAACACTACACCTAACTACAGTAAACTTGGAAATTGAACCAGATGTGAAATCAATAGAGTGATGATGATAATGATGATAGCAGTGAAGATGAATAAAAGGCATACACTGACCTTAAACTGCATGACCCAGTCTTTGTCTGGGATGATGTCACGTGTAACAGCATACACCTCTTGGCCATCTGCTTTGCCACATACCATTACCTCATCTGGTGAGAGGCAGAATTGTTGTACAGAGCAATCCTCTGAGAAGAGCCAGTGGTCACTTACTGTGAAAGCAGTTTAAAAAAAGTTTTCAATAGTTATTCAAATTGCATGTATAAAATTCATGAAACAGTATAAACAACTGTGAATTGAATTGTGTGCATCACCTATTCATTTCACATCCAAAATGTACTTACGTTCCAGTCCACATATATAAGGATATTTTTGAAAACATAATTTTTACCCATCTGTATAAAAAATTCCATTCAGAGGAACAGTGAAACAGTTCAGGAACCTTTGTCTACACAGAAAGGCGAAAATATTTTAAAACCACTGAGATGAGCACTCTGGCCAATTAAGGGGTGATGGTATGTTATAAACTGTTATGTCAACTCTCAAGTATAATTTTAAGGGCATATGTACTGAGCTATATTGAAGGTGACATGCAGAAAATACCTACCAAGATGACAAACACAAGGATTCATCTGTGTGAACTGATGGTGACTTAGAACTACTGCTTAAGTTTGCACTCCAATAAAAGAGTGTTTGCTTGTGAGTGGTGGATTCAGGAGCAGTAGAGTGCATATCATATTTGAATGCCTCTGCTGAGGCATTATAATAATAAAACAAAGAAAATCAATTACAAAAACATTATCAAAATTTAGCTGCAAGCAACGCTTAAGGAGGGCAAGCACTATCTGGTCCAACCACTTAGTGAAGAAGACCAGAAGCTAATGGTATCATCAACACATGTACCCAGTGAGATATACTAAATTGGAAAGAAAGACATCAAGTTGTTGCTAAGATATTGCCTCATGTTCTGTTTTCAGTAGCCATCCCAAGTTGCAAATGAAGTCAAACCTTGGGGTTTTTCAATAAGATAGATAAGATAACAATTTATTGATCCCCAGGGGAAATTAGAGAGCTGCAACAGGCTGCTGCTATCATGGCACCATCAGAAGAATGACCTAATTTTAGGTCATGTTGGTAAATATATGTGACAAGTTTGGTGTCATTACATTAAAGCCTTGCTGAAAAATTCCCTTTTTTCAGCAAGGCTGAACCTGTTTGCAGGTTAGTGATGAAAGACCCCACAAATCAAAGAAATCTGGGATGCAAGTTTTGTTTGCGTTGGTCTTACAATGCTTTGAATCAGATTTGGTGAAAACTGAATGAAGTTTTTGTTAAATATAAAAAATGGTAGGTTTTCTGTTTGGTAAATCACAAATTCTTTACTTCAGCATCTGCCAGAGAATAAAGTGAAAGAAGAATTGTGACTGCATCCTGAGCATTTAAAATGTTATGAGCAGTTTTATTGCTATGTGAATTATAGCACTCTCTAGATGGGATTTAAATAAAACTTCTTTCAGTCCCTAAGGTCCTTTACTCCCCTACAAAGTTTGGTCTAAATACATCACCCTGTTGCCAAGATATGCCCTTGGTTCCCATTTGGTGACTTTGCCATCAAATTTTGCATTTGGGTGTTCATGGGTATTGGATAAAATTTGTAGGAGAAGAAGTGAAAAAGTTTTTGTTAAAATTCAAAATGGCTGACTTTGCTTGGCAAATCACAAAATCATTACATCAGCACCACTTGGCACATTCCAGGTAATCAAGAGAAATTTAATTTCTTTGTTTTATTATTACATCTTCAGCAGAGACACCTGAATATGATATGCAATATACAGCTCCTGAATCCAGTTCTCAAAAGTGTTGAGTGGCATACTTGTATGCTTGGCATACACAAAATTGCTGTGAAGGTAGAAGCATTCTATGTGCCTCAATAGACTCCTATGTGGAAGGGTTATAATAATAAATATAGCCACAAGTGGTGATCTGCTGGGTCCAATCACTCTTTCCAAATAGTATCCCCAGTAGCCAGTTCTTGCCAGGTTGCATAGACCAATAAAGAGACCACAGATGAAAATTTTTGTCAAGTTTTATGATGATAGCACAATGGTAATTATGTGAAATGCTTTTTGAAACTGATAGGCTGAAGATGGCCATGTTTTTCAAACAATTCAGTGATGATTAAATATCCAGTTACAGATTAGCAGGACAATGCAGTACACAAAATTTTAGCTCAGTTTAAATTTTGGTTTCTGAGAAACAACTATTTTGACTTAACTCCACCCCCTATCGATGACAACACCCTGAGCTTTGCAGACTTCCTTAGAAACCTGGACTGAACATGTGTCTCAGGTTTGGTTCAAATCAGTGAGACCGATCATGATTTAGAGCTATTTGAGTAAATCATCCATGTATCTTCAGAATTGATTGAGGTTTGCTGACCATATTGTTTACAAATCTCAACATATTTTCAATGATAACTATGTCAAATGCCGGCTTAAATTGGCTGATTGAATTAATTAGATTATCATAAAAAAGCTAGGGCACCAGACAAGGCAGGTAATCTTAGGGTCTTAGGCAAGAATAGATTTTCAAAGATAGTTTTTCATGTAGGATCTAATGAGGTATGCCTTCATCAGACAGAAGTTACTAAGAGTAACATTGCAGAGGTGTGCAAATTAGTGAAGACGATGTCCAATTCCGTAATATGTCTGGCCCCATCCCATTGTGGCGTGGCGATGTAGCTTACAACAGGTTATGGTCGCTGAACTGCTGGATGTCCAGGTGGTGCTCCCAAAACAATGTGGGCTTTATAGATAATTGGACCATTTCTGAGGGCAAGGCTGGCCTGTTAGGGCAGGATGGTATCCATCCCACTTGAGAAGGTGCTGATCTCATTTCTTGAAGCTTAGCACCTAGTCTCAGAGCAGGCCTAGTTATCCAATGACAATCCAGAGCCAAGGCCAAGGAGAAGACAAGCAGAAGACAAGCAGGCAGATCATCTACTAGCTGCACTGAGTTGTCACTCAGGTTCCACCGTATTGAGACTGTGTCTGTTCCCTGAGCTAAACAAAAATGCAGAAATACTCAGAAAGTTGTTTTAGTAACTTAATTAATATAAAATTAAATCATACTGAATGCACAGCCAGCACCTTTGATCTGAAGCTAGGACTGTTAAATATTAGATCTCTACATCTAAAGGGCTTATTGTTAATAAAACTATTACTGATCAGGAGTTTAATATACTGTGTTTAACAGAAACATGGATTAAACCAAATGAGTATGTAGCATTACCTGCAGCTAGTCCTCCGGGATACAGTCACATACATCAGACCTGTCTAACTGGCAGAGGAGGAGGTGTCACTGATATTTGTAATGATAATCTAGGCATCACACAAAAACCTAGTCATAACTTCAACGTGAAGTTCTTTATACTAACAAAACATACTTAGCCACAAAAAATTTATTGACACGATTCCACTAATTATTATTTACAGATCCCCAGGGCCATATTCTGAATTCCTTTGTGAATTTGCGAATTTCATCTCTAACCTGTTTGTTTCTTTAGACAAAGCATTAATTATTGGAGACTTTAATATTTATTTTGATAACCCAGAAGACCCTCTGAGAACACTGGTTGTGTCCATTCTAGATTCAGTAGGGGTTAATCAGAATGTAGTTTTTATGGGCCTTGCTTTGTGCACAAGGTGTCATTGTCATGCTGGAACAGGTTTGAGCTAGCCCTGTTAATTCCAGAAAAAAGAAATCATAATGCTACAGCATACAAAGTGATGGTGTCCATAATATTTTGGCCATATATATATATATATATATATATATATATATATATATATATATATATATATATATGTGTGTGTGTGTGTGTGTGTGTGTATATATATATATTTATATATATATATATATATATATATATATATATATATATATTTATATATATATATATATATATATATATATATATATATATATATATAGCTTTTCTGTCTTTTCTTTATTTCAGTTCCAAGCATCCTAGACCTCATGCCTGTTTATCATGTATGAACATGGATTATTCTTTTCTGATGCTATCTGCCTGACTTCTGCTGTGGATTACAATGATGATTTTTGCCTTGCCCTTAATAAACAAGATTTTACTCACTTGAATCCTATCACCTCCATACACACGTTACAGAAAACATATGCTATAGTGGCTCACTGCTGAAGCACACTTACGGCCAGAACATATGCTTATGTGAGGACACTGGGGACTAATAACTATCAAGGAGTTCTCTACTGTCCTAAAAGGAGAATTTCCTAAAGTTAAGGGGAATATTTTGAGGGGGCTATTAGCCCAAGGCCAGCAGTGCCATAGCCTCTCCAGCCCTGCATGATCTCAGCAACAGAGTGTCCCCAACCCTGTACATGGGCTCCACCAAGGTCTGCCACCTAGCTCTGCCAAGGTTGCCCCTCTGCGTGTGTGTGTGTTAGTCTTAGTAAAGATGCTATAGAGAGTAAACTAACCCCCTTTCATCAAACTGCATTTTGACAGTTTTTCGTCCAATCAGAGTGCGCCACGTCACGAAGTCCCTCCCCTTTTTATCCAATCAGAGCGCACCGTGGCGGAAAGTCCCGCCCCCCTTTCGACCGATGAGATTCTTCTTTTTTTCCAGATGTCCCGCCCCGATCCCCCTCCCTAATTTTTGTGGGTCCGTTCACGCGCATCTGTGTTTCGTGCGGGGGTCCGTTCATGCGCTTCAACCCCCTTTTTCTCTCACCCCCCTCACCCCCTGGTCTGGGGCCCCGTGCAAATTATCCGGCCGGCGCACGAGGTCGGATTTCAGGCGGCTAGTGTCATGCCGTTCCGGTCTTAAACTTTAGCTAATATTTAATACATCTTAGATAAATTTGGATTAAAGCTAGCTAGCAAAAATTCCCCAATTGAAAGAGTTTAGGAAAAAAAACAAAACAAAACAGTGCTTAGCATCAGTTAGGTTAGTCTCGCTATTTATATTTAGCCACGTTTTACCAACAAGCATACGGGGAACATTTAATGCACAATGTACAAATTATTTATTTGT
This sequence comes from Pangasianodon hypophthalmus, assembly GCF_027358585.1. Taxonomy (NCBI): domain Eukaryota; kingdom Metazoa; phylum Chordata; class Actinopteri; order Siluriformes; family Pangasiidae; genus Pangasianodon; species Pangasianodon hypophthalmus. The sequence continues at coordinate 18,218,466 of NC_069715.1, read as the reverse complement.
TACTGCTGTGTATAAGTGATTTATTTAAAGCTAGTCAAAGTTGATGGTCGTAGTGATGAACTTTTTTTTCCCTTTTCCCGTGTATCGTGCGATTTCGGATCTTTTATTAATACTTTATTTATTTATTTATTTTTGAAACATAAACAGTATCTCTGTTATATGCAAAAAAATATATTTTAATTCGAGCATCACATTTTATTCTGTTTCCCAGCGCGATCCTCATATTCTGAAAATATATTTTATGAAAATATCCTCATATTCTCTTTTGTCAGCCGAAAATTATATTTTAATTCATGTACCAGGATTCGTTCATTCTGATTCTCTGCAACCGCAGAGCACGTGTTGACTGAGGGGTCGCGACAGTCTACCCCTCCACCCTCTAAAGCGATGATATGATGCGTCAGGTGTATATGGTTGCTTGAGAACTTGTGACAGGTGTTTCGGTGGGAAAAGAACTTTAGGGTATATGAGAAACGAGACGGACTAACATTTTCCATGAAGAAATTCGGGGATCGACATGATGGCTCATGGTAAGTAAACTTGTTGAAATTATAAGGTATTTCTTTTCTCTTAAAAACATTGTTTAAATAAACACTTTATGTATTCTCAGCTTTAAAAGTTCAAGCTGAAATTCACCAGGTGCCTGAGTATCAGGGTAAGCTTTTCTATTAATTTCTCTTTTATTTTAACTCTTCTGTACTTTTTTTAAATATGTTTTTGTCTTTAATAAAGTTACAGCAGAAGAACTAGAGGGTATTAGCCTCACTCAGACGGATCCAGGTACCGTATCTCTCTCTGTGTTTTTTGTTTTTGGCCTCTGTTATTTAGTTCTGGTGAAAAAACTTTTTTTTTTTTTTTTTTTTTTTTTTTTACTACGCGTGACAGATTTTACATGCGGAATTAATCCTGATGAGTTTGCGAGAGGATCGGGAAGCGACAGTCTCGCCAATGATTTGGATTTGATTCTAACTGGGGCTTCGCCAGCGATCTCACGAGATCGCCGCGTTCCCTCCTCTCCTCCGAGAAGCGGAAATGGCGTAATAGAAATATCAACAATTCCGAGGCCGGTGAGGCCGCAAGTCGCGAGCGTGACACCCATCTTAAAAGCCTGTGACGCACCCCAGCGAGCGAAGAGACGGAGATTAGTCAGTAAGACACCGTCGCTAGTGAAGCGGTTATTTACAGGTTTGTCTTTTATTTCAAAATTTATTATTCATATATATATACATACATATATATAAAGGATCATTAGAAAGTCTTCTTCTAATCCCCTACAGATTCAGTCAAATCACCCACATGGTCACCCGCGTGTTCAACCAGGGAAGGGGGTCATGGATCTCAATGCGCGCGCGTGTGTGTGTGAATACGTTTTTTTGATACAAGCCTTCTTTTTTAAAACAATCAGAGACCGAAGCGGAGACCGAATCGGATAACGTCCCAGAACCGAATCAGGAAGCAGAGCGATGTCGGAGTGAGCGCCAGAGTCCCACTAGACCTCTGTTTAAGCGCAGGTTTCCTCTACGACAGAATAACGGTATGTCATCTATGTATATATTTATATTACATTTCTTCTTTATATACCTATACGTATAAGATTTTGATAGGGGTTTTTATTTTTTTCAGCCAACGTCTCTAACCAGGAAGCGAGACCTGAACGGGCACGTCGGCTGAGAATAGCGCCACCTCTCCGCCAGCACCGTGACAGCGGAATCTTGTGGCTCGCCGAAATAACGAGCGATTTGATTCGTGACCTGATTCGTGACTACAGCGCCACGTTTTCTAATGCGTGTGAAAAAGGTTTTGTGTGAAAGGTTTGAATGCATGTCCGTGTCGAGCCATATTTTGATGTTGTGAATTCATGTTTTTGAATGTATGTTAGCGTCAGGGAAATATTTCTGACGTTGTGAATGCTGGGTTATAGATAGGGGAAAATTATATAATAAAAGTGTGCAAGAAAAAAAAAATCATTTAACTCTGAAGTGTGACGTTTTATTTAGAGCCCTCGTTAAAAGTAAAAGCATACGAAATAAGCCAAAAACATAACACTATAAAACACTATAAATATATAAACACTATAAATATATAAACACTATAAACATTATAAATCATATAAACACTATAAAACATATAAAATAAATACATATATTAAATATATATATATATATATACATATATATAAAATACATATCATTTAAAAAAATAAAAAATACATATATAATTTAAAAAAAAAAAAAAATGGATGAGACTTTAGAACGGGTCCTTGCCGAATTAAGGCTGAGCGTAGAAGGGTTACAGCTTATCCGCCCCTCCTTTCGCATAGACATGCGGCAGGACATATACAATAACGCCTCGATGATTCAGCAAGATCCTCTACAGGCGATAGAAAATGCAATCCTCGGTCTAAATAGGCACGATGATCCATTTCTCGAAATCGAGGCCGCTATTCGTTCTATAAGCACAGAAGAGGAGGAAAGAGGGCCGCACGGTGAGGGGGTAGAAGGAGGTGTGGAGGGTGAGGGGGAGGGAATAGAGGAAGAAGTACCAGAAGGAGGGGTCATGGGTGAAGGGGTAGAATTGGGAGAAGGAGGGGGTGGAGGGGTTGAGAGTGGTGCTGATAGTGAAGAGGCGCAGGTAGGAGGAAGTGAAAGAGAAATCGATGTCACGACGCACGAGAATTTTAATACCGTAAAAATGAGACGCGTGTTAACAATCCCTCCACCAGGGGATGAGCCTGATATCGTTATGTTTTATCAAAACGTGATCGGTCTCATTCGGGAATTGGTCGACGACGCGAGAACCGTAGCTGGGAGGGGGGACTTGGTACAGTTAAGTGTAGAGGGTGAAAATGTAAGAGTTCACGCGTCGGTAGTCGCCGACGGCACGGGTGAAAATATTCTACGCGTTTTTGAAGATATGCTCGATCGGTTAGTACAGTCGAACACTGGGGTTGCGGCGAACGAAAGAGTGGATCTGATTGTTCAGGTGGTGCAGAACCCTAGAGGTGGGGGAAAACGTAAGTTGGAGAAAACTTTAGACTGCGAAATCATACGTAAAAAAAAGACGTCACCTGTACGTTACAGAGGACCGCGGAGATCAGCTCTGCTTCGTGTCTCCATCTCCATCAGTCTAGCTCACGTGTGTAACGGCAGTTTCACAAACGGGCAGTGCGAGAGACAAGCTAGAGAGTGGCAGCGAGCCGTCGGTCTGGACGAGCAGACACCCGTCACCTTTAGCAACGTGCGAAAATTCGAAGACATTTTAGAACGTAAAATCGTACTGTTTTACAGAATGTCTAGCACCCTCTCGCATTTCGAAACAGATTTCCCCGACCGTTCCCAAACTTTGTTTTTGTTTTTAGTGGATAACCATTATTATGGGATAAAAAACCTCAAGGGTTTTATAGGTACGCGATTTGTCTGTAATTATTGCTACAAGGGTTTTAATTGCTCCTATGTGCATTCCTGCCGGGGCTATTGTCATATTTGTAACAATGGGGAGTGTCCCATGCAAGAGTACAATCCTGTAGAATGCTCGGACTGTCTCAGAAAGTGTCATTCCCCAGCGTGTTTCACCCGTCACAAAGAAGGTAAGAGGAACTTTGTAACGGGTAGGTCGGTCAGTCTCTGAGAGCTCGTTAAAAAATGTGCTAGATGCGGCCTGTGTTACAACACAGGACCGAACACCCGTGTAGGAAATGGTCATCGTTGCGCTAAACCGAAATGTAGAATCTGTGGGGAGACGTTAACGAGGGAGCTGGAAACCGACCACAGGTGTTACATTCGCCCTCTCCCCGTGAGCGCCGACCATCCTGATTTGATTTTTTATGACTTTGAAACGTTCGCCACAGAGAACGGCGTGCACATACCTTTTCTGGTGTATGCGAAAACATTGAAAGGTGAAGAGAAGTGGTTTTATGGTCATGGGTGCGTTAAACATTTTCTTATGTATTTCAGAAATGAGCGCTACAGACGTATCGTTTTTATCGCTCACAACGCCAAAGAGTTCGACAGCTATCTGGTTTTGAAAGGTATGCTGAAAGAGGGGTTATCGCCTCGACATATTCTCATGACGGGGAGTAAAATCCTCAGTTTTGAAGACCCTCATTATGAGCTAAAATTCATAGACTCTCTGTCTTTCCTACTCATGCGTCTTAGCGATTTCCCAAAAGCCTTAGGTTTCACCGATCAGACCAAGGGGTATTTTCCTCATAAATTCAGCTCGGCCGGGCGTCTCGAGTACGTAGGACCCTACCCACCCGCCTCCGATTATGGGGTAGAACGCATGTTGGAGCGGGAACGTCAAGATTTTCATGAATGGTACAACTTGGCTGCGCGGGGCGTTTTTAACTTTAGGAAGGAAGCTCTGCATTATTGTAAAAACGATGTGATTATACTTTCCCAGGGTTGCATGAAATTCAGAGATCAGTTTCTCAGAGAGACGGGGGTGGACCCGTTCGATTCGATCACCATAGCGTCAGCCTGCATGAAAGTGTTTATCACAAATTATATGACTCCTAAGACGCTGGCCATACCATGCCCCTACGGTTACACCCGGGCGTGTAAAAGATTCTCGCACGCGTCCATCCAATGGCTAGAATGGGTCATGGTGAAAGAAAAAATCTTTATTCAGCACGCTCTAAATAGGGGGGAAAAGCAGATCGGTCCTTTTTTTGTAGACAGTTACGCCGAGATTGACGGAGAAAAGTATGCGTGGAAATATCACGGGTGCTTTTACCACGGGTGTCCGACGTGTTTCGACCATGCGGAGACGTGCCCGTTGAGAGGCGTCAGATTCAGCGAATTATGGTTGAACAGCGAGGAGAGAGTGAGGACGTTAGAGTCCGAACATGGCGTCCGCGTGACGGTGGTGAGAGAACACGAGTGGCTCGAGATGAAAAAATCTTGCGATCGTGTGAAAGAGTTTCTCTGTACGTTTAATCCTCCAGAGCCTCTGGTCCCTCGCGCCGGTCTTTACGGAGGTCGAACAAGCGCTCTTAAGCTGAGACACACAGCGGGGCCTGGGGAAAAGGTGCTCTACGTTGACGTCACCTCTCTATATCCATACGTTAACAGCGCATGCTCTTACCCCTTAGATCACCCTACGATCATATACAAAGATTTCGGAGACCCTAGAAATTACTTTGGTCTCATCAGAGCCACAGTCTACCCGCCTCGTGGGCTCTTTTTCCCTGTTTTACTGTACAAAAGCAAGAGCGGTAAATTGCTCTTTCCTCTGTGTCACACATGTGCAGAATCATGCATGCAGAGAGACCCTTGCTCGCATGACGATGACGCCCGAGCATTGACGGGTGTGTGGGTCACTGTAGAATTTAACAAAGCCTTGGAGATGGGCTACAGAGTGGCTAAAATCACGGAGGTATGGCACTTCGATAAAAGCAGCGACTCTGTGTTCACAGGGTACGTACACGCGTTTTTAAATGGAAAGCAGGAAGCGTCCGGTTACCCGCCCGAAGCTAAGGATCAGGTCAGCAGGGAGAGGTACGTCAGTGAGTATCTGGAGCATCAGGGGGTCCGATTAGACCCTGAAAAGATAGAGGCGAATCCGGCCAAGAGACAGGTGGCTAAACTCTGTCTCAATAGTCTTTGGGGGAAGTTTGCTCAGAGAGACGATCTGCTCCGCACCGAGATAGTATCGGATCCTGAAAAGTTTTTCAGCTATCTGTTTTCCGGTAAATACGTGATTGATTACTTTGATGTTCTGGACGACCAGAGAGCATTGATCAGGTGGAGATTCGGCGACCGTTGCATTCAACCCCCAGGCAGAAGGAGTAATGTGTTCATAGCCGCATTCACCACCGCCCACGCGCGTCTCAAACTGTACAGCTACCTGGAAAGGTTGAGGGACAGAGTTCTTTACACAGACACGGATAGTTTAATTTATGTGGTGAAAGAGGGGGAGACTCCTTTAGAATTGGGTAATTACCTAGGTGACTTGACCGACGAATTGGACGGGGATAGCATACAGGAGTTTGCGGCAGCGGGGCCCAAGAGTTACACCTATCAGACAAAAAAAAAAAAAAAGTGGTGATGCGCGTCAAAGGGATCACACAGACCACAGAATGTAGTGAGAGAATCAACTTTGACAGCGTCAGAGATCTGGTGGAGGATTACCTAAAGATCTCCGGGGAGGGAGGGGTGCTGGGCGCTATCGAGATCCCTCAGCACGGAATAACTCGTGATAAAAAGGGTTTCTCATTAAAAAACTCGACATTTCAGAAAAAGTTTCGGGTTGTATACGACAAAAGACAACTCTTTCCAGACGGTACTACTCTGCCGTTCGGATATTAATCTATATATTTTTTGGAGGGGCAAATAAATAATAAAATGTCACATCTCAAGGTTATAGAAGAAACAGATTTCGAACACAGGTTCGTCTGTCCTTTCTCTTGTATAATAGCGGGCCCTAGTGGCTGTGGGAAAACCTGTTTTGTAAAGAGTGTACTGGAATGTTCTGAACGTGTCATGAATGTCGTACCCGAAAACATTGTATGGGTCTACACTTCTTACCAGCCTATGTACGATGAATTGCAGAAAATGAATAAAAAGATAAAATTTGTCAAAGGGCTTCCTGATTCTTTCGAAGATGAAAACCTGTTTCCTCAGGACTTAAACCATTTGATCATTCTGGATGACGTTATCTTTCAAGCATCCGAACATCCTGAAGTGGTTAAAATTTTCACTCAGTACAGACACCACAGAAACCTGAGCGTCATGATGCTGACTCAAAACGTGTTTCAGCGAGGTAAACACAACCGTACCATCAGCCTGAACAGTAGTTATCTGGTATTGTTTAAAAACCCTCAGGATAAACTACAGGTGAGCGTATTAGCCCATCAGATCTTTCCTTCAAGAAAGGGTTATTTCTTGGAATGTTTCAAAGATGCCACCAGAGATCATCACGGTTATTTAATCATCGACCTCACCCCGGGGTGCCCAGACACATACAGGTTGAGGAGCGGGCTGCTCCCTCACCAGAGCTCGACTGTGTACGTCCCAAAAACGCCATGACGGCTCGTATAAAAAGGAACGCCCCCTTGCTCGCGGCTCTGTACTACGCCAATCCCCGGAAACGTAAAGAAATTCTCGAATACTGCTCTCCCGACTTCGTCAGAACCTTGTGTGAGATCTCTTTAAACCTTCTCAAGGGTAACATCCCCTTAACACCTTCGCAATACAAAAAACTCAAAAAGTGGAGAAAAATTATCAGGCTGTTGGCGGATGAAAAAACCTGTTTAAAGAGCAAACATAGGGTTTTGAAGAAACAGACTGGAGGGTTTCTTTTACCTTTGCTCTCGTCATACCTCTGATAGGGAATCTTATCGGAGGGCTCTCTAGTAGACAATAAAAAATAAAATGACTTTGAAGAAAGCTCGGAAAATGTTTCTCGTCTCACCCCGTCGGTTAAGTGGTCTGACCCAGTCTACGGTCAGAGAAACGGCCGAAGACGATTTGAACGATAAAATGAGCGAGATGTTAAACGAGCCGGGGCTGAATTCTTATGAAAAAATTAAAAAATACGACGCTTTGTTGCAGAGATATTTGACGTTGCTGAAGCAGGATCGGCGAGATGAGCGTAGAGTCACTCTGACATTACGGGAGCAAACCGAGGATGGAGAGGGTGGAGAGGTTGACGAGGAGGAGAGGGCTCGGGTCCCCGCCGGTGTGGGAGATCCACACCCCTCCTCTTCTCCCGCTCGAACCGCGTGCGTCTGACGGGGGCGATTTCGACCGTACGGGCGATGAAGTTTTGAAAAGCCTACCCCCTCGGGGACGCAAGAACGCCGCGTACATCGTCGAGAAATTAAAGGAGAGCGGTGGGGGATGGAATTCGAAGGGGGAATTTGTTTGTAAGGGTGAGACGGCGAAAGGGTCTCATATGATCGATTTATTCAAACATCTTTCTCTCTCCTATAAGAAAAAAACACCCCCTCCCACCGGTTGGACGCAATTTCTGAATACTTTATCGGAACTGAACGTCCCTTTATCTTCGGTAAATAACCCGCATGCTCGAGAACAATACCGTTCCCTGAAGGAGGGTAGCGTTACCGGTTTAAAATCACATCCTAAAAGCACCTCAGCTTCGTTATCCCCGCGATGGATCACACCCCCTGCACCTCTCATCTTTAAGAAGTTCAGGAGCAATAAACGATTCGTTCTATCCCCTCGATGGATCGAGTATTCGCAATAATAATAAATGTCTGAGACAATTATTTTGTCAATAAAGAGTTTAATTAATCAAATCATTATGCGTACAGTCTTTCATTTTTCACAACTTGTATTCACATGCGGATAAAGAACAGCAACCCTGCCCCACCGCAGTAATCGCTTTTATTTTTAACCCACATTTTTTCACAAAGTCATACACCATAAGATCGTTTTTTTATCAAGTCCTCCTCGTTGTACAAAGACAATACTTGGTCAAAAGATAAGCCTCTGGCTCGGTGGTAAAGATAATAGACGCAGTGATGACCGCATACAGTAGACATAGACTGTTGTAGCTGAGTGCTGTGGTACTTGATGTTTTCGGAGCGTTTTTCCAAAAACTGCAGGATGGTCGAAGGGTAATGCGCAAAGTCCGGGGGAAATCCGTAAGAGTCAAAAAATGTGGCTTCACCCTCCTTTTCCAGGGTTAATGCTAACCGATGCTCGCCGGGCATGTGGGCAGGGTGCGTGTTGACCACGAAGTAGGCGGGAGGTCTAAAGGAAGGATTCAGAGAGGGTAGGTGGTCGGAAGCCCACACGCCACGAAATACATTCCTCGGAAGATGCCGCAAAAGACTCTCTAGCTGAAGATTATCCATGTTTAGTAATAATCCACCAGCACCTGTCTTTTAGAGTCAATCTCTAGAATAGAATCGTAACAAGCGTAGACGATAAGAGTAGTGGTATTCGCTAAAGGCACTCTGAATCTCATCTCCAGTCTCAAATTACCGCTCGATACGACCGACAACGCATCGTTGTCGTCGGCTGGGTTGAGATTAAAAGCGAACAGGGCGTATCCTTCGTTAAATTCGCTGCAGTTAATACTCAGAGGTAAATCTTTCAGATGTCTCCCAGTAGCCATGAACATGTTGTAAAACTCCCTGACGGATTGTCTTTTGTTGAATTGGGGCTGGAAAGCCTTGGCGGGGATCTGTCTACCATCCTGACAGAGAGCCAGGTATTCTATGTCGTTATGTACAAAGTTAAACGGGGATAGGTCTCTTCTCCCCGTGAACGCTTCGTGGTGCACCATACCTAAAACCATGTATTTATGAGTGGTTCCGAGAAATAGATTCTCCTGGTTACATATCCTAGAGTTTGCTGGGATGGAATAGGTTTTCATGATGACGCGTGAGAGGGGATAGAGAGCGTTGGCTTTCATCAGGGCCGCTGCGTGCCCTAACCGTACAGCAGGGGCTACGGTCACTTTTTTCACAAAGAGAGAGGCTCCCAGCACGTTCAGTCGGAATCCCGAGTCGCGCGCCCCCATAAGACAGAAAGCGTCGCTGGCACGTGTCAGTTTGACCCTCAGGTCGACCGAGTTCAGCAAAAGTCTCTCGCAGAAAAATATGTCCCCATGGAGTGGGCCGAGCAGGTGCACTTCTCTAGAATTAGCACTGAATTCGGCTCTCTTGTTTAATCCTCTGTTAGGACCGTTGGCGATCGCTACAGAATCCATTGCTCCCGCAGTGTCTTTGTAAAAAAGACCGGCTGTGAATTGACTCCCGAGGGTATCCGGTGAAAAGTTGAGCAGAGTCTCGATCATGGCACGGTAGGGATGTGTGGCACTTGATTGTGAGATTAGACGGTCCCCCAGAATGACGTCGCATTGACTGAATATTGTATTCAGAGGGTAATTGATGAGCCCTACCGCGGCCGCGTCGGCCAGGTCCGTGCCATCGGCGTTGGTGATTTTCACGCGGAGATGCAGCATGGTGTCATTCAGATCGAGATACTTTTCCCCATCTCCGGGGATGAAAAACTTGATGGGCCCTGTGTCCGTGATGGCAGACACGGGAGAGATTTCGGTGTATATTTTATCTTCGATCGAAAGCTGTGTCATAGGTGCAGAAAATAGATCCAGCTCGCGCAGTGTGCACTCGAGGGATTTCTGATGCAAGAGAGCCATGTTTTTTGTTTGAATTTCCCCTACGTCGGTTAAAATATATTGGAGCTCCGGGAGGGTTTCCTCTTCGAGCGACCGCTTCTGCTGACTGTTTTTTTCTTCTTACCCGTCGAACGTTTATTAGAACTCGACGAGAGGCGCTCCCCCGGAGGTCGTCTCCTCACCCTTCGCGACAAAACCACGATGCCCCCTGACCCCTCTTGTTTTTTCCGATCGTCGAAGTTCGACATTTTCCCCACGACTCTACCGACCGCATCCATAGCAATACGGGTGGCGGCCGTTTTAAGATGGGGTTTGGCAATTTTGAATCCTTTTTTCAGCAGAGGAGATACAAAACGAAACAGTTTTGAGAATATAGAGCCAATACCGCGACCGTACATTACAGGGGTTCCGTAAAATCCTCCTAAATCGCCTCTGGCCTGATTTTCGTAGTAACGGACAAATCTGTGAGGGTCTTCCATCGCTAGTACCCGAGCCATTTTATTTTTTAATTAGTTCTCCGACACCCTCAAACGTAGCTTCATCCTCTCAGGCCTGAGATTGAATGACGGTTGCGTTAAAGGATGGATTTTATATAGATTCATACACCGTATGTTTTCGGTCTAAAGTGAAGCGTCACGATGACCTTCCCGTAAGTGAATTCAACCTCTTGGTTCTGATCCGTTTTTATCTCGACCTTTATGTTCTCGATGTGGCGCTTGCTCGCGGGTAAATAATATGGCAGATCGAAGCATAAGGTTACTACATCCCCGTACGCTCCGCGCACGTCGACCACCCTCATCAGCAGAGCATAAGCGTCGCCTATCAACTGAGGGCGAATCGCGTCGCAGTAACAGAACATGTGATAAAATCCCGCTCGTAGATCAGCGGGGTAATCGGCCAGCTTCCTGTCGAATTCTATCCATTCTCCCGGTCTCACACCCATAATGTAAGCGAGCGGTGGGTAAAACCGCACATGAGTCTGACCGCCCGCATGGAAATCGAATTTCCTCAGATAATTGTTGTAGGACAGGTAAATATCGGAGTTGATTTTTCCAAACGAAGCCTCCATCTCCGTTTTGAACTGTCCCAAGTTAGCAAAAACACCCGTTGGGAATTTGTGACGACGCACCTTGTTCTTCGTCTCCGGGGTTTCTGGTTTAAACTTATATTCATAGTATGCTCGTTCTTCGGGTACGGTATACCACGTGTGAGGATAGGAAATCTCCGTCAAGGCGACTTCCCATTCCCCTTCCAGATCGATATGCTGAGCCAGATCCACGCGGTAACTGGAGATTTTGTTATCTTTAAAAACATCGAGGCTGGCGTTGGATGGTAGGGTGATGTAAAAACCTGCGTGTTTCTGCCCGTACATGACTGGGAAATGATGAACCCTATATATATATAAAGAACCCTCGTTTTTTATATATTTTTTAAATCGCTCTCTCTGATCCAGCTGTTGAATTTCTTGGGCCAGTTTTTCCACTGTACAAAGACCTGATTTTTGCCCCTGACCGTACGCCTCTTCAGAATCTCCTCCACGTGGTAGACTTTGCCCCCGTCCGTTTTTACTTTTTGCAACTCGGCCTCATAGAAGGTGCCTTGGACCGGTTCTCCGTCGTAATCTTTCAGTCTGTACACCGGAGGGTCGCGAGGGAGGCGTTCAGCCACCGAAAAAAGCTTGTCTGTAAAACTCTGTTCGTATTTTTTATCAAACACCCCTCTTAATTTCGATATCCTGACAAGATCCCCCGTTTCAAAACCCATCTTCAATCTAGCCTTCTGGAGTGGCGGCTTACCGTACAGGTTCTGAAATACTCGATCGAAGTTCTCGAAGCTCACCTGAGCCGGCGCCATTTTAATGCTGCTGTGAAAACTGTTATTGTAGCTTTTCACCAAGTCCTGCAGCACGGTCTCCACACAGCGACTGGCCCTGTAGAACCAGCGAGCTGTACCTGAGGCTCTAGTCAACCATACAGCCATAAACTTGACTTTTCGCTCTGAAACCTCCGCGGTGCTGGGAAAAGTCTCCGGGAGAGAGGCCCTCCCGTTCCCTCTCCATTTTCCTTCATCCTTGTCAAATTTCTCAAGGACAACCTTCTTTAGCACACCCCAGTCGTTAGAGGATAACGAGGCTAGACACGTCGAGACCCCCGGTCTCTCTCCACACTTCACCTGATAAAGCTGCAATTCCCCGGTTTCGTATCTAAACACATAGCCCCATTGTCCACCCTGTCCGCAGAAATCCAGAGGCCATTCCTCGCACAACGGACCCGCCGGCGGTGCTTGAGTGCGGCGAAGATACGCTCTGGTTTTCCACGGGCCGTCTTTGTCAGAATCTTGAAAAATCAAAATAATAGTCTCACTGATAATAGAACACCCGTGATGGGCCATTAATCCTCTTTTTGCATATAACAGGGATACCGTTTATGTTTCGAAAATAAATAAATAATTAAAGTATTAATAAAAGATCCGAAATTGCACGATACACGGGAAAAGGGGAAAAAAAAGTTTAAGACCGGAACAGCATGACACTAGCCGCCTGAAATCCGACCTCGTGCGCTGGCCGGATAATTTGCACAGGGCCCCAGACCAGGGGGTGAGGGGGGTGAGAGAGAAAGGGGGTTGAAGCGCGTGAATGGACCCCCGCACGGAACACAGATGCGCGTGAACGGACCCACAAAAACTAGGGAGGGGGATCGGGGCGGGACATCTGGAAAAAAATAAGAATCTCATCGGTCGAAAGGGGGGCGGGACTTTCCGTCACGGTGCGCTCTGATTGGATAAAAAGGGGAGGGACTTCGTGACGTGGCACACTCTGATTGGACGAAAAAATGTCAAAATGTTAGTTAGTTTACTCTCTTGCTATATATAGTCGTAACACTGCAGTTATATACTTATATCCTATCACAGAGAAGGTTTATCCAAACGCATATAGAATGTTGCCATAGTAACTGGTTAGCTACCTTTGTGGAACTAAAATGGTTGCAAATTAGCCAGGTTGTTGAAATAAGACTGACTTATTAAGTTATTTCATGGAATACCCCTCTGATCAACAGTTAGGATAAACAGAGTACTAGCCACACAAAACCACAAAGTGAAAGTGCAGGTTGACGCTGTGATGTCAATGTTTTCAAAAGCATATGTTTTTCCCACCCACACAAAAACAGTGACGACAATTGTTTAATGATTTTTTTTGTTTGTTTCAAAAAGCTTCATTTTTGAAGTGACCCAAAATGGCATTTTCATTTGGAAGGAAGGGCAAAATGTAAAAAAACCCCTATGTTTTCAAAAATATCTGTATACAGTGGATATAAAAAGTCAGCTGTTAAAATTGGAGGTTTTTAATGTAAAAAAATGAAACCAAGATAAATCAAGTCAGATCTATTTCCACCAATAATGTGATATTGTAACCAACAAAATGTAAGGGAAAAACAAATAGAAATGTTTACAAAAAAAAAAAAGAACAATAACCTGCACACCCTTTAACTAATACTTTGTTAAAACATCTTTTGCAGCATTCAGTATTTTGTGGTAAGAGTCTACCAAATTAGTACATCTTGATTTGGCAATTTTATTCCACTCTTCTTTTCAGAAATGCTCCAGATCTATCAAATTGTGAGAGGATATCTTGTGAATAGCCCTCTTTAAGTGATTCCACAGGTTTTCCATAGGATTTAGATCTAGGAGCTGAGTGGGCCATTCTAAGAAATCTTCTTCTGAAGCCATTCCTTTGTTAAAATGGATTTGTGCTTTTGTGTAATTTAAGTGTAAAATCTTCATCTTCACCTAGCTAACAGAGGCCTGCACAAAACTAGTGCAGGGATAGATAGGTATTTGGAGTTATCCATGATTACTTCTAACTTGATTATAGCCCCAGTCCCAGCTGAAGAGAAACAGCACCCTAGCTTGATGCTGCCACCATCATGCTTTTCTGTTTGTATAATGTTCTATGGGTGATAAGCTGTCTTGTTTTTTGTGTCAAACATATCCTTTATAATTATGCCCAAAAAGTTCTACCTTGGTATTATCAGACCTAAACACATGTTTGCCACATGGCTTGGGGTAAATTAGGCAGGCATGGGTGTCTTGTTTTTGTGAGAAAGGGTTTCTGTCTACCCCATAGTCCACACGTGTGAAGAATACGAGAGATTGTTGTCACATACAAAGGAGTGACAAGGACTCACTGTCAATTTTGGAAGGCTGTCCTGTACTTGTTAATGTCACTCCAGTGCCCCTTTTTCTCCATTTGATGATGATGGCCTTCACAGTGTTCCATGGTACATCTAATGTTTGGAAAATACTTTTTTACACGTCTGCTGATCGATACCTTTCATTAAGATCCCATACATGCTTTGTAAGCTCTTTGCAGACCATGACGTCAGCAGTCTGATGAAGCCAAGAAGATGTCAAGAAAATCCTACAGAAACAGCTGATCTTTATGTGGTCTTAATCAGACTCACTTAATTGATGACAGGTGTATGCTAATTTCATTTAAGCACGAGTTTGAATGTGATTGGTTAATTCTAAGCACAGTTTCATGCCCCTTTATAAAAAGCTGTGTATACCTATGCAAAAAGGTTGTTGTAAGTGTTTTCTTTTTTTCCTGAAACATTTCTATTTGTTTTTCACTTGAATTTGGTTGGTGGCTATATGACATTAAAGGTGGAAAAAGATATAACATGATTTATCTTGCTTTCATTTTTATACATTACAAAAAACTGCCATTTTAACAAGGGTATGCAGACTTTTTGTATTCACTGTATGTGTGGATTGGGGCCTTTCACCCTTTAGTGAAGACAGTATTGATGCAAAAGTCAATCATGTGGAAGGCCCGTACTTGCATGTTTGTCTATAAATTTGCATGTGTCGCACCTCTTCTGCTGATGCTCTTTTCATCTTGGCTTACTGTCCCAATGTGGCCAGTCAGTATTCCATCAGCTGGAGATCTCTCGTGACTGGGTAGTGCAACTCCACCAAATGTGTCTGAGATCTGAGCATGTGTATCTGAGCCAGAAATAAGCACATTGTCTAGTGCCCAGTCCGCACGCTCTGCTCCATTGTGCTGTGGCTGCCACCAGCGGAGCTGCACTCCCACTGCCTGGGCAGTAGGGGGCAACAGTACATTCACAAAACTGTGGAAGTTAATATTAATGTCATAATGTTAATGTCACAATGTGGATAGTAAAAGAATTTTAAAAATAACTAAAGCAAGGACCAAATATTTTCAATAAACACTCAAGAATGCCTTCAGCAATCTAAAAACAAAGGAAACAGCAACCTGCTCTTAACAGCATTCAGCAGACCAACCTTTGATATTTTCATTGTGTCAGCATTATGCTGATCATGAAAAAGGCCTTTCAGACATTATCAGTTGCATATATTTGGACAGTCATACCCTGGCTTGCTGTATTGGTCATAGATTATCTCAGTCAGTAAACTCCAGCTGATGCCTCCATTTAGGCTGAACTCCAGGAAGACATCCTGGTTTCGGCTGGTAGGGGGGGCCATGCAGCCATACATGAAGTAGAACTGTACAAATTCAGCGTTGGTCAAGTTCATATCCACAGTTACCAGCTGACGAGTACAGAGCTGTCAAAAAAATTGTTAGATACTTAAATAGACTTTCCTAATTCAAACCCTAATTTGCTAGCTGTTCACAAACAGCCATTTTAAGGATAACATAATTCAGTTTCATCAGTCATAATTTCAATAAGTATTATATTTTAAGTGATTATACTAATATAGAAAATAATAAATAAAACTATATATATAGCATATACTGTAATTATATTCTTGGTAATGTCAAATTATTTCGGAAGAGTTGCTGAGACATGTTTTACATCTGAACATAGGCTTTAATGTACCATATTTTGAAAGGGCATTAGGAAATTTAATAGCTAATGTACATATTTTACAATGAATATTCTATTGCACTGTTAACCATATCTATAAATTGTAGTTAAATATTCTCACTATGATACTGTATTTTAGGACAATGTAAATCTGAATCAGTGCTAAATAAACCATATAAGCACACTGCAGAAAAACTATACTGTAATCAAAATAAAGTGTAAGATGTGTATAGTCTTACCCCACTAAAGTGGAGCGCTGTACCTGACGCTACAGCCCCACACACTGTACTCAGTTTTCCACCAGTTAATAGACGCCAGTGATTGAGGGAGGGGGCACGACTAAAGCTGTCCTTTACCTGGGACAAGAGGGGCACTAGGGCTTTTTCACAGTACCCACCTCCCCATTCTGGGTCACACCTAAGTGATAGAAAGAGAAACATAATTATATAAACAAAATGCAAAGTGTAGCCTAGACTTATACAGTGTACTACAGATGAAAAATGAGTGGCACAACAGAAAAGTATTTGCCCTATCATCTTGAGATCGCAAGTCTGAATCTGAATGATGCCACAGCCATACGTGGTCAAGAGTCCAAGACAGCAAAATTTACCGTGCTGTCTGGGTGGGAGGGATGGCATGCCCCTATCAACTGCAGCAATACTAGCCAATCATGGGCATCTGTGAGCACATGCATGAGGAAGGCATGAGGATTTCTTCCAAGTGTGTTATGTGCAGCATGAGCAGCAGTTCAAAAAGATGTGGTTGGCTCGTTTATGTGTCTGGGAGGAAGCACATGATAGCCTTCACCCTTCCTAGTTGTTGGATGATAAGGTAGACCTCAGTGGTAGTGGGAATTGGCCAAGATTAAATTAGAGAGAAAATCAGGGGAAAAAAGATAAAAAATGTAAACAGGCAGTATAAATAAACTAACTCACTCAAATTCAGGGCACCCTGGGCATGAGTCTGGGATACATCTTGGATGGGACACCAGATAATGGCAGAGCACCATGGCCACTCATCTACAACTAGGGCCAATTTAGTGTAGCCAATCCACCTACTGGTATGTTTTGTAAGGAGAAACCAGAGAACCTGGAGGAAACCCACACAGACATGCCGACTGGAATAAATATATTCTCCCATAAATTACATAGCTATATATACCTGAAAATAAACTTGTAACATAAACAACTTTTTTTTTCAATAGGGAAAAGAAAAAAATCATAAAGTATAAAATCCATAAGTACAATGTTCACTGTGAAAAATGCAATTCACTCACACACATGAATTATGCTTGCAACGACCATGACCAGAGCACATTTCAGGACAACCATCTCCAATATAAAGGTTGTCCAAAGCCCAGGTTTGCTGCTTGTCAAATGGAGCCTGCTGAAGCCATCGGAATCGTGTGGCTGGAGACCTGAGGAACACAATCTGGGTGTTTGTGCTGGGGTACATAAAAGTCAGCACAAATGCAAATAGTGGATGAAGTGTAGTACAATATAATTTTACCTGGCATAGGCTGGGATGGGTAAGGTAATTCTGCCCCATTTGTTGTAGGTGTCTGACACTAACATCCTTTGAAGGGTGTAGGAGGAACAGTCAGGACTTGTGGATAAACAGTCTCTTAAGAGAGGTTGCCAAGTAAGTCCAAGGTCAAGTGAGTAGTCTAATTCCACCGCTGAGCACAAACAAGCATGCATGCATGTTAGTAAACAGATGGCTCAGAATGATAGGAATAGTATATAAATCCTGACTGGCTGGCTTACAATAGCAGGAAGAGGTGACAGAGCAGGAAGCTGAGAAGTCAAACTGGATCAAGGCATCCTGTGCTACACTGATATCAGTGGTGACAGCATAGCGAGTGTTAGACTTTTCAATGAAAGCAAATGCATTGCCATCAGAGCCACACACAGGCATGCGTGTGCCACCAGGATGAAGAAGCCACAAACGTTCATCTGTGGTGGAGAAGTTATCCTCCAGAGGGCCCCAGCCACTTGCACTGCCACCCACCACCACCTTAAAACACCAAAACAATTATAAATGTAAGACGATATCAAGTACTTTCACTGCAGTTGATTTCTATCATAGTGCTTCCATTAATGTTAATTATAATGCATTTCATTTATAATCTGATTTTTCCTGTTAAACATAACATATGAAATGAGATAATATTAAGATTTTATGAGAAAAACGATGATGCACTTTATGTATGCATTTTAGCATGTATGCACGTTGTCTGTGTTCTTCCGCTTGCAACCTCACAGTGCTACAATGTATACACTTTATGTAGGCACTTTAGCCAAAAAACTAATGTAATTTACTTGAAGCCCCAAAAATGAATGGAGGACTTAATAGACAAGTGCTTTGTATTGGGTTGAAATTACTTTACCTTATCAATGACCCAGGGACTGTGGAAGTATCCATTTTCTGATGGCTGCCACCAACGTAGGCGAGTTTCATTGGTGCGGGCTTGCAGTGGGATCTCTAGGGCGACAAGCTCAGCCTGATTACTGCTATTAGTGTAGAAGAATTTCTGTAGCAGGTTCCAGGATAACCCTCCATTCACTGAAAACTGGAGCAGCACAGGCTGGGAACGTGGGTCAGGAGAAGCTTTTCCACAACCCAAACGCAAAAAGAACTGTACAAACCTGTGTACAAATCAGGTGAAAACAGTTCAAGAACCTTCTCTGACTCATTAAAACTGACAATGTAAGCTGTATATACAGCGAGAAGAAATAAGTATAAATATGAACAAAAAAGGTATCTATTCACTATAAATATGAACAAAAAGGTATCTATTCATAAGCATAAACAAATATATGTTTAAAAAATATAAAATGCAAAAAGTGTTCGGACAACTGTCAAATATAAAAAGATACAGAGCCATATACTGCAAAAAGTTCTTTTTGCTCTGTATCTTTTTTACATTTGAGTGTTGTCCCTGAGAACTTTAAGAAGCTCCTTTTTTAATAATAACACCAGGTGCAATTTGCAATGCGCAATTTGCATAGAACTTAAATTTTTTTATGTAATTTATGCCTCTTTTTATAATTTATGGCTCTTCCAATCTCCCTCACTGTAACATGAGTATTTAGTATTTGTCACATGTGTCACATCTTGTCTTCCAATAAAGAGAAAACAGGGAGATGTGAGCATTAGGAGTAGGCCTCTTTTCAGCCAGATTGTGCATGACAGAGTTTTTCTCTTTTAAGGTCCATATTGTTTGCCCATATTGTTTGTCCATAATGTTTGCTCTGTGACCCAGAGAGAGCAAAGAAATGTTGGTCAAGTCCTTTTGATGGATATACTCATTTTACATACTTCCGGTTGCTATAAAGGTACATTAATAGTAAGGTGTGCCCCCTATCTGTGGATGCATAGTATTTACAGTATTCACAGTATAGTATTCTTCTGGTAGTGAATACATGTCTTAGCACTATTTACCTGGCATTAGACAGATCCATGTCTATAGTTTCTAACATGCGTAATCCATCCTCGTTAAAGAACAGGTGGTTTCCGCTGGCCATGATGCCACACTTCCTAGAGGGCTTTCCACCACTCACCACTTTGAAATTCTCAGCTTCTGAAGTATCATCTTTGAATAAAAAAAATAAAGAAGAATGGTCAAACTCTTCCATAGTGCAATACTGCCCACTGTAATAATTTTCTAAAGGAAGTTTTTATTTAACCAGAGCACTTCTATTCAAACACTCATCTGTCTCAGTCAAATGATTGGGAACAGTGCACCTTATGCTACTTTACTAAGTAAAAATGTTCTGAATTCAATAAAAATGCTAATCATGATGCTTATCATCTTATCAGCAATCCATACAATCACACTAGAACTGAAAGTGTCTCATTGTTTTTGAGTTACACCAGCACAAAATGACATTTTGTGCAAAATGACATTTTGTGCAAACGCGCACTCTCCTCTACCTTCAAATTCTTCTTTCAGGAAGTCTGGATTTGGCACATCTGGAATAGAGCAGTCTGGACCAGAGTAACCGGAGTCACACTTACAGCGGGTGCCCCTCACACATGTCCCATGGCCACTGCACATATCTTGACACTGAGGACCAATGTAAACATTGTCCAAGGCCCAGGTTGGAGGTGCCATTCCAACCAAATAGAACCCCTGGTACCAACGAAACCGCACAGATCTGCAAGATAGTGAGTGGTACACTGCTAGACCCAGTTGTAGCATACAAATAGGGGACTGTTTTCTTTCTTAGTTTGTTTTACTCACCCACATAGATGCAGTTTTCCAAAGTGAATCACCTCCCTCCTCCAGCCCCGAAAGGTGCCAGGGTAGTAGATGCTGGCTGGGTGGAGTTCAACTGAACAAAGAGCATTGGGTATTGGACCACCTGTGCACAAAGGAACTACAAGGTGCCATGTGGCCCCAAAGTCACGGGAGAACTCCAGATGCACAGAATGTAATGAAGAGCTTACTGCTGTACAGCCCACGTTGATCTGTTGATCATAATGAAAGTGAAAAAAGTGAAAGTGAAGTGACTTGTGGCCAAGTATGGTGACCCATACTAGGAATTTGTGTTCTGCATTTAACCCATCCAAGTGCACACGCACAGTAGTGAACACACACACACACTGTGAACAGACACCCGGAGCAGTGGGCAGCCTTTTTTTGCCGCAGCGCCCAGGGAGCAGTTGGGGGTTCGGTGCCTTGCTCAAGGGTCTCACCTCAGTCGTGGTATTGAGGGTGGAGGAGAGCGCTGGTCATTCACTCCCCCCACCCACAATCCCTGCCGGACCTGAGACTCGAACCCACAACCTTCAGGTTCACCTTCAGGTTCACCTTCAGGTTGCAAGTCCAACTCTCTATCCATTAGGCCACGACTGCCCCCCGTAATAATATGCCCATTCATAATATTTAATAAGAGTAATAAGAGTTATAAGAGTTAATTAGTATGATAATAATTAAGAAATAATCCATTTGTAAATGTTTCAAGCTTGTAAAGCTTAATTATACCTCAAACTGGATAATTGTGTTCTCATTGACATCAATATCTCTAGTGGTGATGGAATGTTCTCCCAGTTCACTAGACATAAATACCATGGC
This sequence comes from Pangasianodon hypophthalmus, assembly GCF_027358585.1. NCBI lineage: Eukaryota > Metazoa > Chordata > Actinopteri > Siluriformes > Pangasiidae > Pangasianodon > Pangasianodon hypophthalmus. The sequence continues at coordinate 18,197,424 of NC_069715.1, read as the reverse complement.
TGAGTCATCCTCCCTGTACATAGAGTGAACAGTTATTACCAAACTAGAAACAAAATTGTACAAATTTTTTTCCAAAACTATAAAAACTTGGCACTGTCTACTGGGATACTCACAGTCTTGCTTTATGGTAAAGACAGTAGTGGTCAATGTTGCCCCCTGGGTAGAACAGCCAGTTCGACTCCTGAGGCCCACTCTCAAAACTCTCTGATAGAATTGGAAAATTGTTCAAAGAGTGGCCATCAATGATGAGATCATCAATGACCCACACCTCCTCCTTTTTGCCTGTGAAGTTAATATAAAAGCTAATTCTTACTAACCAACACAGACATTGCGTTTTTAATTAAATAATCCAATTTGTAATTAAATGTCCAAATTTGAATAATTCATGTACCATGTGATATTTTGAGCTTAAACATATTGGCTTTTGTCAGATCAATCCCTACACCCACAGAGAACTCAGTTTCCCAGGACACACCTCAGCCTACTAACATGGCTGACGGACACTACAATTCCCAACACACACAGACTTTGGCATGTTCACACTCATCTGACTTCTAATCACATACACCTGTACACAATCACCACCCACAGTATTTAAGGACTTCTCTCTTCTCTCAGTCTCACTCTCTTATTGCTAAGTAATGCTCAGTGTCCTCCTACTTGACTTTACTAAGCCATTTATTGTATATCGCTATTCTGGTTTTTTGATTGTTATTGTTCATATTTCTGTCCTTTTTGTTTTGCTCCAATTGTAATGTTTGCACATTGCCTGTGAACTGTTTAGTAAACCCTTCTTTCAATTGCATCCACTTCTGCTTACCAGCTGTGACAGGATTTATTATTTTTTAATATAAATTTAAATTTGTAACCCAAAACTATATTATACATTTTCTTTAGTTCTGCGAACTAGGACACCAGCAATTAATACTTGGTGAAGTTTGGAGACAATAACAGCACTGAACCTCTTCCTGTAGTGTATATAAGGTTTGGAGAAACTTGTAGGATGATCTTTAGCCAATCCTTCATACAAAGCATGAGAACCGCTTTTAGGTGCTTTTCTTTGTATACAGTCACTTTTTGAGGTATTACTCATACTTAATGGCTGGGATTGGTCCTGAGTTCTATGTGGAGTTTGCATTGTCTCCCAGAGTCTGTATGTGTTGCCTATGGGTACTATGGATTCCATTGCTTCTGAGCTCCAAATACAACTGCAGCCATGAGCACAGGGTCTTTTACAGTATAAATGAATATAAGTATAAACTGTAAATATACAGTATATATACATATATATATATACATATATATATATATATATATATATATATATATATATATATATATATATATATATATATATATATATAAAAATCTTCAACTGTTCAGATTCTTGTTCTTGGTTGACAGGAGTGGAGCCTGATGTGGTCTTCTGCTGTTGTAGCCCATCCACTTCAGGTTGTGAGGTTTTCTGCATGCTGTGATGCTTTTCTGCTCACTATGGTGCCAGATCAGAAACTTTACACATGTGTCTTCTCCTCTCATCACCTGTCCCCTGCTGAATGCAACTATGATGTGGGGAATCTGGAGTTGCTGACAGTAAAGTTAGCCCTGGAGGAGTGGAGGCACTGGCTCAAGGGGGCTGAGCAGCCGTTCATTGTCTGGACTGACCAGAAAAATATGGCCACAGACAGCTATGTGCCCCCTGTTTGTTTGTTTGTCCCTGACTCTGTGCATTCCCAGGTGCTTCAGTGGGCTCACTGTTCCCATGTTCACCTGTCCCCCTGGCTCCATTCACACTCTGGGCCCGCTGAAGTGACACTTTTGGTGGCTGACTATGGATGCCGACACACAGGCCTTTGTGTGCTAGAAGTTAAGAATCACACCACCTGTCTGCCTGCCTGCTACAACCCCTGCCTGTCTTCCGAGCTGCCCCTGGTCCCATATTGGCTTGGACTTTATCACTGGTCTGTCCCCCCAACAAGGTAATACCACCATCCTTACCATAACAGACCGCTTCTCTAAGGCAGTACATTTTGTAGCTCTTCCCAAGCTTCCCATAGCCCATGAAACTGCAGCCCTAATCGTCAAGCACGTCTTCCGGCTGCTGGGAATACCCCAGGACATCATTTCTGACCATGGACCACAGTTTATCTCCCAGGTATAGAAATCTTTCTGTAATGCCCTTGGTGCCACAATGAGTCTGTCCTAAGGATTCCACCCCCAGACCAACGGTCAGACAGAGCAAGCCAATCATGAGTTGGAAGCAGTGCTTCGGTGTGTCACTGCCAACAACCCCTCTACCTGGAGCTTCCAGCTGCCCTGGGTTGAGTACACCCATAACTCCCTGTCCAGTGCTGCCAATGGTATGTCCCCCTTTGAGTGTTCCCTGGGTTACCAGCCTCCCTTGTTCCCTGGTCATGAGGAAGATATCGCAATCCTTTCTGTGCAGGCCCACATCCGTCGATGCCGCAACATATGGAGAGAGGCCCATTCCGCCCTGCCCTGCTCCGCTGACCACAACTGGAGCCTGGCTGACTGCCGTTGGACTCCTGCACCCAACTGCCAGCCAGGCCAAAAGGTATGGTTCTCATCCAAAGACATCCCCCTCAAGGATAACTCCAAGAAACTCACTATTTAGGCCAATTTATCATTTAGAGCATCATTAAACCCTCCATGGTCAGACTCAAGCTCCCCAAAACATGGCGCATCCACCCGTCCTTCCACGTATCCCAACTTGAGCCTGCCCACAACAGCTTTCTGTATCTGGGCCTTGACCACATTCCCTTCTCCACACACTCTTACCTACCCTAACCCCCCATAAACCCCATTTAAACTTGTCTGTGAGTCTGTGTTTTGCTTCTGGGTCCCCTTGTTCTTGTGATAACAGCCATGGTTGTCTGATACAAAACTGGAGAGGGCTTCTGAAAATATGATGTACTTTATGGAGTTGCTGCCAAGCTAAGGCTACGAATATTGTCTTGTGATAATCAACATGTTTCCAAAGTGGGTCGAGTGTTTCTCCTTTCAGAAGTGCTGCTGTATTTTCAATACTGACAGCATTATTGAGATAAATCATCCCCAGTTGGAGATCTTGCCTGATTAGTGACACTCATTTTGTAAATAGTGTAACTGAAAGTCTTCCAGAGAGCATATGAATTGATTTAAGGATGTACTGCATATATGATCCTGTGAGTGGTGGTGCAGTATTAAGGGCAAATTAAAAGATTAAGGGTGTTTTCACACTTGGTCCTTTTCAAGGGTCTGAACATGGTTCACAGGATTTTTGGCCCATGTGTGAACACTCCAAACAATCTCGGACTCTTTTAAAGCAAACCAAACTGAGACCATCTTGGGAGGTGGTCTGTGTACAGTTCCATTTCAGCTTACGGTACGGTTCGCTAAAAATGTGCACTGTGAACACAAACCTTTCTCAAGTGAGATCTGATACAGAGAGACTCTCATACAGGCCTCCATACAAATCGACCTAATCAACATGGCTGCTTCTGCTGGAAGAGGGTGAGGGTTAATTGTTGTGTGTTGGTTTTGTTACTTATTTATTTAAAATTATCATTTTGTAGAAAGCTAAGTTGCTTTGGTTGGGTAGCATCTAGCAGACGCTCGCTTTCCACTTTCGGTGCTATTACCTTTAAGTGTGTAAAAGCCACACCCCTAAAATTTGCATGCAGCTAGATTAACCATGGTTGCAGGAAGAGGGGCTGCTTAACCGCAACAGCCCTAAAGACATTTGCAAAAAATTATCAGAAATGTAAGAGAAGCCCTAGCTTCAGCAGGAGTTTCTTCACCATATTCTTGTCCTTATCCTCTCCATTCGTTTGTTGTGTTCTACTCTGATTTCTTGCATTTTTTTAAAATTGTGCTGTCTCTTTCTCTTTTGTGATTTTATAATATAATACCACTAACAGTTGACCGTGGAATATTTAGCAGTGAGGAAATTTTATGAATGGACTTATTGGACAGGTGGCAACCTATCACAGTAACACTCTTGAATTCACTGAGCTCCTGAGAGCGACCCATTCTACAAATGTTTGTAGAAGCAGTCTGCATGCCTAGGTGCTTGATTTTATACACCTGTGGCCATGGAAGTGATTGGAACACCTGAATTCAATGATTTGGAGGGGTGTCCCAAAACCTTCGGCAATATAGTGTATGTTCGAATGCTGTTCATAGACTTAAGCTCAGCATTCAAAACAATCATTCCTCAGCAACTGACACCTCAGCTACTCAGACCAAAGGCATCCTGGTCATCATCAACTACAGGACAACATCACCTACCTCTGACAGTGATGCCTCCTGTTGCGCTGAACAACTTCTGTGCTCTGTTTGAGGCGCAGAATGACGTGACGGCAAGGAAGACCACCCCTCCTTCCAGCTAACCACAGCTGATGTGAGGAAAACTCTACAGAGTTAACAGCATTCAAAACAATCATTCCTCAGCAACTGATTGGAAAGCTGAGCCAGCTGGGCCTGAAAACCTCCCTCTGCAACTGCATACTGAACTTCCTGACTTGGAGACCTCAGTCAGTCCGGATCAGGAGCAGCATCCCAAAACACCACCACATTGAGCACTGGGGCCCCCCAGTCCACTACTGTTCACTCTACTGACTCATGACTGTGCAGGGATGCACAGCTCGAATCACATCATCAAGTTCGCCAATCACATGTCTGTGGTGGGTCTCATCAACAAGAACAATGAGTCAGCATACAAAGAGGAGGTGCAGCAGCTAACGGACTGGTGCAGAGTCAACAACCTGTCTCTGAACATAGGCAAAACAAAAGCGATGTTAACTTTAGGAGAGCACAGAACAACAACTCTCACATCAACAGGTCCTCTGTGGAGATCATCAAGAGCACCAAATTCCTTGGTGTTCACCTGCTGGAGAACTTCACTTGGTCCCTCAACTCCAGCTCCATAGCCAAGAAAGCCCAGCAGCTTTTCTACTTTCTATGAAGGATGAGAAAAGCCCATCTCCCACCCCACATCCTCACCATATTCTACAGAGGGACTATGAAGAGCATCCTGAGCAGCTGCATCACTGCCTAATTTGGAAATTGCACCATCTCGGATGGCAAGACCCTGCAGCGGATAGTGAGGACAGCATTGTGGATGTCCACACACACACACCCCTCACACAAACTCTTCACCTTCAAAAAGTTGCACTGTTGAAATTGCCTACATTCGTTACATTTAGCAGAATTTAACAGTGAAAACTTGCACCGCTTTGAAATTGTATATACATATAAAAGAATAACAGAATTATTTACATGCAATTAATGATTAGATTTCCTTATACAGTAAACTATTATAAATTTCAAACCTGTTTGATCACAATCCAAACCCTTCCCCGCAGTCTTTAGTCTATACAGAGGCATTCATATGTTTCTACTATTAAATGCTCTATTAATCAGTGTCATTATTTCACAGTTAATCTTAACTTAAAGGGCTCTGTCATGTAACGGAAGTGGAGACAGATGCAATTGCAGTAAAAAGTGTTTTATTAGAGAGGCAGGCAGATATATCCAAAATGTGAATGAGGGTCAGCAACAAAAAAAAAGGCGAAGGTCAGGCAATGTGCAAACAGAGTAAAGTAGATAATGCAAGAGTGTAAACAAGAAAACAAAACAATATGAAGAACCAGGAAATCAGAACCTTGGCTCTGCAAAGTCAGGCGGCAATCACTGAATATTGCCTCGCAAACAACAAAGAAATGTGAGGGGGTGTAAATACACAAACTAATTAAAGGGTAAATGGAAACAGGTGAAACTAATCATGACACAGGAGACAACCAGTGTCAATACAGGGGAAGAGACAGGACTTCAAAGAAGAGACAGGAATCAAAACAAAAACACACATGGCATTGCAAACAATGACATGACAACGTGGAAGTGCGCGCTTCAGGGCAGGGGGACAGGCTCCTCGCAAATCTTTATCCCAAATTCAAAAATTCTCTTTCTATCCTTCTCCTTAATTTTATGTTCCTTTTGTTTCTTTTCCTTAATCTATTTTCTCTTTAATTCTGCACTCCTTTTCTTTTTCCTTAATCTATTTTCTCCTTAAAGCTGAGCTTCTTTGATCTCTGATTTAAAGAAAGAAGAGTAGAGTGAAGCTGCTCTGTTACATGGCACAGATCTATGTCCACTCACAGACTGAGGCATTCAGAGGGATTATAAAGAGGCATGGCCAGGTGCAACGCATTTAGGCTGATTACCTGCACAATGGAGTCAAGTAGCATCTGGCATTGGGCCTGTGATAAAGACCAGTGTAGGAGGCTGTAGATTTGCCCGAGAAGACAATCACGGCGTTACAGCATCTCCCCCTCTAGGAATGGTTCCTGACATTCCCAGATCAGCTGCATGGTAGTGATGAAATTCCCTAATGAACTCTGGGTCCAGCCTGTGCCGAGCCAGGACCCAAGAGCGTTCCTCTGGGCCATAACCCTTCCAGTCCACCAAGCACTGAGTGCCACTGTGAAAGTGGGGTGAGTCTAGGATACGTTTCACTGTAAAGGCTCCATCAATAATATTAGGTGGAGGGGGGGATGGGAGAGTGGAGGTTTTATAGAAGGTGGGATTGATCTTAATGTTACAGGGAAGTGCTAGGTGGTACACCACTGGATTGATCCTTCTGTGGATCTTAAAACATTCTATATATTGTGGGGCCAATTTCTTGGACTCCAGGCACAATGGAAGATTCCTGATAGCTAGCCATACACACTGACCTGGCCAGAAGGTTGGGCTCAGACGCCTTCCACCTCTGTGAACATGGGTGGAGGATAGCCAAACTGGCACTCAAATGGCAAAATGCCCGGTAAAGTGTGCCAACGAGGTATTGTGAGCATACTCCAACCACATCAGGTGTTGTGCCCATGATGAGGGGTTGGAGGAAACATCTGAGGGAGTGCTCCAAATCTTGTTTGACTCTCTCAGTTTGGCCATTATATTCAGGATGAAAACTGAAGATAGGTTAACTGTGGCCCTTAACACTGGGAGTGGACGGTGCCAGCTCCTATATCCGAGGCATCAACCTTCAATATGAATTGAGCCTCAGGATCAGGTATACGCAGAACCAGTGCTACTGTCAACCTTCCCTTCAAGGTTTCAAACACCTTCTGCACTTTCCTCATCCCACCTGTGCACTGAGGGGAGCCACCAGGGCCCTACAGTTCCAAATGAAGAAGAAATTGAAGAAGAAATTGGTGAATCCCAGGAAGTGCTGTACCAGTTGGACTGAGAGGGGTTGTGGCCACTTCATAACTGCCTTTCTCTTGGCCAACTCCATACAGAGACTCCCTCAGGACACAACAAAGCCCAAGAAAGAAATTGTGGTGACATGGAATTGCAATTTCTTAAGCTTGTTGTAGAGGTGGTTCTGGAGGAGGAGTTAAACACTTGGTGCACATGAACAATATGTTCCTCGAGGGAGCTGTGAAAAATCCAAGTGTCATCTAAATAGACGAAGGGGTAATGGTTTAGGGTCTCCCTGAGGAACTCATTGATGAACTGCCGGAAGACCACAAGGGGAATTCATCAGGTCATCACCAAATGATGAACCCAGACCTCCACTCATCGCCTGCTCTGATGCAAATCAAATTGTATGCATTGCGTAAATCCAATTTTGAAAAAAAAATTTAATCACTGCAGGCATTCAAATGTGGAGCTCATCAAAGGAAGATGGTCCCTGTCCTTCTCTGTGTCGACGTTAAGCCCATGGTAGTTGATGCAGGGCCACAGGTCCCCCTCTTTTTTCTTAACAAAAAAAAATTGCCCCAGCAGGTGACATGGGTGGGCGAATGAATCACAAAGACAAAGCCTCTTTAATGTACTCGACCGTGGCTTTGTGCTCTGGGAGAACAACCTGCCCCTAGGCAGAGTCACTCCCAGGAGCAGGTTGAGCACACAATAAAAGAACTTATGACATCTGTGCATTTTATTTGGAAAAGACCTCTTTAAGGTCCCAGTAGTCTTGGGTTACTTGAAAGAAATCTACCAGGTCTGGTGGATTCGGGGCCAGGGCAAGCATGCCTTTGAGGCAGCTCTGGGAGCACTGAGAGCCTCAGACAGAAATGGACTTGGGAGACCACTTAAAATGTGGGTTATGTTCCTGAAGCCAGGAAAATTCCAGAACCAGTTGCAGTTCAGGAACTCAGGTCATGTAAAATTGTAAATATTCTGTGTGGTGGTCTAACTGCAGTGAGATCCTTGAGTTTGGGTGGCTTTGGGTCCTGACCCTAAGGTTCACCTGTCAATTGCAGAGACTAATATTGGATAGGAATGTTGGTCCACTGGCATCCCCAATCTCTTTACCACGGTGTCATCAATAAAATTGCCAATAGCTCCATAGTCTATCAAGGCTTCCAGATTGTTTTTTTGACTACTACAAATGAGGGGCATGGTGTGGGGCCATCACAGATCCCCTTTACTGGGATGGCCCTGGCCTTTTGGTGTCATCTGGAGACAATGTGAATATCAAATGGCCAGTCTTCCAATAATATGCAGCCACATTAGTTATTTAGTGTGTGTGTGCCACATTATATAGTTAGTGTTGTATAATGCTTAGTGTTAAAGTAACTGACAAGATGCTCTGTGATGTCTGTGATGAACTATCTAGACAGTTATAGTCTTCCAGGAACTCTATGGATCCGGCTGTGGTTTTAATGGGTCATCTTGGACGTGGACACTGATGGACTGTGGACACTTAACAGGTATAAAATCTACACATTTCACAAGGATGGGCTGCATAGGTAACCTTTGTACTCCTCAGGACTAAGACAATGCCATGCTCCAGAGGAACAAGGCGGGATGTAGATACCTAAACTGCCACTAGCCACTAGTAGGAGCCACAACTTCCTGAATCTTATGGGAATGAGGGGGAAGGAGACTTCGAAACACCACCCACACCCCCACCCTCTGGTAAAAACCTTCAAGGGGCATTTTCTCACAGTATCTCATGTCTGGCACCTTAATGAGCAGACAAAAAGAGACACCTACTGCAGAAACAACTTGGTGGAAAAGCCAATATTCTTTGTGTGCACTTGGGCCCTATATGTAGCAAAATTAGATTCCATTCAACTAAAACGTATTCAGCTTCCATTTCTTATTACTTAACGTACACTTGCAAGTTGAGCCCAACTGCCACCAAAATGGTTGAGAGTAATGCATGAGATTTTTTTTCAACATTTATTTTCCCCAGGATGAATGGATTCACAAGAATCCTGCAGAGATGCATCATTCCTTAGATCGCGGATCGTCAGAGCATCGAGATGTTTTTTTCTGTGCCGCTTCTGCCCCAGCATAAGACTGAGCATCTGGGCTTTATTAACTATAGGAAATGTAGCTCATTTTCTATTTCTACTAAAGTGATATATTATTTTGTAACCCGAATTTGACCTGATTGTATGCTGTTAAATATGATATATAACCTTTTAGGCCTATACAAAGCAATGCTTTGATTCTTGTCTCTTTCTTTCTGCTTGCATCTCCACAAGCTCCTGTTTCTTGCGATCTCATACTAACAGCATTATTTTTCTGTTCGATCTTAGTTTATCACATTCAGAGCTGATAATGTTCATCCATGAACAGTGTTATGGTGATTCTTTAGTTATTTGGTGGGTAACTGTATTATGTCACTCTAAGTCCAAATTTTACAATAATTTAATACATTAAAATAGTTGATTTACGGCAACTGATATTGGTAAAATTAATTTATAATAACAATTAGCATTAATTATTTTGTTTATTTACTAATAACTAAAGCTTTGAATATTAATATCCAAGTAATTTCATGAGACTTATTACTTAAAAAAATGTCTGGACATTCTTGAGTAGTAAGTGCCTACAGGTTCCTCCAGGGCCTTTATGCATATTATGCAAATTAACTCAAATTTTGAGTATAATGTATGTTTCAAAACCACAACATGCCAACGAATCATACAGAAAAGAGCTTGATTCTAGGAATAATTCTCGAAAGGTGGGCCAAAACATAAAACAGTGCACTATAGTGCCACAATCAGGCCCATGATAGTCACCTTAGTAGTGAGGAGGATTTTGCACTTTCATGAGTTTCTATGACCACAGTGAAGTACTTAAAAGTGCTTGAGTTTAGCTGTTTAATATTTAATGCCTGGAATACCTGGAAAAATTGTTCAAAAAATTTGTAAAAGTGATTGAAATGAAAAGCAAGTATGAATTCTCATTTCACAGGTTTACATGCTTTTTCACTGTACACCTTATTTTCCAAGAGATATGCTGGATTTGGTGTGAACAAACACCAATAATGCCACCCAGTGGCCAATTTGAGTGAGTGCATCAGATAGTAGTGGCTCCCTACCCAAACCTACTATTCAGGTTTCATGATATGTCAATGGTAACCCTGTCAAAGGCCTGCAGAAATCTGATTGGCTGATGGCAGCCATGGTGTTTAAGCAGTCAGGTCAACATCAAATTTCCACTTACATACTAGAGCCTAGATTGGCCTTATGCTTATCCATCCATCCTCTACATATAACCACAAAAAATCATAGCAACAAAATCTAAGTGGGTGGAGCTAAATGGTTCTTGAGTTATTTCCTTAAGACATCTTTCAATTTTTGTTTGGATCCATACAACCAGTCCTCAGTTGAAGCTGGTTACAGCCAGTAAATTAAACTCTGCCCCATTTGGATTGATTGGCATGTGGAGGCCATGCTATTGTAGTCTTGAGTACTAGACACTGCTGAGTAATTTGACACCAATTTTGGGAACATAGGCCAAAAATATATTTAGCATATTATGCAAATTTTCATAAATTTACATGGGTGTGGGTAAATGGTAATTTTTATGTGTTCACCTAAAGAATTATGAGGAAAAAGAAATTTCACTATTTACCTGATTTTACAGAGATATACACAAATAGTTCCCTCCACTGCCCAAATTGCATGAGATAGTAGTGAGTCCCTACCTGAACCTCTCATTCAAGTGTTGTGATGATAGCTCAATGTTAACCCTGTCAAATGCCTGATAAGAGGGGTCTTTTTGTAGTTTGTGATGGTGTAAAGATCCTTCCAGACTGTGGAGGAATTGTTAGCAGAAAGTTGTTGTCTTGTGCTAATTTAAGTACATCATGAAGAGGTAGGTCTGTAGTTGTTGTTTGGAGACTGCCAGTGACTTAGCTGTTCAGATATCTAGGGGAAGTTCATTCCACCACCTAGGTGCCAGAACAGAGAAGAGTCTTGATGCATGCCTTTCTTGTACCCTGCAAGATGGTTGGACCAGTCAAGCAGATCTAGAGGATCAGAGGGGGTGTGGTGCAGTTTGGGGTGTGATAATTGCTTTAAGGTAGGTGGGTGCTGGTCCATTTTTTGGCTTTGTAGGCAAGCATCCATGTTTTAAATCTGAGAACTTAAGAAGGTTGAAAACAAGTTATGCAGCTGCATTCTAGATCAGTTGTAAAGGTTGTATGGTGCTCAGAGTCAGACCTGTCAGGAGCCAGCTGCAGTAGTCAAGTCCCAAAATAACAAGGGACTGAACAAGCACCTGAGTGGGCTGTGTGGATAGAAATGGATGAATCCTTCCGATGTTGTATAAGCATGTCAGATTAGCAATGTGAGAGGAATAGGACAGTTGATTTTCCATGGTTACGCCAAGGTTGTGTGCAGTGACAGAAGATGAGATCTGAGAGTGGTCCAGGAAAATCAGAAGAACCCCACATGGGGATCAATTACCTGAAATGAACAGCAGTTCAGTTTCGCTGGGATTAATTTTCAGCTGATGAGCTGCCATCCATTATGAGATGTTTACCAGACATGCTGAGATCTGAGTGGAAACAAGAGTGTCTGAGGGAGGAAAGGAGAGTATGATTTGAGTGTCATCTGCATAGCAGTGGTATGCTAGGATATGACCTCACTAAGAAATAGATGACCAATTACTGAGCCTAGTGGGACAATAGAGAATAGAAGATGACCAATTACTGAGCCTAGTGGGACACCAGTGGAGAGTCTACGTGGAGCAGATGTGGATCCCCTCCATGTCTCTTGGTATGACCGATCCTCCATTGCTATGCTATGTCACAAATTCCAAGACTAATGAGGATGGAGAAGAGAGTCTTGTGATTGACTGGGTCTGATACAGTCAAGTCTGGTCTGGTAAGGTAAGAGTGGCTACCTGGGCTCGTGATCAAGTACATTAGTGATTAATAAAATATTTGCTTGAGCATATTTGAGCTTTGGTAGTGACTTTGCATTTTGCAGGTGAATTTCCACCACAATTCCTTGGCGTGCCTGGGTGGGCTCCAACATCTCAGTGGAGGTGACTGTCAGAACTAAGGACCAAAGGTATGTGCCTTCAAATTGGAGAAGAGTGAAATTTTTCTCGACAACTGAGACACTCTCCTGAAATTCAGCAGATATCCCACTGAGTGACAAAAAAATTTAGTAAGTGAAACTATTCCTTGGTCTGCACAAGTAGAATATTTTGAAGAGGGTAAATGAGGGTAAATGAGGTTCACTGATAAGTTGCATAGTTTTAAACATGTGTGATGTGTACTGATTTTGGAACGTAGTATTTAACTGCAACCGTAGACATACAACCTTAAACATACTAAGCAGTAAAGAGAGAAACAAGAGTGCACAGAGTTGTGAGCAGACAACTCAATCTAAATTAGGGGTTTTCAAGAAATGCACATAATTACAAGTTTTCTCCTATTTCAAATTTAAACAGAGTGAGTGAAGAAATTGTATTTTTGCTTCTTTTTCTTTGAACAGGTCAGTTATCTCATTTGTATAATTAGAGGAAATTTTTTTCATTATTCTGACCTGGCTATCTACTGAAATTTATAATATTATTATTATTATTATCATTATTATTATTATTATTATTAATACTTGAAATCATTATGGGGTCTTCAAGTAGTAAGAAACAATGTCCTAGTCCTGTTTAAGAAATGGAAAAAATTTGAGGTAATTAAACTATAGTAATTAAATAATAGTATAAACTAAATATTGGGAAATTTCCAGTAAATGGTCCCATAAGTGTAATAAAACTAGAAGAATGCAGGAAGATTTTGGAAGAAAAGAATACTTAAGTGGGGAGGGTTTCAGAGATGGGAAAAAGAAGCTAATAGAGGACATTACTGAGGAAAAGCATTCCCACCTCTAGTCATCACTCCATCTCCCCTTGCACCTCTTTCTGCAAATTACTGATGAGTAAAAAGGAGATATAGGAGCAATAGACTATAAAGAGCTTACAAAAGCCATGCAAACACTGCTGGTAAACAACAACCGTGACACAGACAAGGAAAATGATGAATCCTCTGAGAACAAACTGACCAAGACAGGAACCACCTGATCAGGGCGACCATATCAACAACACCCAATTCAATTGCTCATGATCCAGTTTCCTCAGGCAAGAGCTGGACAGGACACCAGGAAAGGTGTAGTCTTTCCTCAGGTCATGTACATCCACAGATTTTTGTACTGTCTGAACCAGACACAATTGTCAAAGACATTGTAAGCCCCAAGATCAATGTTGAAGAGTGCATAAAGGACAAACCAGGAATGGACTAAAGTCATGACAAGGGTCTTCAGTTTAAATTGGGGGCATATTCGAAAGGATCCTCAACATCCCACAGCTAACAGGATCCTGACTAATTGTCCAACCAACTGGAATCATCTGATAGCGAGGATCAAAGCTGTTTTTCCTGTAGTCAAAAATGGGAACAATGTCAACAACTGCAGAAAAAGACTGGAGAAAGAGTGGAGGAATTCAATGAGTGAGTGGCTGAGGCTGTGAAAAACTACACTGGCCTGATGAATGTTGATGAGAAAAAAAAATACATCAGATTATTCCTGGCTCAAGGTTTGACAAAAAAATTGGAGAAAAAAGAGTTCTTGAATCAGCTGTCAAACAAGACTATACTGAACTGATGACCACGCTGAAGCGATCATGAAAGACAAAGAAAGCAAAACACAGAACTCTCCCCAAATGGGAAAAACTTCAGTTTTATCAAGGCAGACTACAGTCTGGAAGGGGAACTGGCAGGTATCGTGAAGGATAGGACGTGGTCGTGGTCAAGGTAGGGGCACCTATGGTGTCTATTTTTATGGTGCCAGGACTCACCATAGTCAAACCATTCAGTCAGCCACTGGCTACTAAACTAGTAACGGAGATGATTAGTTGCAAGTTTTTAGTCTCAGACTGCTGTCCCATAAATCGTATGGGCAGAGATCTGCTGACAAGATTCAAAGTCCAAATTTCATGTCACAGTGGATAGGCTCAACAAACCAAGCTTCATGTGAAAACTGTAATGTAATTTACTGTTTGCACAATTGTACTATTTGTCCATGTAGTTAACATTTACAGAAGGGCTCTATTTATAATAGCACTATCCATTATCACCCAGATGAGGATGGGTTCCCTTTTGAGTCTGATTCCTCTCAAGGTATTTTCATCATATAATCTCAGGGAGTTTTTCCTTGCCACAGTTGCATCTGGCTTGCTCATTATTGACAAATTCACATATTTACAATTTATTTTGATTTCATTTAATTTGAATGTATTTATTTCTGTAAAGCTGCTTTGTGACAATGTCCAAAGTTAAAAGCGCTATACAAATAAAATTGAACTGAATTGAATTAATGATAGTATAGGTATTCAAAATCATGCAATTGGTTTGTTTTTGCTGTGTCAACCCAGTCCATGTTTCTATTCCTGGAATGTCACAGACTGTCTTACATACCAGTCCTTGTATCCCAGGATGGACGCTGTAGATTGGGAATTGCTATTTTGCTTTGTACGAGTTCCTCCAAACTGGCTCTGATGCCACTTATAAAAATGACTGGTTTCCAGGGCCTGTTAATGAGACTTTGACGATTGGCAACATATTTCAGAACAATCAGTTTTTATTGCCACATCTGTACAACTCAGCCATCAACAGCCAATTCTATTTAAGGTTGAAGAAAGTGTACCTCAAATATCAATGGAAAAAAGGAAGTAGTTAGAAGGAAGTTGGCAAGTGGATAAAGAGTGTTTTAGCATGCACAGACTGGGTAGACAAAGGTACCTTTAATTTTTCACAATCATTATAAACTCAATTATTTAAATACTGCAGACATAAGATCTAGACAAGATGTGTATCTGGAGTCTGACACATCAGCAGCAGAAGGTGAACCTTTTGCTTTCTTAGACAAAATTCCAAAAAACTTATGGTCTAAAAATGCATTTAATATTGGCATAATGTAGTAGCTCCTAAATCTAACCACAGACCTTATAGACCACAATATCCACTCTCAGCTGAGGCTGAGCAAGGGCTGAGTGAAATTACTGGACTCACTTTTAGAGAAGGGAGCCATTTGTCATTGCATGCATCCTCCTGTTTCCAGCCATCTACTAGGTATAAAAAAGAAAATTGCTAAATACAGGATGGTCCAGGATCTAAGATTTGTGAATCTCAATCCTGCTAGAGTCTTGTCTGATATAACACATACATCTCAGTATTTTTCAGTCACTGATCTGGCCAATGCATTTTTCTCTATCCCAGTTCATCCAGACAGCAGGTACTGGTTTTCCTATTGTTTAAGGGTAAGCACTACCAGTGGAATCCGATGCCCCAGGGCTTTACTGATTCTCCTAATTTTTTCACTCAGTTGCTGTGAAATCTAGAATCATTCATTACACCTGCAGGTGGCACCCTAATTGTTTACTTATCTATTATTAACAATTATTAATCTCAGTAAGGAAAGCTGTTGTCAGGATACTGAGGCTTTGCTGTTTCTTGCTGAAAATGGCCATAAGTGTGCCATAATTGGCCATAAATGACCATAATTATCAGACTTAGCTCATAAATATCCCAATCAAAAGAATGATGCAGTCATTGGGGCAGAGGATGCTATGGCTGCTTTTGAGTGACTTAAGTCAGCAGTAGCCAGTTGTCCTTGTTATTGAATAACCCTGATTATTCAAAACCTTCCATATTGTATGGTTTCAAACAAATGGTTTCATGTCTGGTGTTTTTTACACAGTCCCATGGGGAGACATGAAAACCTGTTGCCTACTATTCCAAATGGCTCAATCCTGTCATGTGAGGCCATCCACCCTGCATAAGATCATTGGCAGCCTCCAGAGTAGCAGTTCTTTGCACTTGTGACCAAACAAACATGCACCACTCTAAATTGAGCTACTTTGCTCCTTATCATCGAGGATGGAGTACTACATGACTGCTTGACAGTGTTAGATATAGTCTCTAAACCAAGGCCTGATCTGACTGACATTCCTAATCTGAATGCTGACTGCATTTATTTTGTTGATGGTTGTTGTCTGAGGTTGTCTTCAACTGCATATGCTGTGTGTGATTCAACATTCAGTTATTGAAAGTCACAAATTGCCTACATCACTTTCAACTCAAGCTGCTGAGTTGTTTGCGCTCACTAGAGCATGTATTCTAGCTGAAAGCAGGACCTTAACTGTGTCTATAGACAGTAATTATGCATTTAGAATGCGGCATGCCACTGTTTTATATAAACACAGGGCATTTCTCACCATGTCAGGCAAACCCTTTGCACACAAGGTCCTGATAATAAATTTGTTAGAGGCTGTTCAGCTTTCCAAATCAATTTCTGTATGTAAGTGCAAGGCTCACACATGTGACACAGACCGCCAATTCCATGAGCGAACGCATTGGCTGATTTGACAGCTAAACAGATGGCGCAGTCTTCTGACGCACACACTCTGTAGATGTTGATACAACCAGATGTCTCTCTGACTAACCACAATGATTTGCCTCTCTTTGAGACCAGAAAGAAAATTAAAGACAAGCATGTTAAAGGTATAGGCTATAAGACCATCTCCAAGCAGCTTGATGTTCCTGTGACTACAGTTGTAAATATTATTAAGAAGTTTACGGTCCATGAGACTGTAGCCAATCTCCCTGGATGTGACTGCAAGAGGAAAATCATCCCCAGATTGAACAGAAGGAAAGTGCAAAAGGTAGACAAAGAACTAAGGAAAACTTCCAAAGAGATACAAGCTAAACTCCAAAGTCAAGGTACATCAGTGTCTGATCACATCATCCATCGCTTTTTGAGCGACAATGGGTTCAATGGAAGAAGACCGAGGAAGACTCTACTGTTGACAGAAAGACATAAAAAAATCCAGACTGGAATTTTATTTTGACAAGCCACAATGCTTCTGGGAGAATGTCCTTTGGACAGATGAGACAGAACTGGAGCTTTTTGGCAAGTCACATCAGCCTTACGTTCACAGATGAAAAATGAAGTTCAAAGAAAAAGAAAAGGAAAGAACACCATACCTACTATGAAACATGGAGGAGGCTTAGTTATGTTATGGGGCTACTTTGCTGCGTTTGGCATGGGGTGCCATGAATCTGTGCAGGGCACAATGAAATCTCAAGACTAAGCATTCTGGAGTGAAACATACTGCCCAGTGTCAGAAAGCTCTGTCTCAGTCGCAGGTCATAGGTCCTCCAACGGGATAAAGACCCAAAACCCACAGCTAAAAGCATCCAAGAATGGCTAAGAACAAAACATTGGACTATTCTGAAGTGGCCTTCTATGAGCCCTGATCTGAATCCTATCGAACAGATACAGATACTCTAAAGGTTGTGCAACAAAATATTAGGTTAAGGGTCCCATCATTTTTGTCCATGCCATTTTCTTTTGTTTTATCTTTTAAAATATTCTGTTGAATCAAAAATCAAAAGCAAAGTCTGATTTTTATTAAATATGGAATAAACAATGATGGATGCCAATTACTTTCATCAGTTTCAATTTATTTCAGAGAAAATTGTGGTTTCTTCTTTTTTCATGGAAGGGTAGCAACAAATTTATCCAGATCTGTATGTCCCCACCGAAACTTAGGCTTGGACCTCAGAATCCGGTTCTGTAGAGGCGTTTCAATTTTGCTGCGAAACAGTCTTGCAACCAATCATGAGTTACAGCCATATGATTAAATTAAGCTCCTCCTCCTTAGAATTGATTGACATGTGGAGGCCATAATGTTTACAAATCTCAACATGTTTTTGATAATTATTAAGGTTCATATGCTTGTTTTGCATATTATGCAAATAAAAAAATTATTAGTGAGTGGAGCCAAATGGTCCTTGAGGCTTTTTTGTTTGGGAGAAAAAAATTCTGTTTGTGGGCCAAAATGCAAAAATTCCAGCTTGGCCCACCCTAATAATAATAATAATACAAAAACAATTCCTATGCACAGTGCCTATGCACCTTTAGTGCTTAACCCATAACAAGGGGGATTTCTATGCATTATGTTGTCTCTGTCAAATCAACATAAAGTGCTTAGTCCTATTTTCTGTAAGCATTATGGAACATTACTTGTAAACAGAAATATGGTATGCAAATTAAGAACTAGGTATGATCTATTCTCACCATTATTGTAAGGCTGCCACAGTCTGAAGCGTGTAGCATTAGTCTGAGCACTCTGAGGCAGTGGCAGATGCAGAAACAGAGTGTCAGTTGAGGAAGGGAAGTAGAACTCATGCAACAGTATCCAGATAATGCCTCCATTCACTGAATACTGCAGCAACACGGAGTGAGAACGCTCAGGGATTCCTGAGTGCACACCAACATAATAAACACATTCAAACAAAACACAATAGTAAGTAAGTACTATCCGATATGGCAATCGTAATATTATCCAGACATTTACCTTTTGTGATAAATTTAAATGAAAACTGGATATACAGATTGCTTGTGCAGTCCAGATCCTGTGAAACCAGCATGCGCAATCCTTCCTGAATACAAAAAAAAGGTAAAAGGACAACTGACAATTACTTTATATTATTACTATATTTTATATTGCTATTACTACATTTTATGAAATCACAGATCTTTAAAGATGCATTTGTAATTTTGTACAAAGAAATGTGCAGCATCCCACGAACACTGTGTTTTAATGCTTTAAGAGGTTGCTCGTAATTCAGCAGAGAACAGAGTACATAAACTGCTTACGCCTTTGAAGATAAGAGCAGTGCCTGATTTAAGAGGCTCTCCACTCAACATGCCACGTTCTGCTCCATACATCTCAGGCCAAATCTCTGGATCCAGATTCTCATTGAAGTCTTCCCTAAGTACAAATGGCAGAGGAGCCATGGGTACACAATGAACACCACCATAATCTCTGTCACATCTGTTGGTCAAACAGAAAGAAACAGACTGAGATACAGCAACATCCACCACTTTTGATTAATAATAATCCCCATGTGTCCATGCATATGTTAGAGCTATATAGTTGGAGCCAAATACATGCAGCGTCCATTGTTACACAGGCCATGCCCTGAGCACATCCAGGGGCAGCCAGATGCGAGTAGCACATTGTCCAGAGCCCAGCTGTCTGCTCCAGGAGTGAAGTGAGGCTGGATCCAGCGGAACCTTGTTCTAGGAGAACTACATCACAACAAATGTAATACAGATTAGGCAAAACCTAAATATTTAATCAGGTATAGAAATGCAGTCTTTAAATAACTTGCTGGATTTTATATTCCCTCTAAGAAGTACACAAAACAGAATCAAAGATACATATTTTGTCATGTTAAGAAAGGTGTATATGGCATACTTGGCAGCACTGGGTAGATACACAGTGACCCTCCTCCACTGGGAATACTGGGGAGTACTATAGATGGAGCTCTGAGTATATCTGGCACATCCAATAGCAGGCGGTACACATTCAGGTGTTACCAATGTCCAGTGGTGGCCACAGTCAGTGGAGAACTCCAGGTGGACACCATGGGTTGGTGTCACGGCCTTACTGCATCCCATGCACAGATCAAACTGCAGAAATGAGGAAGCTGACACCTCAAAATCCCAACTCTCAGCATAGCGGAGACCCTCTGTTAGGAGGCACACAGAGATGCTTAGCATTAATTATGTATAGCATGAATTGTTTAAAACTTACATTTAGTAAAACCAAAAGGTTATGAAATGTAATTATACCACAGCTTGGTTGAATGCTCGAATCTTATTGGTTAGAAGGTGTTCATTATTTTTGTATAACAGCACAGCTCAGACAGTTGTTCTGTCTATAACATGAACAATGGGTTTATATTAATGTAATCGTTCTAATACATTATTGTTTCCGTAGTAATAGCTCATACACACAAGGACTTTTACAGTGGACGCTGTAATACTAATAATCTAAGACTAATAATAAATATTTAAAAAAAATACTTGTTACTGTTTAACATTTATTTAACATTTACAGAAAGAGTCTTGGTTGTAAGCATTTTGTAATAGCCAAAATTTCCCAGAATGGGAATGTCTCTCAAACATTCATTTTAAAGTCTGTTTACCCCCAGAGGTGAAAATAATCAAGACTCTTGTTTCTCTTTATTCCCTGGAAGATACCGAGTGTTCTTGATGTAATGAATTTGTGATTGTCAAACAGGAAGTCAGCCATGAACTTTAACAAAAACATTTTTTTTTCTTCTTCTCCTACGAATGTTGTCCAATAATCATGATATATGGAAGACAGCATTGGGACCCCAACCTGAACAAAATGTTTCTCAAATTTTTCCAAACCATGGAAATGTAACCACACAGGATAGGAGCACATATCTTGGCAATGCTGTGATGTATTCAGACCAAATTTTCTAGTGGAATAACCAGCCTTGTCCTGAGAGACTCCAAAAGTTTTTGTCTAAATCCTCTCTAGAGGTGCATGATAAATCACAAATTCGTAAAACTGCTAAAAGCTTTTGACCCACTCAACATCAAATATTCTTTTTCTCTTGACTCCCTGGAAGGTGCTGAGTATTCTTTGTATGTTGGCTTGAAAGACCCAACATTCTGTTCTTCTTTCTTTTCTTCCCCTGCTTCTTCTTATTAATCTAATAGAAAATTTTACAGTTTTCATGGGTTGCAGTTTTTGACATTCATAACATTTAAACATGTTTCACTATTTTCATCAAAGTTCCTTTATGAACTTTAGTCTTCTATTTATTATTATTATTAGTAGTATTATTATTATTATTATTATGTTACTTAGTTAAGTTAAAGTTAAACTTAAAGTTACTTAGGCACCATATTGGAATTGTATGTTTCTTTTTCCATTCTTCTTCTTCTTCTAAAGGAGAGTCTATGGCAGCCTATATAATGCGCCATAAGCTTTTTATCAAATTTGGCATAGTGACAGAGGACAGCCTCAGCTACCTGCATGGCAATTTTTGTGTATGCCACACAAGCTCTCTAGCACCACCAATAGGGCAAATTTGGACATATCTTTACAATAACTCCAAAATGCAATTTCACTTCACTTTTCTCTTCAATTTTTCTCTTTCCTCTTCAATTTCAATTTCACATTATGAAATTAATTTTCAGAATATTGTTCTGCTTTAATTTTGAATTTTTTATTTCTGACATCGAAGTCATCAAACAGGGAGTGTGGGCATAGCTGCCCATTTTATTCAATCCCTTCCACAATGCTCCAGACCATCTCTCAAGACCTCCTCCCCTTCATCACCACTATCGTCAATAGCTCCATAACATCTGGTCATGTACCAACCTCATTCAAGAGAACAAGGGTTATTCCCATCCTGGAGAAACCCACTCTGGATCCCTCTGACATCATCAACTACTGACTAGTATCACTTCTCTCTTTTCTTTCTAAACCCTTGAACGAACTGTCTACAATCAACTGTCTAGCTATCTCTCACAGAACAACCTCCAAAATCCCAACCAGTCCTGCTTCAAACTGGCACACTCCACAGAGACTGCCCTTTTGGCCTTCACTGAGAAGCTACATGCTGCTAGAGACCACGCATGCATGCGGCTCTCTTTTCCACCCTAGGAATTCATGGTGCAGCATGGCAATGGTTTGCTTCCTACCTGGAAGGTTGGTCATATCAGGTGACATGGAGGGGATCCACATCTGCTCCCCGAAGACTCTCCACTGGTGTCCCACAAGGCTCAGTACTTGGTCCTCTCCTGTTCTCCCTCTATTCTTGATCTCTTGGTGCGGTCATATCCTCACATGGGTTTGCATACATATGCTATGCGGATGACACTCAACTCATCCTCTCCTTCCCTTCCTTAGACACTCATGTTTCTGCTTCGATATCAGCATGTCTGGCAGACATCTCATCATGGATGACAGCTCATCAGCTGAAAATTAATCCCACCAAAACTGAACTGCTGTTCATCCCAGGTGATTCATCCCCATCTCAGGATCTTGCAATCTCCCTAGACAATTCTCTGATCTCACCTTCGGTTACTGCATGCAACCTTGGGGTAACCATGGAGAATCAACAGTCCTTTTCCTCTCACGTTGCTAATCTGACACTCTCATGTCGATTTCTCCTTTATAACAGCAGAAGAATTCGTCCATTTATTTCCACACAGGCCACACAGGTGCTTGTTCAGTCCCTTGTCTTTTCAAGATTGGACAACTGCAACTCATTCCTTGCAGGTCTGCCTCTGAGCACCATTTGTCCTCTGAAACTGATCCAGAATCCAGCTGCACAATTGATTTTCAACCTTCCTAAGTTCTCCCACACCACCCCATTGTTGCACTCCCTCCACTGGCTTCCTGTAGCTGCCCGCATCAGATTTAAAACATTGATGCTTGCATACAAAGCCAAAAACGGACCAGCACCCACTTATCTCAAAGCACTTATCACACCTTGCATGGCACCATGCTCCCTCCGATCCTCTAGCACTGCTCGACTGGTCCCACCATCTGTCAGGGTACAAGGAAGGCATGCATTGAGACTCTTCTCTCTTCTGGCACCAAGATGGTGGAATGAACTTCCCCTAGATGTCCGAACAGCTGAGTCACTGGCAGTCTTCAAACAACGTCTAAAGATTTACCTCTTCCTAAAGTACTTAAATTAGCACTTACCAAAAAAAAAAATTTACTGTCTGAGCGCTTGTCTATTACCTTCCCAACAGAGTTTTTGGACTGATGGTATTCCTAGTTTGTGACCTAGTGAGCCAGTATCAGAATGTATTTTTGATAGACTTCAAAGCACTTTTGTAAGTCACCCTTGAATCTCAGCATCTCAACAATGGTGTGACGTATTCAGACCAAACTTTGTAGATGACTGTAGGATATCATCATAAGGTACTCCAAGAAGTTCTATCCAAAGTCATCTCTCGTTGGTGCTAATAATTCACAAATTCTTAAAACCTTTCAACTGTGCATCAAATTAAGCTTCTTGTTTCTATTGATTCCCTGGATGTTTCATCCATAATTTGCAAATGAATTTGATAGGGAGAAGTTGCCAAATAGGAAGTGAGGGCATATCTCAGCAATGCTTTCATGTATTGACATCAAACTTATCACATATGTTTAGCAAAATGACCGAATGTTAAGAAACAAACTTTGAGTTCCCCTTCAGGAACTCGAGCTGCGTCGAAACGCTATGGGAACGCCTTCAGCGTGACCGCGCTCTGAATAACGTGTAATCAGTCCAATGGATGGGCAAGACATCACGGGCGTGGAGGGCGCCAACTCTGATCTGCCACAGTCTCCTCAATATGAGGAGCTGCTGGAGGTGGTTTCGCGGGCCGTCGCTAAACTTAGCATCGACTGGCCCGCTGAAACACGGGTTGAACCTCAGGGGTCGAAGCTAGGTGAGCGCTTCCTGCGCAGTAAACCGCCACCTCCATGCCGGAGCCTGCCTTTTTTCCCTGACCTCCACACTGAGGTGTCGAGGTCATGGAGGAGGCCTTTTTCGGCCCGTTTATTCAGTCCTGCCTCCTCTTACTATACTAACGTGGCGGGGCTGGCCAGACTGGCTACAGGGGGTGCCCAGGGTTGAACAGACGCTAGCTAGCTATCTGTCCCCTGGTGCGGCATCGTCCCTGAAAGCTCCGGCGCTGCCCACCAAGCCGCTGCGGACCACCTCAGCTCTAGTGGGCAAGGCGTACATGGCAGCGGGTCAGGCTGGTGCGTTTCTGCACATCATGGCGGTGTTACAGGTGTACCAGGCCGACCTGCTCAAAGAGCTGGATGAGATGCGGAGATGCCGTCTGAGCACGTGACAGAGCTCAGGCGGGCCGCTGATCTTTCTCTCCGCGCCACCAAGGAGACCGCCCGTGCTATCGGCCGGTCTATGGCAGTCCTCGTGGCAGCGGAGAGACACCTCTGGCTGACCCTGTCCGACATGAAAGAGAGGGACAGGGTCGTTCTTATGGACGCCCCGCTGGCGCCCTCTGGTCTGTTCGGCGACGCTGTTAGCTCCGTCGTCAACAGGTACCAGCAGGCTCGTACCAAGGCGGCGGCGTTCTAGCGGTTTCTTCCTCGCCGCTCTTTGGCTCGTGGGGCTGCTGGGCAGGGGCAGCCCCCTCCGTGTAACAGAGCGCTCTGGGCCCGGGTCCTCCGATACAAAGACGGATCTGAGGACCGTTCTTTTGTCGAGGAGGGCCACGGCTAAGACGCCCTGACGCCTTGGGCCCAGGGCTTCCGAGGGCGGGCCCCTCTGGGGCGGGATGGTGTACACCTCATTATACGGTGCCCATCTCGCCTCAGTGCCCTCGGGAGGTGGATCTGCCAACCCTGCCACCTATGGTGCTTCAGGGCGCAGCGGTCTCCGGCGAGCGTTTCTCCCAGTTCTCGCCCGGGAACGTAGCGGGTCTGGGAGGCTCGCGGCCTCTTTGGAGGCCTTCGGAGCAGCTAGTTCGGTCGTTCCCTGTCGGTTCGCCGCTCCAGGGCACCACGCTAGCTGCTCTCTCCGTACCAGAGGTCAGTCTCGAGAGGCTGATCCCCTTACTGAGCTATTTGGCAGCGTGGAAACTTCTGCCGAATGTGTCTCAATGGGTCCTGCGTACTGTAGAGAGAGGCTATCGAATTCAGTTCGGCTCTCGAAGGGTGGAGGGCAGCATCCCATTTTGGACTTGCGGCAGTTGACCCTCTCAGTCGCACGACTGAAGTTCAGGATGCTCACGGTCACACAGGTCGTGTCTCAGATCAGCTCCGAGGACTGGTTTGTCACGATCGACCTAAGAGATGCTTACTTCCATATCTCCATCCTTCCTCAACACAGGAAGTTCCTGAGGTTCGCTTTTGGGGGCGAAGCTTACCAATATTGGGTTCTTCCGTTTGGCCTAGCACTCTCACCCCGCACCTTCACGAAGTGTGTGGATGCTGCTCTGGCTCCTATGCGGCTCCGGGGCATCCGCATACTGAATTATATCGACGACTGGTTGATATTAGCTCGATCGGAGCAGATGGCAGTTCGGCATCGAGATGTCATTCTTGCCCATATGAAAGAGCTGGGGTTAAGACTAAACGCCGAGAAAAGTGTGCTTTCTCCAGTACAGAGAATCACTTGATCTGGGCGCGGTGTGGGATTAGCCCACAATGCAGGCACGCTTGTCTCCTGCTCGGATCGAGTCGATCCTCGCAGCAGTCACGAGAGTGAGAGAAGGCCGGTCACTCACTGTGAAGCAGTTTCAGAGACTGCTGGGTCTGATGGCAGCTGCGTCCAACGTAATACCTTTTGGCCTGCTGTACATGAGACCTCTACAGTGGTGGCTCAAGACCAGGGGGTTCTCCCTGAGGGGAAACCCGCTCCGCATGATCAAGGTCATGCGGCGTTGCCTAAGTGCCTTAGACATGTGGAGGGAACCTGGGTTCTTGTCTCAGGGCCCGGTGCTGGGAGTTCCTTGTCACCGCGTAACGCTAGCGACGGATGCATCTTTCGCTGGATGGGGAGCGGTCATGAGTGGCCGCTCTGCCAGTGGTCTGTGGAGCAGCCGCCATCTCACTTGGCACATCAACTGCCTGGATATGCTGGCTGTGTTTCTAGCACTGAAACACTTTCTCCCGGACCTAAGAGGTCGCCACATGTTGGTGCGCACCGACAACACAGCAGTGGTCTCTTATATCAACCACCAGGGAGGTCTGCACTCACGCCCCCTTTACAGGCTGGCGCTCCAGATCCTTGTGTGGTCCCAGGGGAAACTCCTCTCGCTGAGAGCAGTTTATATCCCTGGCCATCTCAATATGGGAGCAGATGCCCTGTCAAGGCAGGGGCCGATGCCCGGGGAATGGAGGCTCCACCCCGAGGTGGTGGAGCAGATATGGTGTATGTTCGGCCGAGCTCAGGTGGATCTGTTTGCGACTCAGGAGACATTGCACTGTCCCCTCTGGTTCTCTCTGACTCATCCAGCTCCCCTAGGACTGGATGCTATGGTACAGACGTGGCCGAGGCTGAGGCACAACTCAGAGCTTCTGGTCTCTCAGCCGAGGTTGTCCCCTTCGAGCCCATAGAGGAGATTTCGGACCGTCTTTTGACTTTGAAAACTGCCTTTCTCTTGGCGATTTCCTCTCTTAGGAGAGTGGGGGATCTTCAGGCCCTCTCTGTGGCCCCTTCTTACTTAGACTTTGCGCCCGGTCTGGCCAAAGCGTTCTTGTACCCCCGAGCGGGGTATGTACCGAAAGTTCCCTCCTCGGCACCACGGCCGGTCGTGCTGCAGGCCTTCTTTCCTCCTCCCTTTCAGGAGCCCAACGATCGGAAGCTTAACTGTACGTGTCCAGTGTGAGCACTGGATGCGTACGTTCACAGAGCTGCCCTGTGGAGGAGGGCGGACCAATTGCTCGTATGCTTTGGTCCCCCGAAGAGGGGTCTTCCTGCTACCAAGCAGACCCTCAGCCTGTGGATTGTGGAGGCCATTTCCTTGGCTTATGAGTCCTCTGGTCTCCCCTCACCCTTGGGGGTCAAGGCTCACTTTACCCAAGGTGTGGCGGCCTCGAAGGCCTTTCTCGCAGGTGTGTCCATGCAGGACATCTTCAACGCAGCGGGTTGGTCCACGCCCCTGATGTTTGCCAGGTTCTACGGCCTGGATATGCGAGCCACTCCCGGCTCTTCTGTCCTTTTGCCTTGAGCTGTGCCCTTTCCATACTAGGCAGGGATTTGTAAGTCTGGCGGCGTGGGCATACTCGTTCCCATAGCGTTTCGACGCAGCTTGAGTTCCGGAAGGGGAACGTCTCCAGGTTACACATGTAACCATGGTTCCCCGAGGGAACGAGACGCTGTGTCTCAGTGCCACACTTCCGGCGTCCCTGCGGCGCTTGCCTCATTTCTCAGAAGCTAGCGCGGCGTTTGCTGCTCGGGCTTTTATGCTTCCGGGTCGCTACGTCACCCCGCCCGTGACGTCTCGCCCATCCATTGGACTGATTACACGTTATTCAGAGCGCGGTCACGCTGAAGGCATTCCCATAGCGTTTCGACACAGCGTCTCGTTCCCTCGGGGGAACCATGGTTACATGCGTAACCTGGAGACATTAATTTGCAACTTGGGAGAGCTATTGAAAACAGGAAGTGAAGCAATATATCAGCAACAGCGTGATGTTTCCCCTTTAGTTTTACTATATCTGAGGAACAAATGATGACTGTCCAAATGGCTTCTAGTCTTCGTTTATTCCTATACTTTCAAGTATTGGTTAATATCTCATCAACTGTGCACCCTACAAGCAAATTTTTTTCCAGTGATTCCCTCAAGAACCATTTAGCTCTGCATACATTTATTTATTTATTTATTTATTGCTAATTTGCATAATATGCAAAACCTACTTTTTCAAAATAGTCCTAGAACTACTCCCCTTCAAACTGCTAAGAATACTGTGCACCTCAATTCTAATCAGAAACATGCTGAGATTTGTAAACAATATGTCTGCCACATGTCAATCAATTCTAACAAGGTGGAACCTAATTTACAGATATAACTTATGATTGCTTGAATGGATTTACACAAACCTGAACAGGATATACACGACAAGATTCTGAGGTCAGATGCAAAGTCTGGGGCATGATCATACATAGGGGTGGAGCTGTTTCTCAGGAACCGTGAGTCCCGTCTCACTAAAATTTGGTATGCTACATCCAATTATTAATCTCTAAATGGATTTTTGCTAACGACCTACCATAATATATTGAGTTACCACTGAGCTATCATCACAAAACTTGAATGGTAGGTTCAGGTAGGGATCCACTACTAAATAATGCAGTGTCACTTAAATTGGCCACTGGGGGTGCTATTCATGGTTTTGCACACAAAAAGAAGCATATCTCTTGAAAAATAAGTTGAGTTTCATGCTCTCCTGAGTAGTTTGACATCAGTATTGTGAAAATTAGTGTCCCCAGTGGCCAGTTCTCACCACGATACAAAGAACAATAAAGAAACCACAGATAAACATACTTATTAAGCTTTGCGATGATAGCTTAATGTTACTTGTGTGAAGTGCGTGCTGAAATTTGATTGGCTGAAGGCAGAGATGTTTTTCAAGTAATTAATTTATGATTAAAAATTCAGTTACACATTAGCAGAACAATACAGCACACAAAATTTTTTAGCTCAAAAGGATTTTTTCCCTGAACCTGTCTTTCAAGTTTGGTTCAAATACATATAACCACTGATGAATTACAGCTGTTTGAGTACACCAGCTCCACCTCCTTAAAATCAATTGAATTATGGCTGCCATATTGAAGAAGAAGAAGAAGAAAATCCTAAGAATTACAACAGGGTTCCAACACTTCATACTTGTTCCCATAATAAAAATCATGACATAAACAACAGGCTGAAGGCAGCCATGTTTTTGAAGTAATTAAGTGATGATTAGTAATCCAGTAACAGATTAGCAAAATAATGAAGCACACCTAATTTCAGATCAAAGGGACTTATGGTTTGTAAGAAAGAGGTACTTGAACCTAACTCCACCCCCTTTCATTGATCACTTCCCAACCGTTGCACACATCCTGAACATACATTTCAGATTTAGTTAAAATCCATATAACCAAACATGAATTAGAGCTGTTTGAGTAAACCAGCTTCGCCACCTTACAACTTATTGACATGTGGTGACCATACTGTTTACAAACCACAAAATGTTATTAATAATTCTTATGGGTCACACTCTCCTGAGTAGTTTGACATCAATTTTGTGAAGATTGGCCAAAATTCCTGGATTATTTGACAAAAAAACATGCATATTAAGCAAATTATTACAAATTTAATCGGGCAGAGCTATATGGTCCAAAAGGCAATATTTTGGACCAAAACATAAAAATTCTTCACTATAGCACCACCATTGGGCCCATCTCACATGCCTGAGTAGCAGGAGGGAGTACTACCCGAAGAAAAAGAAAGAAGAATCCTAACAACAGTACTTGAAGAAGAAGAAAGAAAAATCATAACAAAAACGCCGCCACCGCTCGGGTAGAGTGAGCCTTGACCCCTTAGGACTGGGGAGACCAGAGGACTCGAAAGCCAGAGAAATGGATTCTACAATCCACCGGCTGAGGGTCTGCTTAGAAGCAGGAAAATCCCTCTTAGGGGGACCAAAGCAAACAAGCAACTGGTCCGCCTTTCTCCACAGGGCAGTTCTGTGGACATACGCGTCCAGTGCTCGCACTGGACACGTACAATTGAGCTTCCGATGGTCGGGCTCCCTGAAGGGAGGAGGACAGAAAGCCTGCAGCACGACCGGCCGTGGTGCCGAGGAGGGGACTTTCGGTACGTACCCCGCTCGGGGGTACAAGAATGCTTTGGCCAAACCAGGTGCAAAGTCTAAATAGGAAGGGGCCACCGAGAGGGCCTGAAGATCCCCCACTCTCCTAAGAGAGGAAATTGCCAAGAGAAAGGCAGTTTTCAACGTCAGAAGACGGTCCAAAATCTCCTCTATGGGCTCGAAGGGGGGTTTGCAGAGAGCCTCTAAAACCACGGCCAGGTCCCACGAGGGGACCCGAGATCAAGCTGGAGGTCTGATCCTCAGCGCACCGTGGAGGAAACGTGTCACCCAGGGGTGCCTGCCCACTGACTGGCCATCGAGAGGGGCGTGGCAGGCTGCGATAGCCGCCACGTACACCTTCAGGGTGGAGTGGGTCAGTCCCGCGGAGAGGCGGGCCTGCAAGAACTCCAGCACTGTACCAACTGGGCAGTGAACAGGGTCAAGCCGGCGGTCTCCGCACCAGGAAGTGAAAAGGTTCCACTTCAGGGCGTACAGTTTCCTCGTAGAGGGAGCTCTGGACTGGAGGATGGTCTCCACAACCTCGGTTGAGAGACCGGAAGCGCGGAGTTGTGCCCCCTCAGAGGCCACACCCACAGCTTCCACAGCTCCGGGCGGGGGTGAAGATGGCCCCCCGCCTGTGAGAGGAGATCCCTCCTGATCGGAATCTCCCATGGGGAGCCGTCTAGGAGGGAAATCAGGTCCGAGAACCATACTCGGCCCGGCCAGAATGGGGCTACTAACAGTAGAGGAATTCCGTCCCGGCGCACTCTCTCCAGAACTCCCGGGAGCAGAGCGACCAGAGGAAAGGCGTACAGACGCAGCCTCGGCCACGGCTGTACCATGGCATCCAGTCCAAGAGGAGCTGGATGAATAAGAGAGAACCAAAGGGGACAGTGCGACGTCTCCTGCGTCACAAACAGATCCACCTGGGCTCTGCCGAACATACGCCATATGAGCTCCACCACCTCGGGGTGGAGTCTCCATTCCCCGGGCACCGGCCCCTGCCTCGACAGGGCATCCGCTCCCACGTTGAGATGACCAGGGATGTAGACTGCTCTCAATGAGAGGAGGTTCCCTTGGGACCACACAAGGATCTGGAGCGCCAGCCTGTAAAGGGGGCGTGAACGCAGACCTCCCTGGCGGTTGATGTAAGAGACCACCGTCGTGTTGTCGGTGCGCACCAACACGTGGCGGCCTCTTAGGTCTGGGAGAAAGTGTTTCAGAGCTAGAAACACGGCCAGCATCTCCAGGCGGTTGATGTGCCAAGTGAGATGGCGGCCGCTCCACAGACCACGGGCAGGACGGCCACTCATGACCGCTCCCCATCCGGTGAGGGACGCATCCGTCGCTAGCACTACGCGGCGACCAGGAGCTCCCAGGACCGGGCCCTGAGACAAGAACCCAGGTTCTCTCCACACAGCTAAGGCAAGGCGGCATCGCCGCGTGACCTTGATCATGCGGAGCGGGTTTCCTCTGTTTCGGAAAAACCCCCTGGTCTTGAGCCACCACTGTAGGGGTCTCATGTGCAGCAGGCCAAACGGTATCACGTTGGACGCAGCTGCCAACAGGCCCAGCAGTCTCTGAAACTGCTTTACAGTGAGTGACCGGCCTACTTTCGCTCTCGCGACCGCTGTGAGGACCGACTCGATCCGAGCAGGAGACAAACGTGCCTGCATCATGGTTGAATCCCACACGACGCCTAGATAAGCGGTTCTCTGAGCTGGAGAAAGCACGCTTTTCTCGGCGTTTAGTCTTAACCCCAGTTCCTTCATATGGGCGAGAACGGCATCTCGATGCCGAGCCGCCATCTGCTCTGAATGAGCTAAAATCAACCAGTCGTCGATATAGTTCAGTATGCGGATGCCCTGTAGTCGCATAGGAGCCAGGGCAGCATCCACGCACTTCGTGAAGGTGCGGGGTGAGAGTGCTAGGCCGAAGGGAAGAACCCGATACTGGTAAGCTTCGCCCCCGAAAGCGAACCTCAGGAACTTCCTGTGCGGGGGAAGGATGGAGATGTGGAAATACGCATCTTTTAGGTCGATCGTGACGAACCGGTCCTCGGACCTGATCTGAGACACGACCTGAGTGACCGTAAGCATCCTGAACTTCAGTCGAGCGACTGAGAGGTTCAATTGCCGCAAGTCCAAAATGGGACGCAGCCCTCCCCCCTTCTTGGGAACAATGAAGTACCGGCTGTAGAACCCTGACTCTCTGTCGTGAGGAGGGACCACCTCGATGGCCTCCTTCCTCAGGAGAGTACGTACTTCCTGCTCCAAAACCAGAGCCTGCTCGGGACCCACCACAGTGGGAAGAACCCCAGAAAAACGAGGTGGAGGCGAGCCGAACTGAATTCGGTAGCCTCTTTCTACAGTACGCAGGACCCAATGAGACACATTCGGCAGAAGTTTCCACGCTGCCAGAAAGCTCACTAAGGGAATCAGTCTCTCGAGACTGACCTCTGGTGTAATAAAAGCGGTTAGCTGGGTGCCCTGAGGCGGCGAACCGACATGGGGGAAATGAGCTAACCGCTGCGAAGGCCACAGGAGAGGCCGCGAGCCTCCCAGACCCACTATGTTGCCGGGCGAGAACTGGGAGAGGCGCTCGCCAGAGACCGCTGCGCCCTGAAGCACCATAGGTGGCAGGGTTGGCAGATCGACCTCCTGAGGGCACTGGGGGGACCCGGGCACCGTAAGATGGCCAAAACCATCAGGGCTTCTTAGCCGCGGCCCTTCTGGACATGAGGACGGTCCTCAGATCCGCCTTAGTGCCCGAAGGGTAGTGCTTTTGGGCCTCCCTGTAGGAGGGGGCCGTACACGGAGGGGGCTGCCCCCGCCCAGCAGCCCCACGAGCTAGAGAGCGTCCAGCTCTTTAAGCAGGTCGGCCTGGTACGCCTGTAACACCGCCATGGTGTGCAGACACGCACCGGCCTGACCTGCTGCCGTGTACGCCTTGCCAGCGCTGAGGTGGTCCGCAGCGGCTTGGTAGGCAACGCCGGAGCCTTCAGGGACGATGCAGCAGCAGGGGACAGATAGCTGGCTAGCGTCTGTT
Source organism: Pangasianodon hypophthalmus (assembly GCF_027358585.1). Classification (NCBI taxonomy): domain Eukaryota; kingdom Metazoa; phylum Chordata; class Actinopteri; order Siluriformes; family Pangasiidae; genus Pangasianodon; species Pangasianodon hypophthalmus. The sequence goes on along the minus strand of NC_069715.1, from coordinate 18,164,910 downwards.
CAACCCTGGGCATCGCCCTGTAACCGGAGTAGTCCAGCCCCGCCACATTAGCGTAATGGGAAGAAGTGGGGCTGAACAACCGGGCTGAAAACGGCCTATTCCAGGACCTCGACACCTCAGTGTGGAGGTCCGGAAAAAAGGGCAGGCTCCGGGGCGGAGGTGGCGGCCTACTGCGTAAAAAGCGATGTCCAGTCTAGAGCCCTGAGGCTCAGGCCGTGACTCAGCGGGCCAGTCAATGCTAAGCTTAGCGACTGCCCGCATAACCACCTCGAGCAGCTCCCCGTATTGAGGAGACTGCGGCTCAGGGTCGACGCTCTCCACATCGACCTCCTCGAAGGACGATAGGTGGAGCGCCGAGTCCGCTCCCCGGGGGGAAGAAACCGCAGAGCGTGCTTCCGAGCCCAGGGAGGGGACAGTGGACCTGGAGGGTGAGGAAGGAGAAAGGGACGGGCCCGTCTCCATTCCCTCCGCCAGGTCCATCTGCGAGCCCCACGAGCGCAACCGCCGCTCTGCCTCGGCAGAAGCGGGGCCGGCACCGCGAGGCACGCTAGTGAGGGCTCCCTCCTCAAAGAGAGCCCAGCGGGAGCGGATAGTGCGCAGCGGTAAACGCTCGCAATGTGCGCAGCCGGCTCCCTCGAGAGCCGACTGAACATGCTCCGCTCCCAAACAGTCAACGCACAGACTGTGTGTATCTCCGCCCGTAATATATCGCGGACAGGGAGGAACACACAGCCTGCCCGCTCTCGCCCTCTGTCTTTAGGCTTTAGGCATGCCGCCGATAAAACACAAACCAGACGGAAAAAGACAAACAATCAACATAGAGCGCTTGCTGAAAACAGGAAGCTAACGCGGGGCTCGCCACTCGGGCTTTTATGCTTCCGGGTCGCTACGTCACCCCGCCCGTGACGTCTCGCCCATCCATTGGACGGATTAGACACGTGATTCAGAGCGCGGTCACGCGTGGGCGTTCCCATAGCGTTTCGTGACGCAGCTCGAGTTCCTGAAGGGGAAACAATAGGGTTCCAGGACCTTTGGTGCTTGGACCCCTAATAATAATAAGAAAAGTCCTAACAATTCCAATAGGTTTGCAAGCACATTGTGCTTATTCCCCTAATAAATATAACATCAAGCGTCAATCTAAAGGGTCCACGCTTTCCTTGCAAATACTGCCCCCAGTGGCGCATTCTTGGCAAGATACGTAGAACATACTTATCACATTTTGTGATTATAGTGCAATGCTAACTGTGTAACAGTTGAAAGATGACTTTTGAAACTGGCCATATTTTCGACGTGATTCAGTGATTAAAATGCAGTTACAGATTAGTAGATCAATGCGGCACACCAAATTTCAGCTCAGTTGGACTTTTGGTTCTTGAAACAGTTATTTATAACTCCTAGTAGTTCCCTCCCTGAACCTACCACTAAAGAGTCATGACAATAGATTACCTTGTCAAATGCCTGCTGAAAGCTTAAATTTGTTTATTCAGTAATTAGGTCATTGTGAAAAATCCACTTACAGATTAACACATAGCTGCACCCTACCAAATGTAATCTTGTTTGGCTTTATGGTTCCTTAGAAACCGTTATCTGACCTTAGCTCCACCCCTATGTATGACCACATCCCAACCTTTGACCTCAGAAAGCACCAAGCATCAGGGCCAAGCACTATGTGTGCACTACAAGCATTCTATTAAAATTTCATAATGGTAGCTTATTGCTAAAACTCTGAATTCTGTGCTGCAATTATCTTATAGCCACCAAGTTTTTGAAGTAACCTAGTTAGCAGTAGAAATCCACTCACAGATTAGCAGAACGATGCATACAATATATTTTTGCTTAGTTAGACTTAGTTAGACTGAGAAACAGTTGTTTAAATCCAGCCTCAATCAATATTATAATATATGGTAATTGGGATATAAACACATGGTAATTGGGATAGTGAAAAGAGTTTGATGCAAAAGTTTACATGAAAAATAAACCTTTGTTTAATTAATTTTTTTACCTCACTTTGTAGACTCTATTCTGATTTATTATGTTTACATACAGCCTAATAATGTGTTAAACAGAAGAATTATAACCATGTAACTTTTATATCTGATTACTTCACAATCAAAATCAGGGTCATGATGCACTCCCTGTGATAAACAACTGACCACGCAGGAGAACACAACTGATGTTTCACGAAGGAATGCTGGTTCAGGAGAGCCGACATGTCCGGACGGGACTTTTGCTGCTGGATACACGATGGACTCTTGGAACAAGTGGAACATCGTCTGTCTGGCACCTCTGTCCCTAGAAGATGTCGAAGATGTCTACATATTTGGATTTTTGATAGCAGGTGTCCTGATGATTGGCCTGGGGATGTTCCTGATCTATCGACAAATTGGAAAGCAGACAGCCAATAAAGAATCCCCCAAGCTGTCAGCTGTCATCACACACCATTGTGGAGCCGTTGCTGACCAGGTGAGGGCATTACATCAGAAGGTGACACGGATTGAGGAACTGTACCATCTACAATCCGTGGACATCCCCCGACGCTTGGATACCATCACGAATATGTTTTCGGAACTGTGTAAATCCAACGCGACCCAGTCCGCAATCATGGTCACGCACCAGGAGGAGATGACTAGGGGTCTCACGGCCCTGCAAGGGGAAATAAAGTTGGGGGCCATGCAGAACCAGGTGCCCGAGTAAATTGTACGATCTCCTGAGTTCTTAGATTTGCTTGATTATATTTGTGCATTTTCCTCCCCGGCTAATTTTTCTTTCTCCCAGAGGACCTTCATCGCAGAATATGCTTTGTTTTGACTCTGATCTGCAGCGGACACTCCAAAGACACACAGCTGTGATAACAACACCTCCCCAAAGCACACCATATCAAATTCGGCTAGTACACACTGTTTTCGTAAATACTCTGCCCTAGTCAAGGACTGCCTCAGTGTCACATTTTCCTCTTTTTTCTAATCTCTTGCCCCCACCCCCCACCCTCCCGTACTGTAACCAACAAAAAAGACCCCTCACGTAACTGCTCCATTGTATGATGTCGTATGTGTTTGTGACTTTGTTTATTGCTTTGACTGTTCTGTAAATGTTCTTCTATCGCGGGTGAGAGAGGACGTTAGCGCCTCGCATGGCTGCTTTAAGGACCTCTTCTCTCCTTATGGGGGAAGATGTGACCCGTCATTCCATTCATCTCATTGTAGAAATACAATGACAATAAATGCTTTCTATCTATCTATCTATCTACCTATCTATGTTACAGATTTTTTATATATATGAAATAACTGCAAGATGTGGATTGACCTAATCAGACATTAAGTAAGGATGTAGAAATGGTGAAAAGAAGAGCTAAAAGGTGGAACCCTTTGTCAAACCCTTTATTCTGAGTGCAGTTGACTCAAAACTATGGCTTTTAATATGGGCAACATTAGAAGATAAGTAAAGGCCTTATATTTTGGTTTTACTAATGATTAATGTGTGCATTTTGTCATGATTTCATCATCCTTACACCTGCATTTCAGGCAAATGTGAACTAAATTAACTCTACTGTGGTCACAAAATCATCTTATTGCTGTCCATTTAATAAGCACACTTGGATAACATTTCATAAGATGGGAAGTAATTTAAAACATTAAAAACACTGGTAGAGTTAAAAAGCTGAATGCAGTCACTGGACTCACACACTCCTCGTAAGGTAAAAATGACCCTAAACCTTGTTCTAAGCATGGGCATCCATATAAATAAGGGGTATCTAACTCAAATATTATCCAGGCCACAGCAGCATGTTTTTAAATATATTTTAAAATTGAATAACACCAATTAACTGCTCTGAAAGTCAAGTCTGAAAGTGGGATGTTTCTAGATAAAAGAAAGGGCTAATAGCAATACCAATAGCACCAATTCTGTGTGAACCATGAGATGATATATATATATATATATATCATCCATTTTCCAAAATATGATGATGATCCAGTTACTTAAAAAACAGGGCTGTCATCGGCCAATCAGATTTTACAAGAGTTAATCAATGAAAAAATTGTTTAAAAATTAATAAATGTATTATGTCCCGTCAAAAGCAATCCAAAATTATGTGCATGTAGAGCAAGGATTAGAGACATCATTACCATAACAAAGAGGAATGTATGAGTCCAGTGAATGCATTCAGCTTTTTAAACCCTATCAGTGTTTTAACAAGTTTGATGAGACGGGATATAACATCACCCAAGTTATCATTAAATAGGCAGCAAGAGCAAGTGACCACAGTAGAGTTAATCAGTATTTAATTCATTAATTCATATTTGCCTGACATTCAGGCATAAGGATGCTCTGGTTGATGAAATTTACACAAATGCACACATCATACATACATTGGTAAAAGAAATTGTAGGATCTGAAGTGAACAGGCAAGGAAAGCAACGAAACCATAAAGCTAGGAATCCTGCTCCCAGACTTTGCAGACCCAAGTTAATTACCGCTTGTTTACTGATTGCTGGATTTCAACTGTCCTGTGAACAATCAGCAACTGATAGGACATCCCTGACCAGAGGACGAACCCTCTCGGCCAAGAGGAACCTCTGTCAAACATATTGATCTAGGCCGCTGGCCAAGACCAGATGGCTCACCCAACACGATGCTAAAACTGATAACTATAGAAAAGGGGGGGGGGGGGGGTAACTCACCCAAGGACCCTCATGGAATGAGACCTTTGTTCTCCCCAGGAACACAAAGTTCACCACCCTTCATACATTCCACAGAACCCAGCTTTAACAGACTACATAAGGCTACTTTACATCTCCTATAAGGACAATGATTTTTAAGATGATGCACCATAGTTTGGAAACTTGTTGCCTCTTTTAATGTCATTCCGTATGTGTGTCATGCTTATAGCCACCAGGTCATTATGATGCTTTTTGATCGTTTAACAGGGACCATAGTGTTCGTGTGTGTATCAATAACAGCAGGTATGTCATGTTTGGTATGTGTGTGATCACTATTGAATTTCCTAAGGGTTGGTATAATGTAAAGTTGAGTACGATGTATTACATGCATGTTACCAAATTCCTTAACAAAGTTCTAACTTAACCTTATGCAAAGTTTGCAAAGCACATAACTCAGAGACCAGAATGTTAATTAGTGTCAGAGGAGGAGAATACAGTTTACACCCTGCCCCAAGATCCTGCTGATTGGAGCGAACACTTTGGGGTCAGCCCAGCTGGAAAGGGTTAAAACTCCCTGACACAAAGCAAACTCTGAGTCTCATCCACATCTTCCAAGAGTCTCATCTAATCCATCTTTGAGAGAGTCCAACACATCTTTGGAGTCTCATCCAACAACATCTCTGCAAGAGTCTCCATCCACATCTGAAGGAAGTCTCATCAACCAAGAGCTTTAGAAGTTCATCACGAGGAGATCACGCTTGCTCCGAGACTCCGCATCCAGACTGGTTCTTGCAAAGCCTCCAACTCTCGCCTTCGCGCCGCTGTGACCCATTCTTCAAAGTTTTGCAACCCGCCTACGAGACTCCGCCGGGTTCGCGCCTCACTCTGTTTATCTTCCTCATTGGTCTTTCGAGACACTACATAAGGCCAACCAGACCGCCGACCAATCAACTTCGCCGGAAAATCCTTCCAAACAACAATGCAACGAGGGAATCCCTGGCAACACAAACGCAAGTATAGTACCTCCAGATTCTCGCTGAACTGGTGCATTTAATACAAGTTTAAAGCCCTTCTAAACGAAGCGAATGTTAAATCAAACTCATAAGTTGATGGTTCGTTCAGGTCATGGTCTAAGAAACTGCTAGAAACTTGGAATTTCATTCACTCTCATTTCAAAGCCATTTTCACCCCTGTTTACGTGTGTGTGTGTGTGTGTGTGTGTGTGTTAGATTAGTTTCTGTGTTGTTAGAATAGTAATAAACTCTTGTCTGATTTTATAAAGGCCAGTGTCTTGTGTATGTGCTTCAAATTTATTGCCTTAAACTGCTGATCTTGTTACTGTGCTCTTAATATAGTGTTTCACTATATTTAGGATATTATTGCCGGTGGCCACGGAGGTAATATCACATACACAATTAATAAATACACTCATTTCAACTTATCGCTGGACGAATAGTTGATCAGCTATTAAAATATTAAGTTTACAAATTTCCCCTTCTGAGCTGATCTGCTAATCTCGTACATATATTGGTGGAGAATACATCAGCTTAATCTAAATGAGCTAAAATTTCCTTACAAAATATAATGATTTTACTCATTTTATAATGTTACCAATGTTTTGGGACCACGTTTTGGGAATAACTGCACACCAAATAAAGGCTTTACCAAAGTTTTTCCCCTCTTAACTGTTTTTGAAGCATTTTTAAGTCATTTGATGCCCATGTCATCGCTAATCCAATCTCAAAATTATTTTAACTAGATTAAAATCTGTAACATCAACTGTTCTCCTAAATAATCCTTTTTGTCCACAAGGACCACATCATAACTCAAATGTGCATGCGCAGACCAAGATGCTGATTTTGATTATGAAGTGTAGAACCCCAGTGTGTGAGGGTGTGGAGGAAGACTTGAGACACAGGCAGAATCTTAACTGAGCTCCTGGCTCAGGTTTATTCAGACCGCGCTTTTCAGCGCACTTTCAAAACTCAGCAGAAAACACTAACAGCTTTTGCCCCATCAGGTTCAAGTTCACACTTCTTGGCATGAGAATGGGTGTGAATCTGTGTCTCGCAAGCTCTGCTAAGTGGACTCACAGTCTGTCTCTCTTGCTCACGGGTTACGGGACTCACTGAAAGCAGATACAAATAAGTAGACTGCTGGTAATCAGTCAGGTGAGAATCATTATGCATTACCTGGCAGTTCGACCAGCCTCCTCTCCATCCACAGCTGATGCTCGACCATGCCCCTGCCGCCACACACCCCCACCACCCAACTCAGGCTGGACAGCCATTCAGCCTGCAGCCGACTTCACTCCCCAGTGAGAGAGGTAATCTGCCACCACCATCTGTGCCCCTGGCCTGTGGACCACCACAAATTTAAATGGTTGAAGTGCCAAATACCAACAAGTGATCCATGCATTGGCATCCTTTATGTAGTAGAGCCACTGGAGCGGGACATGATAGGAACAGAGGGTGAAAGGGCACCCCAGTAGGTAGTACCAGAGGGTGAGGACCGCCCCTTGATGGCCAGACACTTTCTCAATCGTGCTGTACTTGGCTTCCCTTACCAACAGTATCCCCAGGAACTTTCTCACCCCCTTTTTGGTCTTGGGTCTCAGGCAGGCCGCAATCACTGCTGTCTTTTCAATTTGGGGACGCACCTGCCCATGGCCCAAGTGGAAGCCCAGATACCATACTTGCACCCACCCAACTGCACACTCGCTGTGAGTTCTTCCCATCTCAAGGTTCTCAGGACAGCCCTCAGATGTTGTAAATGCTGCTGTTAATCATTGCTATAAATGATTATATCATCTAAATAAGCAGACAGATATGCCTTTTGAGGACAGAGGACTCTGTCCATGAGACTTTGAAACGTCACTGGGGCCTCAAACAACCAAAACGGAAGGGTGATAAATTGGTATAGCCCAAAAGGCCATTTTTTTGATATTGGAGTAATGGGAATCTGCCAATACCCCTTGATTAAGTTCAATGTCAAATAAAAGTGAGCCCCACCTTACCGATCGAGCAGTTCATTTATGCTGGGCCGATGTGTCAAATATGTGTCAAATTTAGGCACTGAGTTGACTTTTCTAAAGTTCACACAAAAACGGATCAACAGGCCACCAGGCCACTCCAATCACTGTGGGACTCCTCACTTACTCCCATGTCAAGCATAGCCTTGAGTTCCTCCTGCACCGCATTTTTTGTGTTCAGGCAACTGGCATGAGCGGCTGCATATAACCACACCTGGAGGAGTCTCAGTGTGGTGTTCTATGAGGTCTGGGCTACCAAGTAAGGCAAAAATACATTGGAAAATTCCTGGAAAATTTCTGGTATGGTGCGAGGTGGTCTCCACAGGGGACCGGATGAAATGGGCCACACTTTTTAGACTTACCTCCAGTCCCAGAATCACGGTTGCCAGAGCCACAGGAACTCCATTGTTTCAGGAGATTGAGGTGGTATATTTGAAGTGCATAGCCTCTAGCCGTTTGCCTGACCTCAGAGTCTACTTCTCACCTCAAAGGTTCCTTGGCACTTTGCGAGTAATTTAGAGCTTGACAAGGGTAGTAAAATAATTTAAAAAATAAAAAAATTACCTGAATTTCCCTTCAGGGATTAATAAAGTTTATCTTATCTTATCTTAGTAAAACAAGTACTTTATGTCCCGGTGCAAGTTCCCATAGCTGAGTACCATGTTATAAAGCCAGGATTGACATTCTTGCGCCTGTTCACGTGTTACAGTTCATACGTTACCTGCTGGTTCGACCCTCCTCCTCTCAGCCCACAGCTGACGTTTGACCATGCCCCCACCGCCACATAAAGTTATTGGCTGTAAAGGTTTACCTGGTTATTATTCTTCTATTTACCAGATTACTCTGCATGTAAATGTATCCAGTTGAAATAGAGTAAACCAATTGAATCCAGTCAAAATGAAATTTTTAGGTATTTTAAGGTTTTTATGGTAGGCTAAAATTTTATTAATAATCCCTTAAATAAAAGTGTATTAGCCATGAAACCTTTTCCATTGAATTACTTTCAAAATTGCAATCAGCATTCTGTGCATGTGTGTTTGAGTCATGATGTGCTCTTACAACTCTATTTAAAATAATTGAGGATGGCTTTGCAATGCAGTGGGTGTAAAATAAAGATTCTGAAGCAGATACAAGGCAGAGACTGATCCCAGTAAGTTCAGCGTTTCTGTTAGGCATTTAGTGAGGCTGTAGAAACATTTAACAAAGAGGAAAAACATATGTTTTGCAAACAAGTATATCTTCCTGATTCTTTTGCTGAAACAATAAATAAATGCCTTTTGGACCAAATAACCATGCCCACACAAATGTATGATACATATAATATGTATTATGTATATACATACAGTATGTATGTATATATAATAATGTATAATATACAATACATGTTTTGGTGAAGTAGTCTTAGGATTTTTGGTCTATCTTCAGAAAGTTAATGTTAAACTACTCAGGAGACTGTAAATAATAATTCTAATGTGGCAGAGCCAAATTTACTCAAAAAGCTGTTACTTATGAAGAGCTGCATGTATTTACTAAAAGCTTGAAAGGGATATTCTAGACTGATTCTGAGGTCATGTCACATATAACTCTTACATCTAGGTTGCTCTTACATTGCTGCTGAAATAATCACAATAATCAGATTAATTCTGTGAGTTTTGGTCTGTTTACTAAATTTGCCATTTTATGGTTAGCATTCAAAAACCTTGTCTGGAATCTATCATTTTGTTCCAGATAATCAGACATTGTTACTAGGATAAGGTTTGGTTTGTACTGCAGCCATATACTCATATGTGAAATATCCCATCTACATCCACATGGGAGGAAAGAATATTTGTTATCAAAGTGTGGATTCTGTAACATAATATTTATTCATTTTCTAATACTTATTTTTATATTATGTTAAAATATGTGTATAAGGAATTTTCCAGTGCCAAGATTTCATGAATCAGTTTTAAAAGGAAACATTTTATCCTTCCCTGGCTTACATGAATTCAAAAGGCCATCAGATTTGGTGGTCAACGCTGACTTACTGTTTTCTAAATCAGAGTGGAAGATCAGGGCTGTGTCCAAGGACAGACAATCAACTGTCACCAATCCACCAACTATTCTGAACCAGTTGTGCCTTAAGGGTGATGTGCCATCAAACTTTTCATGAAAGCCAGTTCTGGAGCTATCATTCATACCAATCAGAACATCATCAATTGCCCACTGGGCCGAGTGTTTTCCTGCAATAGGAGACAACAATGAAATAAGCAAGTCAATATATATACACTCCCCAGTAACAGATGTGCTAGTGTGATCCCATTTCATTCTGTATTGCTATTCTGCAGTGTGCTGTTTTAAGTCTATTTGCCTGTTAGTATTGCACAATACTGCAGTAGTTCAACATAAGCGAAATAATTTTGCTTATTACAATTTTTATCATGATATGGAATATTTGCCTATGGCAGAAGTGTGTATATTATTGTAATAATATTGTATATTTACAATTGATATATTTCCAATATATCAGCAGTGACAGAATTTTTTACCTTGTTCGGGTTGCCACCAGCGGAACACAGTGTAAGGCATCTTTGCTTGAGAAGGCAGTTCGATGGTCACCACTTGTGGTTCTAGAAACGAGCCAAATTCTAACTCACGCAAGGATTCCCACTGCACCCCGTTATTAGTGGAGTACTGGACAATCACCCCTGAAATACATAACAAGGAAATATTGAGTGACAGGTCCTAACTGTCAATCTTTATTTCTTTAATGAATGTATCTGGAGGAGTGGAGAAGCCCAGTCTGTGTCGGTAAAGCTGATACAGAAGATGCTAAAAATAATACCTTCATTGCCAGAGTGAGGCCTGGTGCAGGTTGGGCCCATGTTCTTCCCACCAATCCGAGTGTAGAATTGAACAAGTCTACAGCAAAGGATCCCCAAAAGATGTTTATAAAGGAAACAAGTACAATAATTCAGCAATTGCTGCTTATGGCATTAACAACTTAACAACTCAATAACTTAACAACGAATTAACATTAAGTATTAAGCTACATGTGAGAAGTTGTTGTAACACTAACCGAGTGCTGGTGGTGTCCAGTGGCACAGTGCGAGCCTCTCGCCGCCCAGAACTGCCAAAGTAGAGGGTCTTTCCCTCACTGATGGTACCACAACCATCCCCTATCTGAGCCCCCTTAATAACTTGCCAGAGAGGACTTAACTTTCCTTCAAAATCCTCAAACAGCTCAGTGGGGCTGGGCACAGAGGGCACACAACTGTCCTGTTCCACTGAATAACAAAAGATACAATTGCTACTTTCTAAGTGATATGGAGACAAAACAACTTTACAACACTTAAAATTGGTACCTTCCATTCCCATGTCACAGAAGCAGACTCCAGATATGCAGTCCCCATGACCCCCACAATAATTGGGACAAGGATCAGAGATGTAGACACTGTCCAAGGCAAATGCAGGAGCATCCTGATGGACACTGCTTTCTTGGATCCAGCGAAAACGTGTCTTACTAAAGAAAATGAAAATGAAAGTCAAACATATTATTCACAAAGTGTTTGTTTGTGTGTGTGTGTGTGTGTGCGCACATGTCATGGTCTGTTCATCAATAGGGCTAGACTCAAATTCTTTTTTACAGTAGAAATCATGACAAAACAGATATTGAGTGGGCAACTGGGACAAAAGCATTTTTTCTTTAACAACCTAACAGAAATAATTATTGAGGCTTTTCTCAAATTTCAACAAATGAAATCAGTCTTACCCATGTATATAAGGCATTAAGTAGGTATCCATGCATTCTAATATGGATTCAACTGCATACATGATAAAAAGTAGCTTACCAAAATTTATTTGTAGGATGAGCAGAAATTTATTTTTTGTTGTTTTTATGTACCTTGCAGCCACATTGCGTGGAATTACAACTGTAACTCTGGTCCAGCGCTCATAGTCTCCTGTATTGTAGACAGTGGGCTCTGTAAACTCATGCCCACTTCCTTTACAGCCTGCTATTCCAGAGGAGCCTGGGAAACAGCCCTCTCGGACCAGAGCCCATGTGCGCCCAGCATCATGGGAATACTGGAGCATTACGGGCGCCGAGGCACTGAACTCTAATTTGCAGCCAATGTTCAACTATAAATAGAGATAACATAAGTATTAGGTATGCCTGTAAAAGTGCTGCTTGCAAGCATTCATAGACTATTACAGAAGATTTACATCCTGCTTTACAACCATTTTTAAAATGGTGCCGGTAACTTATGCCTATTATTTAGTTAATTCTTGGTTTGGTGTTTTATGATGTAAAAATCAAGCTTTCTCTAATTTGAGGGATAAATATAAAAACAAAGCAAACATGGAACATACTCTTAGAAAAAATATCAAAGCTAGAATCCTTAGGGGGTATTCAGTTGTTTCTCGGGGTAGGGGTTGGGGGGTGGGGCTTTAGGGGATGGTGGGCATTAATGGTTCTGTGTAGAACCCTACAACAGTGTTCCCTTTTAAAAAATTCTTCTATGAACAAAAAAAACCCTTTAGAAATCTAAGAGCTTTTAATTAGCCGAAGAATCATTTGAATCTTTCTATAGTTATTGCCTTAAGTGCATTGAAATTACCTTGAACTGCAATGTGTAGCCAGGCCGGAGGGCAATGTCTCGGGTCACAGCTACTCTATCCCCATCTGATCTTCCAAATACCATGGCTGAAGGTGTGGGGGCACAAAAACTACCATTTTGTTCCTTGTCCATTCCCTCATTACCCAGCATCAGCCAGACACTCATTTGGTTCAGTGGGTAATCAAATGCTGGCTTCTCATAAAAGTTCTGAGGACAGAAATCCAGAATGAGGAATAGCAAAATCATGAGGATCTGAATATTTTCTGTGATATGCACTCTTTTGTGAAAGTCTTGAACTGAATTGATTATTACTGCTAAAGTACTTGCATTTCTACAGCATTTAACAATACTCCAATACAACAGCATTAACAATACACATAGTCATGACGCAGCTGTTACAATCCTACAGTCCTACATTTAATCCTACAGTGGTTTAAATGGGTGATCTGAAAAGTGATCAGAGATTCATGGAAATAAAGTGTCCCATCACTCCACGGAAATAAAGTGTCCCATCACTCCACTGTCAACAAACCGAGTGATTGCATGAGACAAGGGGGGAACAGCAACAGAACAATCCAGTTTAACATAACTATTTATACCTAGTAAGCCCCAGAAATGCAACTTTAAGAAAAAAGCTATTTAATACAATGTCTGCAAAAAAAAAAAAAGAAGTTTTTTTCAGCCAGAACGTGAAGTTTAAGACTATGTCTGAGTCCTGAACACTAACTGTAAAGTGATTCCATAGATGGGGAGATGCTCTGCCCACTGTTGTATTCATTATTTCAGGTACTAAAAATCAACCTACACATTTTGATCAAATCACATATGGCAGGTCATAATAGACCAAATTTCACTCTCCTAATCTAGGGTGATACCATTCAATGCTTTACATGTCTTATAATCAATGAGAAATTTTCAAGGCATTTACAAGGCATTACAATAGCTTAGCAATGTTTCTGAGACAAAAAAAAGTTGTCCTATAAATGTTATCTACATGAGATGCAAATGAGAGACGAGTCAATAATCATATCAAAAGTATTTTTTTTCTTCTGAACATGATGTAACTGAAAGACTGAGTGACTACATAGAAACGTTAAATCCTAGCTACCTGTGGCCCTAGAACAGGGGTTCCCTAACTTTTTGGGCAAACAACCCCAAATGGACATGAATTTTCTGTGACCCAAAACTTTGACCACCGTACAGTTTTTAAATTTCAGATTTATAATTTAGGACTACTATAAATATTTGAATGTCTTATATGTTAGAAACATGTACATGTCACTGTAGTAACTAACATAAGTGATATCACTGACTTAACAGGTTAGAGGAAAGGTAAACTTGCATTTCTTGACTGACCTTTCCAAAAAGTCATGGAGTGTGTTTGAAATGATAACTATCTTTCTGCTGTCACATCTAGCTTCACACGATACATATGCAATAAAACACTATGGGGCATGTTATAGGAAATTGATCCATGCCTGGGTGATGTGCTGAGACTGGACGCAAGTCAAAAGTTTGTATTTGGTGTATGACTTTGCATGCAAGTTTTTTCTACCTACTACCTACTCATCTACCAATGAGATGCTATGGTGGGGTCTTAAGAAAGCTATGCATGAATGAATGCCCTCAAGCATGAATTGAAGCAATGTAATAAAGAAGAGTGGGCCAAAATTTCTCCCAAATGATGCAAGAGACTGATAAACTCTACAGAAACAGTTACTTCAAGTTATTACAGATAAAGGTGGATCTACATATCACTGAATTATAAGGTGTATTTTTCCCACCTGGTTTATGAATGTTGGTTTATTTGTAGGGAAAAATTAATATATTTTCAAATCTGTTGTGTTTGGCCTGGACCATGAGCCATGTCTGCTACCAAGTAATTAATTGGCCTAAAAAGTGACACAGATGGCTTTCTTGGATTCTTATGTGTATGCCACTGATGGACTGGTCATTTGGACTGGACTAGAAAGCTATTTAGTCTACAGAGTTTGAGTCAGATTTTACTCATAATCAGGATATAAATCTAGTAGCATACCATATATTCAATTCAATTAAATTCAATTTTATTTGTATAGAGCTTTTAACAAAGGACATTGTCACAAAGCAGCTTTACAGAAATAAATACATTCAGGATATAAATTCAAAATGTAAGAATTTATCCCTAATGAGCAAGCCAAAGGTGACAGTGGCAAGGAAAAACTCCCTGAGATGATATGAGGAAGAAACCTTGAGAGAAACCAGACTCAAAAGCATGGTACAGTTAAACACTCTGTATCGTGAAAGATATGTGGACGGAAAATCAACCTGAGTTGCTTATTAGTGGAAATCCAGCTAATTTGGTGGGCCAAATTGAGAATGGTGCCTGGTAAGGTGAAGGGAAAACCACTCAATGACTCTAACAGTATGCATCCACAGACCCATTAGTTGGTCCGACAACAGGGGATGTGGAACATTCTGAGCAGGTACACTATGGCCAAAAGTATGTTGATACCTGACCATCATATGTGTCTATATGTGCTTGTTAAACAAATCATTCCAAAGCTGGTCTTCCTTTGCTGCCATAAAAGCCTAACATCAACACATTTTCTCTCCCCCTTGTAAAATACAACACTTTAAAACGTTTCAAAAATTAGACTCAAAAACATCTTATCTGGGAAGCTATGTTTAGGATATCTCCAGAAATATTATTCCCAGCAGCATCAAATTTGGTAGACATAAGGACAAACTTGTTTTCTATCTAAATATATTGACAATATTATACATTTAAGAATTTGCACTATTTTGAAGTCCCCAGATGTTGTTTTTGACTCGCTGGTAGAATCATTAATAATTGTGTGAAATATGTTTAAAATATAGTCATGTTATGTTGCAAAATTTTGAATGGAGCCTAATGAATGAATCTCTGGAACTGTTTAACAGTGTGGGCCACTCATGACTTTTATCTTTTCTTCATCAATTGGTACCCTGCCATTGCCGATCACATAGGCTAGAAAAGCCATCATCTAATTTTTTTTTACAAACAAATTTACAAAAACACTGTATGTGTTCAGACAAAGTGGCACAGTGTATCAAAATGTAGTCAATGTACACTATTACCTGTTTGTCAGGCATGAGAGAATATTTGACGAATGCCTGGAAGACTGAGAGAGCATTAACCAGATCATATGGTATTACCTGCTATTTAGAGTGCCCCCTAGTGGTGTAAAAGTGAGTCTATTTGTCACTCTCTCTGATTTGGATAAGGTTGTAGGCACTTCTCAACTTCAATTTTATGAATATTTTGGAGTTTCTGAGTTGTTCCAGAGCAGTTGGGAGAAGAGGTAGTGGATATTTGTATTTCTTGGTGATTTGATTTAAACCTCGATAATCAATACAATGACACAGGCCTACCTGCTTTTTCTTAACAAAAAACTTGCTGAAGCAGGTGAGGTGGAGGTTTGAGAGTCCCTGTTTGAGAGTCTCTTGAACATATTCATCCATAGCTTGCATTTCTTCACCAGACAGAGGATAAATACAATTCCAGAGAGGAGTGGTGCCTTCTAGGGGTTCTATGGCATAGTCCTAGGCTTGGTGAGGAGGATGATGGTGATCAATTTACATTCTGTAAGTTTCCAATCAATGGTAGGGTTATTTGAGTGTAACCAGGGGAGCCCAAGAATTATTTTGTAAGAAGCTGATGTGATGATGAATAGGGAACTCTCTACCCTGTGCAGAGCACCTACACTGAGGTTTAAAGGAGGAGTAATATGATAAATGAGTTTCTCCCCAATGGGTCTGCCATCCAGGGCATGGGCTTGGAAAAGTGTTACGAGAGGGGTAGCAAGGATCGTTAGTTGGTCTGTTACAGTTTTGGAAATGAGGTTTGCAGCTGCTCAAGAGACTAGGAGGGCTAGGACACAAAGAAAATGATCTTCAGAAATATTTTACTTCCTGTAGATGGTGCACAGATCAGGTTTATTCCAGTTGTTGGAGGCAGTGAGGGTGCAGAAGTGGACAGAATAGTCTGAAGCATCGCACAATCCCTGATTCAGCTGAAATAATCTTTCTCTGCTTTCCTTTCCCTCAGATGAATGGTTGAAAACAGCAAAGTGACATGAAGTTGTCATATAACTCAACTTCTTCGCTCTAGAATATTTCTGTGTACAGCCTCTTAGCATGCAGTACTTCATGTCAGAACTTGAGCTACTTGGGGTTTCTTTTGCTTTCTGTTACAGTTCCATTAAATTAAGTTATTTTTATAACTTGCTCTTTTGTTTAATACCCAGAAAAGAATATTTAAGTAACATACCTGAAATAATATTCTAAAGTCTGGGATCCAGTCAATCTGTTTACCTTATACAGTATACTGTATGTATAGTTGAATATGCTCATATCTGGATAAATTTAAACATGCAGACAACATGGAAGGACAATGCAACTTAGAATATAACATGACCATACTTTTTCAAGCACACAATTTTTCATGATTCTACTAGTGAGTCAACATCAACCTGTAGGTACATCAAAATGGCACATCTTTTTAAAACTTGTAATTTTGTCAATATCAATTCAATTGCTTGCTCAGACCTCAAATTGTAGTTTAAGCACTGTGACTTTTAGCATCTGTGTCTATTAAAGTGGGTTCTGTAAGCCTGTAATATCACAGACATTTGGAAATTTTGCACTTTTTTGAGGACCCCATAAGAATAAGTTGCCTTCTGTGGTGACTTCTAAGCATTTCAGCAGATAGAGAGTTTTCTTGTTTGCCAAATTTCTTGTGGACGGGAATAATATTTCTGGAGATATTAAATGTGGCTTGCCAGATAATACGTTTTTAATTACAAAATATTACATACAGTCCAAATTGCATTTGTTGTTAAAAAGGATAAACCAAGATGAAGAACAGATTTCTGTCCATGAAAGAAAAGCAAGCCATTTTGAAGTTGAGAAAAGAGGGAAAAATCAGAGCCATTGCACAAGCATTGGGCATAGCCAATACAGCAATTTAGAATATCCTGAAAAAGAAAGAAACCAGTGGTGTACTAACCACTAAAATTTCCTTAAAATGCAACAATGAATTGTTTACCAGTGTCTATATTATTCATTAATCATGGTGGAAATCAATGAAATTAAAGAATAATGCTTATTGGACAACAGGCTTTTAAAATTTTGAGTCCAGACCGCAAGCACAGCTTCACAGGGAGTGAATGGTAGTGTGGGTGGGTGAGTTTTGCACAGAAAAAAACTTCTCAATGTTTATTGGATAGTGTGCTCTGTGCATCTGGATGCACAGCTTCTCCTTATGATGATTGATAGAACTCTCAAAGGGGCAGATCTCGTAACCTGCTGCCAATCGCTGAAACTTTAAAGAACATGAATGACATCTCAAACCATCACCAGTTGGAATCACTTGGAGTTGAGGTAGTGGTGTAATGTGTAAATATTGTAAATAAACTGTAACTATAAAGTTCTGTTTGATTAGTTGCATTCATTTCTGAAATGTGTTGTTCTAGGTAGCTAGCTGTCACTTCTTTCTTCTTGTAAGAGTTAAGTTTTAAAATGTTTTTTCCTAATTTTGCTTCATTCTAGAAATAAATACTTGAAGTTAACAAAATTATCAGCCAATAGAACAAGACTATTTCAAGCTTAAATTTAGTAAAGAAAAAAGAAATAGGTTTAATAATCTCATTGGGTGCATTGGGTTCCACTCTTGTCAGCAAAGAAGAAGAATCTGCAACTCTGGGCTGCAGAGTTTTCCTTTGTGCAGGCAATGCCTTCATGCAGCCAATGTCTGAATTCGCTGGAAGCTGAAGAGGGGCACAAAATATGTGCCTCAGAGTTTACCGTTCTATGGATGCAGTTTCTGTTTTGGACAGACCCCAAGATGACTGTTCAGCAATGCTGATGCCAACATGGTGTTCTAACCTGGGAGATTTAGACCCTGATTCTGAGTCAAATGACTGATACACTCTGTAATTGTAGGCCAATTAATAACTAATAATTAATAACTTGGCCAAAGACATGACCCATCTTAATTTGATGAGTATGGATCTCAGATGGTAAATCTCTCTTGTTCCAAATGGATGGAGAAATTTGGCACCCACAGTCAACCTTGGACAACCTAATTGTGTTTGGGCCCTCTGAATGAATCACCTGGCAATACAATAAAAACTCCTAAATGCTAGAGCCCCTAATACATTAGCGTTGTATGCCATAGGTTGAAATTGTTCTGTAAATGGTTTACATCTCATTGCCTGGATCCAGTACACTGTTCAATAATTTTTTTTCTCAGAGACTGCTAGATATCTAGACAACCCCATCTAAATCAATGGAGTATCTGGGAGCCATTGCACAACATCACAGCAATCTCTCTGTGGACTATAAACTGTTGATATCCTTTCTGAAATGAGTTGAGACGACTTCACACACCACAATCCCCCGAAAGACTGGAGTGGGTTCTACGTGAGTAATCATGAAAACTGCCTTTTTGGTAGATCATCTGATGAAAAAGAATGACTCTGGGGTGGTCTTAAGCCCATGGTTTCTTCCCAAAGTCATTTCACCCAATTTTCTATATCAATTATTATTATTATTATTATTATTATTATTATTATTATTATTATAGCATTTTAATATCTAAGAATGTTCTCTTTCATTCTTAGAAAATCCTTTGAAAAATCCAGTCCATCTCTACATTTACAACCGAATCTACTTGTGGGAAAATAATATTACTGACAAATCTGTAGAGAATTATACACCCAAGAGGAACCATTTCTCTGAGATTCTGGTCCATGTTACCATGATTCTCCCATTCTACCACATCCCAAAGGTGCTCTCCTGGATTCAGTTTGAGATGACATGTGCTTTGTAGCCCAACTGCCTCAAGGTTGTATGTGTGGTTATTATTGTTAAAGATTGGCTATTTACCATAGTTACCATTACAGAGTTACCACAGCCTTCCACTCAGTTCAAACCAATATACACATATAAAATGTATAATTTTTTTCCTTTACCTTGTTCTTCTATCATGTGTCTAGTTTACCTGTGGAAGAGTAGGATTAGCCATTGGAATGACATGTTTCTCCCTCTCAGAGAGAATGATGACATCATCAATAGCCCATTGGTCATAACCCTCACCCGAATGAAGGGGTTGCCACCAGCGGAACTGCGTACATGGCGTCTTAGCAGCCAGCGGTAGCTCATAATGGACAAACCTGTTGCCGCAGAATGTAAGAAAGACAGGGAAAAATGATCTAGTGCAAAAGAACATTACTGTAACTAATACTGTGAATTTTAAAGCACTCTCTTCTCACCGAGGCTTGGTAAAGTCAGTGAAGTACAGTTCTGCGATTAGACCCCAGCTAATGCCACCATTGTTACTATACTGTAGAAGCACTCCTTCCTCCCTGCTGTCAGGTTGGTTACACTCCACCCAGTCACCACCCACACGCAAGTAGAATTGCACAAACTCTGCCCATTCTGTGTCCAGGTTCAAGCTGACTAGCTGTCTTGGTCCAGCCTTTTCAAAAATCAAAAATGGTTTTAAAGCCAACTTTTAAATTATTTTAACATAGCTTTTACAGTTGACACTTTACATAACAACTAACTATTTTATCTGAATATTACTTGTGAACATTCATTACACACCTTGCTAAAATATAAAGAAGATCCAGATGATACAACACCACAACCCTGGTCAGGGGTCATCACCTCTCCACCAATAACCTCCTGCCATGTGGTCCTTAGTGCTTCCAGGGACTCAAAGTCTGACAGGACACTGGAGGACAGCGGTGAGGTAGGCTGGCAATCTGTACCAGAAAAGCCATCATCACACCTGAGGAAAACGTGAGAGAGGGAGAAAGTACTTTTTAAGGCCTTTACAACAGCACTTCAATTTGCATTTATTGTTTAACTGTCTATATATATATATAATCTTAAGACATCATACAAAGACTGACCTACAGTGACCATGGTCACACCAGCCATGTCCATAGCACATTAGGGGACACTGTTGCCCAATGTAGATATTGTCTAAGGCCCACTCATCTTGCTCACCATAGAAGTTTTGGATCCAGCGAAATCGTGTGGCACTAGACCTGAAGACAAACAAAAATCAAAGAGTGGCAAATAAATGAACCAGAAAATGGCAAACAGCATGGTTTCAGAGGCTAATCAACGCTATCATGTTAGAATAAAATCAAACTACACCACGGTCGTGGATGTAAAAATGTGCAAAAGGTGTAAAACTGCAATTGCTAAATGGTTGAATTTGTCAGTGTTATGTAAGTAATTGGATCATTACATGTTAATGAAGTTTTAAACCTCTGTGCATTTTCGTATAGAGTGTGTGGGGTCCATTGGGCCCCATAATTTTTGCAAGTTTTTTTTAACTTTAAAAAAAATCACACAACAATTGAGTGAAGTAATATAAAACAAATGATAATTATTTATTATTACAATGTATAACATTGAGATAATTTGATAAAAAACTGCTTATTAAATTTTTCTTATCATTCAGTTTCAGTCTCATGTACTATAATAATTATACTACAAACTTAAAATCTAGAATTGAAAGTGCACCCTGTGCTCCTCCTTGGAGCCTGCTGTGTTCGGTGTTAAAGGTTCTAAGTCTCCCTTGTTAACTTCATAAATACAGAGTGACAAAAAAATTAACCATCAAAATTTGTGTTGTGATTCATACTTACATTATCAATAGTCAAACAATAAATTTTAGGCATTACTAAGCACTGAGTACATAATGCTAGCTAACTAATGTAAAGAAAGTAAATAACTGAAAAACAGAGACAAAAACTTAAAGGAATGAGTGTGTTTACAAGTGACTAGTGAGTCCTGCTTGCTAAAATCATTAGTAATAATGAAAAATTTACACAAATTTTGTATTCATGAAAACCTGGTAAATTTGTAGCCTACTCCTGCTCCTGAGCATGTGTAAATTTACTCATAAGAAGATTAACTAATATAAACCTTGATTTGATCGACTTCAATCATATAATTTGCATGAATTACTGCACTTTTATATACAGATTATACTGTCAAGTTTAAATTATTTATTTTTATTAGGTTTACAGCATTTAGCAGATGCCCTTATCCAAAATGAGTTACAGAAGCTTTGGAGTATCTATCAAAAACACATCCTCTTGCTAGT